>NW_022992081.1:45000-454364 GCF_902827175.1 Gymnodraco acuticeps
AACATCGGCATATATTTTATTTCACCAATATGTATTCAAATTAAAATACACGGGTGACTGTGGCTGCGAGGGAGTGCGGTCGTCTTTCAACCAGAAGGTTGCGGGTTCGATCCCTGCCCATGCAGTCAACATGTCGATGTATCCTTGGGCAAGATACTTAACCCTGAGTTGCTCCCGATGGCATGGCCAACGGTGTGTGAATGTGTGTGGATGTTAGTTCCTAGAGTAACTATACACCGCTCTGTATGAATGGGTGTGAATGGGTGAATGACATGTAGCAAGTAAAGTGCTTTGAGGGGTCTTAAAGACTGGATAAAGCGCCATATAAGTACAGTCCATTTACCATTTACACGCCATTCCAGCAGACAGAAAATAACTACTATAAGATTAAAAAGTCCAAGTGGAGGAAAAGGGTTGACGATTAGAGAAGAGAACAGTGAAAGGGGAGTTTTGAGGACTTTTTGAAGGAGGAGAGAGTGTTGGCCCTCCGGGTGTGACATACAAACAGAAATGAACAACAAATCTTACATGTGCAAATACAGTAAAGAGAGTATTTTTAAAAATAAAACGTAAATAAAAACAGAATACAATGATTTGCAAATCCTTTTCAACCTATATTCAATTGAATACAGTACAAAGACAACACATGTAATGTTCAAACAGATAAACTTTAGTTTTTTTCGCAAATATTCACTCATTTTGAATTTGATGCCTGCAACACGTTCCAACAAAGCTGGGACAGGGGCAACAAAAGACTGGGAAAGTTGAGGAATGCTGAAAAAACTCCAGTTTGGAACATTCCACAGGTGAACAGGTTATCTGGAAACAGGTGAGGCATGACTGGGTATAAAAGGAGCATCCCCGAAAGGCTCAGTCGTTCACAAGCAAGGGTGGGCGAGGGTCACCACTTTGTGAACAACTGCATGAGCAAACAGTCCAACAGTTTAAGAATCGTGCAATTGCAAGGAATTTAGGGATTTCATCATCTACAGTCCATAATGTCCTCAAAAGATTCAGAGAATCTGAGCAAATCGTGGACGTCGTGTCCTCCGGCTAAAGATGAAAAGGACCATCCAGATTGTTATCAGCACAAAGTTCAAAGCCAGCATCTGTGATGGAATGGGGGGTGTTAGTGCCCATTAATGCTGAAAGGTACAGACAGGTTCTAGAGCAACATATGCTGCCCTCCAAGCGACGTCTTTTTCAGGGACGTGTTAGAACAGCGTGGCTTCGTAGTGAAAGAGTGGGGGTACTACACCTGCCTGCCTGCAGTCCAGACCTGTATCCATTGAAAATGTGGGGCGCATTATGAAGCACAAAGTACGACAACAGAGGGAAGGTGATGCAACACACTGGTAACATGCCCCTGTCCCAGCCAGCCTTTTTGGAATGTAAAAAATGAGTGAATATTTGCCAAAAAAACTAAAGTTTATCAGTTTCAACATTGCATTTCTGCTATTTAATGACTGTTTTTAAATGCCGTTTTAAAATGTGTTTCCGCTGCACTATTTCTTAATGCGCTTAATGTCTTTCATTTTTGTAAAGCACTTTCAATTGCCTTGTGTTGAAAGGTGCTATATAAATAAACTTGCCTTGACTTACCAACAGGTGAAATAACAGCACTGGAGAGTAGTGTGTGTCTTCAGTGAACATGCAGGCTGCGGAAGGTGCTGCTCCTCCCCCTGCTGCACCCCCCACCCTGCTGTCCCCCCCCTGCAGCTCCTCAGGGTCAGTCTCAGGAGAGCTCTCCGGCAGCGAGGAGCCCTATCAGAGGTGAGCTTACTGCTTTCTGTCTTTCTGCTCTGTGTGTTGTTGTTCCTTCACTCTTACTGCAAATATTTATAAAAATGTTACGCAAAGTGAGATCCAGATGCTCAGTGCACTTCTCTCTGGAGATCTATACGTTTGTTATTGTCATCTGGTAGCAGATCCCTAAACCACTAACATATGACCCACTCTGCTAAGTCATGTTACAATTCCTCATAGGAATATGGTGTAGATTTTTTATTACGAAACTATACTTCTTCATAGTTCTTAATCCACCAGAAAATCCATGAATGCCTTTTAAACTTCCAATCAAAGTCATATCCGTTGCAGAGAAACATGCTGTTAGATGACCGGTGTGTGGATGTACAATCCTATTTTAGGTCACATTAACTCTACATGATATGAATTGCAGCTCTCTTTTTAGATGATGAAGTTAGATTAAAGGATATACAATACACTATAAAAGATCTACCTGAGGATTTTCTTTTGCCCATATTAGGGAGTGCTTAAAACATAGTTACATTACTTTTAACCCATATTTACATTCATAAGTGCATGTCATACAGCTGCACAGTCCTCTGCTGTTAGTCTTTGCTTTTCAACAGTTGGATTGGACTTAGTGTTCAGTCAGTGGCAGAAATTAGGCTTGTGACACCAGTCCAGCTTTGAGTCTTTTCAGCAAATGCACTTGCAATACTTTAGCTTGTTAAATCTTGTTTTCTTAAAGGAAGTTATGGAGAAATAAATCAAACAACAATAAGGAAATATATCCTCTGTCTTCTAGATAGACTTTTGGAGAAACAGGACATGCAACATTCTTCTTTTAAAATGAAGAACTCCCACATAAAAGAGCCTTTTATTCAAGCCTGCTTACAGCGCAGTCCTCACGCAGCCTTGTAATTGAGAAGAGGAGGCGATTACAACGTTCCTAACTCGGATCAAGAATGAACAATGTGAGCCAACATGGCCTTTTCTAAAACCAAGTCACAATAACATAACTACCATTGTCGTTAGAGCAAATGAACAAGAACAAATGTTCACTCAGCAAAGAGAGTGTTTAGCAAATAGTGTGCAGGTTATCACCCTAACCCTCCACTCAAGTTCCCATCAGATGTCTTCAGAGCTCTCTGGTGGTGTGTGGGCATTGTTAGAACACGCAGGCATTCCTCAGACACATCTGATCTGCTCCAGAAGGAAAAGCAGCAGCTTTGTAAAGATTTAAAAAAAAAGTTTAAATCATTATGAAAAAAGAGATTTAGTTTTTCTGTTGGCATGACTACAGTTAAGAAACTTAAAGATCAATGCGGTTATTTCTCATTATGTAATCAAATGTGTGCATGTATTATAACCCTGACACTCTGATAGACAGTAGGTGATGGTAGTGTCTGATAGGGGGGTCAGTGAGAGGCATGGGGGGTCAGTGAGAGGCAGGGGGGGTCAGTGAGAGGCAGGGGGGGTCAGTGAGAGGCAGGGGGGGTCAGTGAGAGGCAGGGGGGGTCAGTGAGAGGCAGGGGGGTCAGTGAGAGGCAGGGGGGGTCAGTGAGAGGCAGGGGGGGTCAGTGAGAGGCAGGGGGGGTCAGTGAGAGGCAGGGGGGGTCAGTGAGAGGCAGGGGGGGTCAGTGAGAGGCAGGGGGGTCAGTGAGAGGCAGGGGGGTCAGTGAGAGGCAGGGGGGGTCAGTGAGAGGCAGGGGGGGTCAGGGGGGATCAGTGAGAGGCAGGGGGGGATCAGTGAGAGGCAGGGGGGGTCAGTGAGAGGCAGGGGGGGTCAGGGGGGTCAGTGAGAGGCAGGGGGGGTCAGTGAGAGGCAGGGGGGGTCAGTGAGAGGCAGGGGGGGTCAGTGAGAGGCAGAGCACACACAATCTTTGTGTTTGAGTGAAAGTAGCTGCAGCATCAAGCCATAACCTGCTGCTCTGCACTCTCATATGATACATGCTTTCTTTCTGTGGATTAAACATTATTATCTTTGACACACCGACAGTTAAAGAAGCACATGCATACAGACAAAACACACTTAAATGATATCTGTACGACTTAGCCAGAGAATAACAACTGCATAGAGAAAACAGAACCAAATACAGAACATGCTGCAGAGGAACACCTGGCTTAAGGAAAACAAAAGCACTAAGGATACAATACACACATGTATACAATGTTTTAAGCACTAATCACTGTGACACTGACTTGATTCAGTAAAGATCAGGACTTCATGAAGAACCGTACGAGCGGTGATCATGATCCACCTCTAGACTCACACTGAGAGCAGCACCATGATCGACCTGAGCTTCCTGACGGAGGAGGAGCAGGACGCCATCCTGGGTGTGCTGAGACGAGACACGGAGCTGAAGAAGGCTGAGGAGCAGCGAGTGCTGTAAGTCTCTGAGTCACAGGTTCTGGGTACAAACGAATCTCTCGCTCTATCAGTTTGATCTGTCACAGCCATGATGAGTAGAAATGATATCATCTGAATCTTACAGAACTTTAGTAGAACAGTATACTGTACATTGGCTACCTAAAGATGCAGGTGCAGTTAAAATGTTGCTTGCAACGCACCACAGACATGATCTTTAGATTCTTTGCACAAAATGTATGAAATGCTTCAATACTACCATTTGAAATAAAAGCTCTAAATAATGAAGTAGTGACTTAAAATGGATATGTCTGCCCTCAGGAACCTCCAGAAGATGGTGAATGATAGAGGCCAGCTGAGGTACATGACTGGAGAATGGTTCTACGAGATCAAGCAGTTCCGTCACCAGGACCGCATCCACGGCTCCGAGATCATCAGGGCCTCCATGAGACACTCACATAGACCGCTGACTATATGTGAGTGTTCTTTATCCTGCATGGCTGTTCTATCGTGTAAATATTGTGACACTAGTGTAATTCCTAAAAATGCAAGTGTGCTTGTGAAATAAGATACATCTGGCCTCTGTGTAAAGAAGTGCATGAAGAAGAGAACACCAGAAACCATCTCTCAAAATCTTAAGCAAAACAAACAGTGACATGCTCATCAGAGTGTTGGGTGATTAGGGTTAGGCCTTTCAGGTCATAAGGATCTCATCATGTGTTGTATTCTGGTGTGTAATGAACATTTCAGTCTCATGGAGTCAGCATAGCTAACGTCTCGTACGCTATTATGAAAACTCTTATACCCTCGCCTCACCCTGATTGCTGCTAAACAGGATATAAACTCAGCTGATACCTCAGAGCAGTCCAGACCCTGTACCCAGGGCCGTTTCTTCCTATATGCGGACTATGCGGGGGCATAGGGCCCCCGCGGCCACTAGGGGGCCCCCAAGCTGAAAGTTTTTTTTTTTTTTTATTCATCCGAAAAACAAAAAAGTTTAATTCATACACACAAAGATGAACAACATTAGTAGAAGCAGGAGGGCTGAAGCATAGCTTGTGGAAAGTAGCCCTCCCGTGCATCATCCTAATACAGCGGCATTATTGCGTCAAAAACGTATAGAAATGAAGGAGTACAAAGAAATAAAGAAAACAGGAGAACAAATTAAATAAAAGTTAGGGCAGGAAAACAATAAATGCATATATATATATATATATATATATATATATTTTAACATATATATATATATATATATATATATACGAAAACTAGATATAGGGTCATTTTCTGTACATGTCAATAGCAGTTTCAACAACTTTTTTTGGAAATTAAAATACTATATATACATAGGTATGTCATGCACTTGGCAAATTAATAATAATAATAATAATAATAATAATAATATATGCATAATTGCATATAGACATTGTGAACACTTATTTTCAAGTGACTTTTTTTACATTCGTATGTTCACGCTGTGGTCTGGAACTGCTTTTGAATGTTATTAGGCATTTTGTTATGGAAAATGTTGTGCATAATCAGTACTGTTTTAAGCTGTACTATCTCAACACATTTTAATAGATTGAGTTTTTTTAAATATGGGAGTTGTGTGTTCATATTTACCAACACCACAGACTATTCGTAATACTTTTTTTTGGGATGTTATTATTTTTTGTAGATTTGTTGAGTAGCCTACGTGTTTCCCCATATTTCGGAGCAGTATTAAAGGTAAGGGAGAAATAGACTGTTATAAAGAATATATTGTCTTCAAGAATGTTCTTAGTATGATACAAAATACCTATTGTTTTTGACAGTTTAGTCTGTACATAATTTATATAGTGCTTCCAATTGAGTTTTTCGTCAACAAGCAGTCCTAAAAATGTACATGCACCAACTTTTTCTATCTCTGTATTGCAAATCCGTATAATGCAGTCATTTCTACTCTCAGACTTTGTATTGAATAACATGTCATTTGTTTTGGCCACATTAAGGGATAATTTATTAACTGCAAACCAGTTACATAGTATTTTTAATTCTGCATTCACAATTTTAACAAGATCGCCAAGATTATGATGGGAGCAGAGAATTCAAAGTTCAGGTTCAGCCTCAATATATTTGGGGAGAATTAAAATGAGCCGTCTTTATTTGTAGACAGCCAAGCCCCTCCTGTGAGTGTTCGGTGAAGCAGTATATGCTTACAAATCCAATGTAGGATATAAACACGACTAAACTGCAATGATAGCAAAGCTGTGGCTTGGGTTTTTGGAGTAATAAAGTCCAAATCATCGTTGGGCTGACAGCTGAGAAAATACTGCATCTCTTGCATTTATTGACATAGAGGAGCCTTATTATTGTTTACCTTTTTAATATCATTTTTTGTAATTTTCAATTGCTTGGTTTTCGTGAAATTAGCCTGTTTTCCTATTAAAGTGTAACAGATTGATGCATCTCCACAGATCATCTTAAAGGCTTCGGAATTCCCCCCATTGTAGTTAAAAAAACTGTCAAAACTAGGGCCCCCAAATAGCATCTTGCATAGGGCCCCCAAAAAGCTAGAAACGGCCCTGCCTGTACCTCAGAGCAGTCCAGACCCTGTACCTCTGAGCAGTCCAGACCCTGTACCTCAGAGCAGTCCAGACCCTGTACCTCAGAGCAGTCCAGACCCTGTACCTCTGAGCTCTGCTTCACGGGCCTCTCATGTTGGACTGAGGGCCGACTCTCCTCTCCAGGAAGACAGCACTCTGAGCTAGCTGTTAGCATGCTCTTTCAGTAGACATCGCTGCAACATAATACATAGGTGTCTCTGACATAATGTCAGCTCACAATATGATGACAATGTTAGTTCATTCTTTTAAATGTTTTTTGATCAAATCCGGGCCATATTCTACATAAAGCACCTTCAAATGAATGCATGCTTGGAGGCTCTAGACTAGAGGCTAGCTGGGATGTGATCATGGAGACGTATCATTAGATCTGGGTTGTTTTCACATACATCTGTTTGGTAATCATGGCATGAGTTACTATGAATACGTAACTGTCTGTGTGTTGTGTGCTGCAGTGGAACTCGTCCCCCCTGTAATCTGTGGGCTCCTCCAGGAGCCCCCCATGCAGCCCAGCAGTGACAGGTGAGTGTGGGACCCTCTCAGTTAAAACCCTTCCCTTCACCACTCCAGCAGCACTCTGTAGACAGGTTGTTCTACTTTTTAATGATATAAGTTTACTTTATCATGTTTATGTGTTAAGGTTTTGAAAAACATCTCACAAATACGTAGTTTCAGTTTTCATTTGAAGTCCTTAAAGAAGTTCATCATTGGCACAGCTCCATTAGGAACTGGATATGCACACAACACTTGTCAGTAGAATCCATTTGACTCTGGTCATTGGATTTGTTTTGAATGAGAAACATAGAATATGTTTAGCAGACAAGGAGCAGAATAACAGAGGGATTTGAAATGGCGATTCACTCAATGTATGGTCTTCAGACAGAGTCAGCAAACACACAGCTGCCTCCTGCAGCTTTGAAGAAAACTGTGAAGAAAACTCAACAAAGTAAAAACAGAACATACGGTGTATTCTGTTGTGAGCACCATCACATGCTTCAGCAGTAGATTACTTGGGTCATTTGCCAGAGAGGAGTTGTGCACACACTAAATGGATACTTTGTATTTGGCCCCATAATCTTCTTAGAAGGTCAGGTCTCACATGTTCATGTTTTCCACTGCTTCTGAGGAGCGTTTACACATATCATTGTTGAACTCATTCCACAGTGACTTTACATGTGAGAATGTACCTGCCTGTTCTTGATAGCAACTATATATATACATATACAGTTATATATGTATATAACTGTATCAACAGTATCCTTTATGAGAAGAAGTATTGTTGTTTCAGCTGGTAAGTACACTGCTAAAAAAAACAGGCATTGTTAAGAGATTATTGTTTAATCACTAACATGAGCATGCACATTTTCCAATCCAAGATGAAATCATTTGCTTTCAAAAGCCTGAAGTTTGAAGTACATTGTCCACAGCTCTTATTATCATGGTCTATTTTATAGATGTGAGAACCAGAAGTCATTTGAAACACCTAGATCACTTTTACAGTCACCCACAAAGGTAGGATTCTGACTAAAGAAAGTCCAACATTTGAAAAACAGCATGTGCTTCCACATGTCCGTGATTTGCAGATGTTATATGTATTAATTTTCTTTTGTTGAAGCAAAGAAAAAATCCATTCAATAGTGAGGTCATTGCATGTCACACTTTTGAAGAAAAGGACGGTCAGCTATTGGTCGCAGCGGTGGATGACACCCACACACTGAACCAGGGTGAGTTCAGTATCGTCACTCGTGTCTGTGTGTTCTGTCTTAAATATGTTTTGTGAATGTGAGTGGATTACTTGTTCTAATGAATCAACATGTGTTGTGTTTTGAATTGAGTGGAATGCTTGATGGACATTTAGTGAAAGTTGCATTACAAACCAATGTATGCTGTTTGACACCTGGGTGTCAGTGCTAGTTTAATTATTTACAAGCTTAAGAACCACCGCCATTAGCTAGATCTACATAACAGAGACAACCATTATATACTGTATACATCCAAGTTATTCAGCCTGAGTCTTGGTTTTTTCTGCCAATATCTCCAAGTTTGATTAATCCAGTCATAGTGAAATGATTTGGTGCTCAGGCAGATTTTCCCAGGCAGAGAAGGGAAGTGTGAATACACGAGGCCGCCAGACTAGCCAGAGGATTACAGAAAAGAACATTCCAAAGCCTTAATCTTCACCGCATGACTTGTGGCTGCTAGAAATATTTCCGAGGAACTTAAAACAATGTTTTTGTTGGAGAAATAATATGTTCTGAAAGTTCACGCTGATTTTGCTTCTAGATTTTTGGTGCCAGACAAAACAATTAGCCTTACTTACAGTATACTGTATGCAGGCCACAGTATTTTTGAAAACAGTGAAACATTCGATTTTTTTCAAATAAACAGTTGTAGGCTTTTTAAACAAAGCACTTCTCAAGACACCTAGTGTAAACTCATACAGAGAACAAATGTAGGCCTGCTTCCTCGAGGTGTCTCAAGGTACCGGCTTAATAAGTCTTTGGATCCTATATTGAAGAAAGTGTACCAATACCACATTACAAACGTTCTTGTTGTTGGATGATTAGTGAAGGAAGGAAGAACAACGTTTTTGAGCAAATATTTGAACAGGAACACGTGAAACATAACAAACTTCATAGACCAAAACTTTCCAACATTAATGAAAGACTGCGGTCAAAAGTAATAAGGTCGAAGTGATCTCTTCAGATATGAGGCGATGAAAGAACAATAGAGGCTGATGGTTATGAACATGATTATTTTTGTTTGAGGGTTGCTGAAGGTCAGCAGTGATTCAGTTCTCTGTTTGGTTTTAAACACTCAAAGATAAAACACACAGTTGTGTTGTCGGTAAATATTGTGTACATTTGTTTTTGTCTCATTCAGAATCTTCATCATCATTTGAAAGCCGCGTTTCTTATGCAAGTAGCCCTAATGATAGCCTGATCACCCAGAATGCATCTGTTCTAATTGCAATGCCTGAACACAGAACATTCAGCATCTGTTCTCATGACTGTTCTGTTGAGGAGGACGGACCCTGGGCTCAGCAGAATAACTCTGCTGCTCTGCGAGGCATCCTCAAGCACTTGTCCCTTTGTAGCCCTGCAGACCCCCTGCTCTCCCCCCTGGACCCTCCTGCTGAGGCCTGGATAGACAGGAAGCAGGTGAGGTTCAGCCCCACGGTCGGTCGTCACGACGTGGAGTGGCTCCAGGGGAAGGAGCTGGGAGAGCACAGTTTGCTGGACATCGACTCCAACACTCCCTGTCACACAGAAAATAATAGTGACCTTGAGAAAAGTGGCGGTACCGCCGTTGGTCCGTGTATGCCTTCTCTCTATCAGAGTAAAGTGGATTTACAGGAAGGTGAACTCAGTTGCAAAAATGAGGCAAACCTTCAAAAGCAAGAAGCTGGCCAACAGGTCCTTGGTGGTAAGAGTTTTATTCAAAACCAATCAATCAATTAAACAGCCAATCAATCAATAAATCAAACTAACAACCAGTGACTCATTCATCAACATGTAGACATCCTGCCCGTGCATGTTCTTGCTTGTAGCTCTGTTATGCCTGCTTATAGAGAGTGGTGGATAAGAAAAGGAAGAAATAATCTGTTTTATTTGGCTTTACTGGGTTTTAATGCAAACTGATATGGCATTGTGCCATGTGTTGAACTTTCCCCATTGCTTTATTAGAAATATACATTGCTTGTCCCAAAGTAGTGTGGCTGAAGTGCTTTCTTAATAATCTACACAGACAGTGTTTTTTGATAATGGGTCATAGAAACAAAACTTGATTTGATTTGAGGATATTTGAAATGATACTGTGCAGTGTAAAGGGGATACAATGTACATGACTGATACATGTCGTACTTTCTCTCTTTGCAGATGTCTCTGAGCAAAATCATTCAGAGTTTGTAAGCCCTGCCGTGACCACACTCATTTCTGCTGGGCCTCCCTCTCAGGCCACAGACTGGCACCATGGATTCCACAATCATCCCCAAAAAATGCCTGAACAAAAAACTGACATTGCTGTTGAGGAGACCCAAGATACCAAGCCGTCTACTGGCAGCTCAAAGGGCTCATTTAATTCTGTCTCACCAAAGCCTAGACAAAGACTGCCCGGATTATTTAGACGAGAGAAAGAGAAAACTGATGAAGTAAAGACAGGACAAAAAGAAGAGGCGAAGATACCTCAGCAGAAGGAACAGTGCAGAACCAAGAACCTCTCTCCACGTGCTGCAGATATGACTGTGGACGAACCTGCAAGTGTTAAACAAGAAGCTAAAGCTACAGAGACGACAGAGGTCAGAACACTACAACTTACAGCACTGCAGAACACACCCTTTAAAGAATCAGTGCCCTCAGCAGATGCAGACAATCAGCGGGAGGCAGCAGAAGGTAGATTTGTTGAGCTTCCAGAGAGACTGTATAATCTGAAAGCTTTCTGGGAGAGGGAAAACACTGGCCCGAAAGTAATTATATCTGGAGAAGAGTGCAAAGACATCCCCAATGAAGGAATAGATGATTTAATTGGCCATAAGTCTAACATTGATGAGAAGAGCATAAACAACAATCTCTCAAATCAAATGGAAATGACAGTTAAGGATGCTGTCAGCACGTCCCCACAGACCAACTGTGTCGATTTATCTAAAGAAGATGGCACATATAGAGCAAACCCAGTTCTCATCGATGAAGAGACGGATGACTCCCAAACAAGTTCACTAATGGAGTCACAGATTTCTGAGCCACAGAGAAACATCATCTCTCCTGTAACTTCTAATGTAAGCTTCAAAACCCGAAAGCAACAACCGGATTTTCCAGATCCTCTTCCCAGGCAGTCTAGTTCCAGTCGTCAAGAGGAGGACAGACCAGCCAAGAGTAGTGAGGTTAAGGATCTTTGGAAGAAGGAATATAAGGAACACAGGGTAGTCGCTGCAAGAGCCAATAGTACTGTGGTTGCACAGTCAACACCTCACCAATACCAAGAAAAGGATGAAACAGAATATGAGGAAAGGCCTCTCAGCCCTATCAAATCCCAAAATGAAAGATCAAAAGACCAGGATGATGAGATAAGGAAGAGTCCATCTAAGACCTGTCATCCAAGGGTCCTACCAAGAGAGTCCTCCATTCCTCAGAGATCCAAACTGGGAGGCCCTCAGCTAACAACGTTCCCAATAGACATCGACCCCCAAGCTAAGGTGGTTGAAGAGCAACACAAGAAGCCAGTTCCTAGACAGAAGAAGAGTCCATCACATGAAGCGAAGCACACAGTGCCGACTGACTCTAAATCCAGCATAGAAGTCTCCTCTTGCCCTCTCCCTTTACCTCCTGAGGACGTCCACACACAACTAAGTAGTTTAAGTTCCTTTACTTCACCTCTATCTAAAAAGGTTCCAGAGAAGAAGTTGGGTACGTTTACATGCCTGGCCAGATCTTTCATTCCTCAGGACTATCAGCACTACCTGGGGCCTCAGGAGAAGGCCCATGTCCCGCTCTTTAAGCAGGAGACCTCTGCTGTAGCAAAGAATGATGCGGGTGACAAACCAAAGGATGCCCTCACACACTTCAGTCCCACTGAAGGGAGTCCTCACAAAGTCAATTCTTGGAGGGTGCAAACTAAAGAAGACAATTCCAGCCAAAACACAGCGACCCGGGCCTGGTCTCTGTCCCGGGCCAGTCAAGGCAGTGAGCTTTCATTTCTTTCTTCATTTACATTTCCTTCTTCTAGATTAGATTTATTTTAATGATCCAAAATTGGGATTTATTTGTAATGTAAAGAGAAATAAAAAAATGAACAAACAGTTAATGTTTACATAGTAACAATAGAAAGATAGGAAGATTCTTGTACAGTATATAGAAGTCACAATATATAAAAACACAATACAAAAATATAAAGAATAAGTAATAAAACATTATAGTAGACTAAACTACTACTAACACTTAATAAACTATAAACATAGGATATATGTATACATTACAAAGTGTGCGAGGTAGTTGCAGCTTAAACTCAGTATAATATGTACAAAATGTTCAGGGTTTTAGAAGGGAGAAAGACACAGTGAAATCTGGTTAAACAGAAACTAAACAAAGGATCGAGCTCTGAGTTCTCTGCCCTCCAGAGGAGGTGTGCAGGGTTATAGCTGGTGGCAGAAATTACTTCCTGTATCGATAATTAGAGAAGGAGCTCCGCTGTCTGTAAGCAGGAGGAGAGGGTGGGCAGGATAAAGAAATGGATACACACATTACCATGACAGCGGGTGGGGTTATCCCCAGGCGCTGTTCAAAATGGCAGCACACTGCTCCTAACACAGGATGGGTCAAATGCAGAGAAACAATTTCCCCACGGGGATTAATAAAGTATATCAAAATCAAAAATATCAAATATCAAGTGAGTGTGAGAGCTGAGAGTATATCGGCCCTGACAACTTCCTCACTCATCTCAATTCACCTTTTGTATTTCCCCTTCTAACATATAATACAGTTTAGATTTGTATAGCCTTTAACCAGTATACATCAATTCCATTTTGTTTTTGTTCAATGCAGTTTTTTTTTTTGGTTGACTGGCTTTTTGTGATTAAAGAACTGCTAATGCCGTGGATATGAATACAACCCAAATCTGGTGATTGTACCCAGTGTTCACCGTGATGATAGAAAGGCCACTGTTTTGCATACTGAACTGATTTACTAAGCATTATACCTGCGTAAAATACCATTACTTTCCATATATTTAGACAGAAGCATTCCGTTTTAGATGGTTGTTAGTAAACCAGAAGTTGTGCTGAACGTACTTTTCAGAGCTCATTTTTTTCATTTGTGGCAGGTTATGGTGACGCCTCTAGTCCCGTGATCGCAGCACTGAAGAGGTTATCTTCAAGGAGCATGTCATCATCTAAAAGTCTGGAAAACCTCAGCTCACAAACAAGTAACAGAACAATTATTCTTCAGATACTTAAAGTATACTTCTTAAAATAGCTTAAGGTCAGAATGTTACTTCATTATTATTTCATTTGACGTGATGTCATTTATATGGGAATGTATGTGAATAATATTGTCTCTTCTTAGGAGAAGAGTGGACCGGAAATAAATCAAGAGAACACATTAATCAGAGTGTGAAAAACATTAAACTCTTGGTCCTCTTTCTTCTAGGTTGCTCACTCCCTCCATCAGCCTCAACTCTGCCCAGCTCTGAGCAGATGAGAGGCAGTGTGTCAGTGACTGCTCTTAAGAACCACCAGGTGAATACCCAGAACTGACTTTTGCATATGGCCATCACAAAAAAGTATGATCTCCAGTGTTCAACATCTGCACTGCAGTCAGGGGAGTGATGCCTTTACCACTTCAGCTTTCACATCATTCATTATTGCTGAGTTCACAGAGGTTTTTTTCCTGTATGACCAATTTTCTTTTTCTAGGTTTATGTGTTTAACTGTCATTCATGCTCTTCTCTGATATCAGACAGACAGTGACACCTTTGAGACCAACTTTGGCTGGAGAAGAAACACGGGGAGCTCCACGTCTAACCTCAGCCTCTCCTCAGGAATGGCCTCCATGTCCTCTGTATGTCCACATGCAGATCACTAGAGAATTATGTTCCTCCCTGTCTATGGCGCACAACTCCATCGGTTCATACATAAGACATACATCTTTAGAAATGACTCACCATTCAAGGTTTTAAAAGCTCAACTATTTCTTAAAACAGCTGGTCACTACTCAGTGCTTCTTAAAGTGTGGTCCGCGGACCACTGGTGGTCCGTGAGCGCCCCCTAGTGGTCCGTGAGTATATTGGTAAAATTTCACATTTGAAATTAATTAATTAATTAAAGTTTTCCGCACTCTCCCGGGAATATCTCCGCAATGGAGCGAGCTTAAGTTTCACTTTCAATTGCATGATATAGCCCAGATAAACAGCTTCATCACACATGTTGCCACTTGTTTGTAACATTTTCAGGCGATTTGCAAAAAACGATGTGTTTTTGGATATTTGTGGAGTTAGGTGGTCCGCAAGTGTTTTTTTATTGGTTAAGTGGTCCTTGGTATGAACAAGTTTGAGAAACACTGCTGTAGATGGATTTTATGAATTGTGTTGACCAAAAGAAACAGCAATATTTCAAGAAGGATCATTTAAAGAAAGAAAATGCTTTGTATGGGGTTACGGGTCAAAAGACAAACATGAAAAAAAGAATGACAATCAAAGTAATGAAAGCAGTGATGATTGTTCTCTCTGTGGTGAGCAGGTTGGCGGCAGCACCAGCAGCATCTGCCCTGCAGACTTTGAAGTCCAGGGAAGCATCCAGTTTGCTGTGAACTACATCCAGAAGTCTGGAGAGTTCCACATATTTGTTGTGCACTGCAGGGACCTGGCCGTGGCGGACAGTAAGAAGAACAGCTCCGACCCGTAAGTGCTTGATATTTCTGCAACATAAAAATGGCAAAGGTAGAATAAATATCATTCAGCGACTTGGGTTGTGGAAATGGCACTGTTCGGTCAGAAAGGAGTCTGAAACATTTTAAATTACATTTATTACCTCAGAATGTTGAAGATTTGACTCTAAATGTTGTTTCTTGAGTTGTCTGTCTGTTCTCACCTTTTACAGGTATGTGAAATGTTATCTTCTTCCTGATAAAACAAAGTTAGGAAAGAGAAAAACTGCTGTTAAAAATAAAACTTTGAACCCCACCTACAATGAAATCCTCAGGGTAAGAATTTAGTCTTTTACAAATTTCAAATGACATGTATACTTTATTTTATAAACGTTGTTGTTGCCTGCTTTCTCTTTCATAGTACAACATCATAATGGGAGGGTTGAAAACTCAGAGTTTGAACATCTCGGTGTGGCACAACAACACTTTTGGGCGGAACAGCTTCCTTGGTGAGGTGGACCTGGATCTGTCAGAATGGGACTTCAGCAACACACACATCAATGAATATGCACTTAAAGCCAGGGTAAAGGCTTCGTTTATTCTACACACTCTGTGCATGATAGAAGTGTTTGGATGATTTTAACTCACCCCGCTGAATCCTTCAGGTCTCAGCACAAAGTCCAGCATCTTTTCCTGGGCAGCAGGCGGACAGCAGGGGACAGATGAGAGTGGCTCTCAGGTTCCTGCCGCAGACGTCTCACAGTGAGCACATGACTTCTCACATGGGATCCATTCCATTCTTGGAGTTGGACTGCTTATTTTTGTCTGATTGCATCCACAGGAAAGAGGACATCAAGGATGGCGACTGGTGAGGTGCAGATTTGGGTGAAAGACTGCAAGAACCTTCCTCCGGTCAGAGGAGTTATTATTGACCCGTTTGTGAAATGGTAGGATGTCCTGCAAACTATACACGGAGACACTAAGAGTTAGAATAGTAAGAACAATCAATACATTCATAAAGATTATGAATGGTTGATTGATCTAATTAATCGTAAGAATAACAAGAAAATATTAAAATAAATGTAACATAACTGTGAGAGATTTTTAAATAGGCCAAAACATTTTTATAACACAACCTGTTATTTTATTTTATTTTAACATTAATATATATTGGTTTATTGAAGGTCGTTTTTTTTTCTTCATTCCAGCAGTTTCATTAATACGGAAGAGGATTAGGGCCACATTAAAACAATTTTTGTGAGGATTTGAAAAAAAAATGTATTTTTTTTGTTTTGAGAAAAAAGTCAGAATTCTGAGATTAAAGTCAGAATTCTGAGATTAAAGTCAGAATTCTGACTTTTTTCTCAGAACAAAAATAAATAAATTTTGGGAGAAAATTCTGAGATTAAAGTCAGAATTCTGACTTTTTTCTCAGAACAAAAAAAAAACTTTTTTTTTTCAAATCCTCCCAAAAAAAAAATCATGTGGCCCTAATCCTCTTCCGTACATTAAAACAATTGTGTCAGTCAAGACAAACTGAGCAGAGCCAGTCATGTGATTGGCTTTCAACAAAAGCCTTTCACGCTGTGAGATAAAAACAGACAATGACCTTTAAAGCTCACCTATGCTATATTTGAACAATATTATAGGGCCATATTTTTTTTGAGCATAAATAGTACACTATTATTTATTTAAAATGACATGCATCCGCTAAGAGAAATAGTCCGTTGTTACTGTTTGAACGTAGCAACGGCAGGAACTGCTTGACAGCGGTCTGTCTGTTCTGGATTAACAACGTGTCACGTGTTCTGAATTGACCAATCAGAATCGAGTATTAAACACTATCTGACCATGAATTGAGTTTGATCCTAAAATGGCAGGGAAGAAATGCACAGCTAAGCGAAAATATGAAGACGAACATAGGACGTTTTTAGTAGAGTGGGGAGAGTTCATATTTTTTGATCGAACGCAATTGCAAGCCATTTTGCCTTATATGCCAGACAGCATTAACCCATTTCAAGGCTTCAAATCTTCAGCGCCATTTCACCTCACTCCATGCTAACATCGACCATGACTTCCCAAAAGGTACGGAACTTCGCAAGCAGAAGATAAACACCTTGAAAAGTCAGGCAGAAAAGCAGACACAGTTTTTCAAAAAAATAACGAAGCACTCGGAGACCGTAACGCTTGCATCTTATCAAGTTGCTTGGAACATAGCACGAGCTAAAAAGCCGTACAATGAAGGGGAGTTTGTTCAAAAATGCCTCAGTGACGTGGTTGAAATCTTGTCTCCAGAAAACAAAAAACTGAAACAAGCAGTATCAGACGTCCAACTGTCCCGCCACACTGTTGAACGCAGAATATCGGACATTAACACCGCCATTGAAGCGCAGTTACACTCTGATCTTCAAACATGTGAGTTTTTCAGTGTGGCATTGGATGAGTCTTGTGACATACAAGACAAGCCTCAGTTGGCAATATTTGCACGATCAGTCTCAAAGGATTGTGTTATAAAAGAAGAACTCCTTGATATTGTGCCATTAAAAGACAGAACCCGTGGCATCGATGTAAAAGAAACAATGATACATGTGTTTGTGAAAGCAAATGTGCCCAAACAGAAACTAACTGCAATAGCCACGGATGGAGCGCCATCAATGGTCGGATCTGTGAACGGGCTTGTGAGGCTGTGCAACACATTTCCCGAATTTTGGAATTTCCACTGCATCATTCACCGGGAGCAACTTGTGTCCAAATCACTGAATTTAGACAACGGCATGAAGCCTGTGATGGAAATCGTAAACTACATCCGCACGCATGCTCTTAACCACAGGCAATTTAAGAATCTCATCGCTGAACTCGACCAAGGGCTTCCAGGAGACCTGCCGCTGCACTGCACTGTGAGGTGGCTTTCTAAAGGCAAAGTGCTGTCTCGCTTCTTTGAGCTGTTGGATGCTGTGAAACTGTTCATGGAACAGAAGGACAAGGATTATCCGGAGCTCTCAGACCCCAAGTGGATTATGGATCTGGCCTTTTTGGTCGACATGCTGTGTCATCTGGACAGACTGAACCTGGATCTGCAGGGAAAGTTAAAAATGCTGCCTGACTTAGTGCAAAGTGTATTTGCGTTTGTTAACAAACTGAAACTGTTTAAGACACATCTTCAAAAGGGAGAATTAGCGCATTTTCCCTCTCTGCTAAAAGCAAGCGCACAAGCCACCGGTGCCATCGGGAAAAAGCAAACAGCCCGTTATGCAATATTGGTTGAAACCCTGCAGGAAAACTTTGCGACCCGGTTCCATGATCTACATGTGAAAAGGCCACAGATTACGTTCCTCGTCGATCCTTTTAATGCTGAGACGGACTGTTTGAAAGCCCCGCTAGTCAAGGACGAGGCGGTGGCCGAGTTGGAGATGATCAAACTTTCAGAGGATGACCGACTGAAACCTGTTCTGAGGGAAGGGACCCTTGAGTTCTGGAAAACTGTGCCGATCGAAAAATACCCAAATGTCAAACGGGCTGCGCTCAAGCTACTTTCAATGTTTGGGTCAACATACGTCTGTGAGTCTGTGTTTTCTACCCTGAGACACATGAAATCCAAGCATCAATCTGTTCTGACTGACACACATGTGAGAGAATTGCTTCGAGTGGCCACAACGGAATACAAGCCAGATTTGAGGAGGATTGTTCAAAGCAAGGAATGTCAGAAGTCTCACTAATTTAAAGTAAGATAAAAAACCTTTTCAATTTTGTTTACTGAGAGTTTGTGTGCGAGTGCACACAATGTTCATTGTTATGTTGTTATGTTGTGCCATTTACAATAAATCTGTCTGAGCAGAGCTGTGTGTGTGTGTGTGTGTGTGTGTGTGTGTGTGTGTGTGTGTGTGTGTGTGTGTGTGTGTGTGTGTGTGTGTGTGTGTGTGTGTGTGTGTGTGTGTGTGTGTGTGAAGTTTTATATTTTCATTTTATCTGTGAGAGAGAGAAGGGAGGAAGAAAGTGAAGGAGCACAGAGAAAGACTGAGAACAAAAGAGAGAATGAGGGAGGGGGGGTGCACGTGCATCTGTGACTGTGTTTGATGTGGCTCTTTGCAGTAACATAGTCAAAATGTTGGCTCTTAACTTCAGACTGGTTGGCCACCCCTGCTCTGGACGAACCGGAGCCTGAAGGCCGCCCCTCTGCTTGCCAGGTGAACCAGGCCATGTCCCCCCTCCTCCTTTGGCAGGAACAGGACGCTCTGAGGGACCCAGTGCATGCGGTCCCAGAAGAAGTCCACCATGAGAGCCTGCACCCTGGACAGCAGGTTTACGGGTGGGTCGGTGCATGCCAGCCGGTGAGCCAGCATGGAGGAAACAAGGTTGTTTAAAATAAGGATACGCCCTTTAAAAGAAAGTTTCGGAAGGATCCACTTTCACTTCTTTAACCGGCCTTCCACTTTCTCTATAAGCCCGTCCCAGTTCTTCAAAGAAAATGTGTCTCTACTTTAACCCTGCCCTTCTTCAACCAAGGCCCCCAGGTAACAACAAGCTGTCAATGCTGCCCTCTCCTACTGCTAAGGCCTCACTTTTCCCCCAGTTGACTCGAGCAGATGAGATTTTGCAAAAGTTGCTCACAGTTTCAGTTAAAACATTGATGTCATCTTGTTTTTTAACAAAGACCATTATGTCATCCGCATACGCAGACAATTTAAAAACATCCCTACAGCCAGGAAGAGAGAAACCCTGTAACTTTGACCCGGTGTAAAAAGGGCTCTATGGCCAGGGAGTAGAGCATCCCGGACAAAGAGCAGCCCTGTCGGACTCCTCTCTGAGCTTCAAAAGGAGCACACAAACTACCGTTTATCTTCAGTACACTCTCAATGTCCCTGTACAAGACCTGGATCTTGGCTATGAGACCAGAGCTGAACCCAAAAGCTTCCAGCGTCTGCCACAAGTACTGGTGTTCAACTCGGTTAAAAGCCTTTTCTTGGTCTAGAGAAATCAGACCAAGCTCACAGCCCAATGAACCGGAGAAGTCCAGAACATCTGGAGTCAGAGTCACGTTGTCAGTTATCAACCTGCTGGGTACACAGTATGTCTGGTCTACGTGAACGACATGCTCCATCACTTTCCTCAGCCTCGTCGCTAACACTTTGGAAAGCAGCTTGTAGTCGGTACAGAGTAGAGACACAGGACGCCAGTTCTTAATCTCCTGCAGGTCTCCTTTCTTAGGGAAGAGAGTGAGCACAGCTCTCCTGCAACTCAGAGGCAACCTCCCGTTACTTAGACTGTCTCTGAGCACACTCAGCAGGTCGTCACCTATAACTGGCCAGAGAGCCTTATAGAAGTCTGCAGGCAGGCCGTCTATGCCAGGAGCCTTCCCACTCTGCATGCACTGCAGGGCCTCCTGCAGCTCCTGGGCAGAGTGCTCCGCCTCCAGCTCAGCATGGTCCTCCTCAGGGACGTTAGGAAGGCCCTCATAGAACGACTGCGCCACCTCTGGCTCGGCCTGGAACTCTGTTCTGTAGAGCTCTTTGTAGAACTCCACAGCACACTGACGAATGTCGGCGGACTCCTGAAGCAGCTGCCCAGCATTGGATCGAGTGCATCAGTCTCCTCTGACCATTCTTACGCTCCAGACCAAAGAAAAAGTGAGAGGGAGCATCCATTTTCACGATGTTCTGAAACCGGGATCTGAGCAGAGCACCCTGAGCAGAAAACCCAGCAGGTCCGACAGAGCTGAGCTTTTACTTTTGAAAACTTCAACATGTTCTCGCTCTCCTGTGGAGTCTGCCAATCCCTGCAGCTCCACCACTTCTCTCTCCAGAGCTCTCAGAGATCTAGCCATGTCCTTTGTGACATTGAAAGTGTACTGTTGGCAAAGCTGCTTGATCTTCACTTTACCTACATCCCACCACTGCTGAAGAGAATTGTACTCACTCTTAGATAAACGGTAGTTTTCCCAAAAGAATGTAAAAACATTTTTTAAATGGTTGCCGGCCAACAGAGAAGCATTAAAGTGCCAATACGCACTATTACACTTAACATGATTAATACAAAGTGAGACTTGTACGAGGGAATGGTCAGAGATTCCCACTGGACTGATGGAGCAGCTTCTGCTCACATTAATGTGATGGTTAAAAACATAGACACGATCCAGCCTAGCCAGAGACAACAGGTTATCCCTAGAGTGCACCCACGTGTACTGCCGCTGGCCCGGGTGGAAGTGCCTCCAAACATCACACAGCTCAAAGCTTTCTGTTAGTCTTATTAAGGCACTCTTCGAGGCAGCATGCGGTTCCTGGTGGTTCCTATCCAGCACAGGGTTCTCTGTTGAAGTCACCCCCCAGGAACAGATACTCCCCACTATCACAGGTGCTAAGAGTGTGTTTCAGTTTCTCAAAAAACAAAAGCCTCTCTGCGCCCACACTGGGAGCAGAAATATTTATAAAACATATTTTAACTTTTTCAAATTCAGCATTTATTTTGAGCAAGTGTCCTGATGACCTCATCGACCGTACAGGAGAAGGGTGTAAAGCCCCTCGCAAAGAGAATGGCAACCCCTCCACTATTGCTGCGCTTATGGCTGAAGAAGCCCTCCCCCCCCGATTCCCTCCTCCAGTCACTCTCGTTCTCAGCAGTACTGTGAGTTTCCTGGAGAAACGTTACATTTAAACTCTTGTTTCCTAATAAAGTAAATAAAGATGCTCTCTTAGCATCCCCTCAAGCACCGTTAATGTTTAAAGAGCCCAGCTTTATGTCACTCATAATGAAATTATAGTTGCATCCTAACAAAATCAAAAACCTGGCTGAAGAAAAATAAAAAATAAAACCAAGATGTACTTATTCATCATTCTTTGGAGTTTCCCCTCTAATCCTCTGAAGTATCTTCTTTAACCGAGCCTTCTCTGGGCCGCTGAAGAAAGGTTCCCCTAAGGCAGGGGTGGCCAACCCGCGGCTCTCGAGCCGCATGCGGCTCTTTGCCTAGTTTCATGCGGCTCTTCAGTTCATATCGAATTTTATGTGTGAGTTTGGGGGAGAGACACTGACTCTGTCCTGACTAGTGTTGCACGGTGTAACGATACTTGAAAGGTATACCGCGATACTCTGCCGTTAAAAACGTTACGATTCCTCCGTTTCATTAGTATCGGTACTTTAAGAATGACGGGGGAAAGTACTCCGGTGAGAAAGCGCCGTTTTAATAAGAGCCGTGTGTTCAGCGCTCTGCTTCCACTCCCTGCACTGCAGCCGTGCCTGCAGTCCCGCCCCTCTCAAGCACGTTCTAAGTCCCTCCCCTCTCAAGCACGCTCTAAGTGCCTCCCCTCTCTCGTGCACGCGCTAGCTGCAAGAGCATTTGAGAAAACGAGAAGCATGGTTGCAAGTGGGAGTGCAACTGCCGCTGCGCCTTGGCTTGTTGACAAAAAAGACGCCAGAAGCTAAATGTGGAAGTATTTAGGGAAACCTATCGTTGATTAAACACTATCCAGTGTTTCCCCTACCATTGTCTTGGAGGGGCGCTGCGCCCCGCCAACGGAGCCCCGCGCCCCCCCCCTGAAATTCAAGGTGTTTAAATATATATATAGCACCAAATTGCAAATAATCTATGACTACTGTCACTTTTCACATTGAACATGTGCTCTTTTATTAAATAAACTAAACGCTTTCATTTTAAGTTGTGGGTTTAGTGTTTTTGACCCTAAGAAACACTGATGCATTAATCAATAACAATAATCCACAGCTCCTCTCTCTGCTCCAGAGGATTTAAAAAATATATATCCCAATGCCACAAAAATGCATCAGTGACGTGGCTGAAATCTTGTCTCCAGAAAACAAAAAACTGAAACAAGCGGTATCAGTGACTGTGTGTTTGATGTGGCTCTTTGCAGTAACAGAGAAAAAATGTGGCTCTTAACCTCTGACTGGTTGGCCACCCCTGCCCTAAGGCTTCTTTGCGCCGCATGAGAACCCTGGAAGAATTGTGAAAGATCTGCAAATCAGCAAAAAAGTCATCTAACTTCACCCCCCTCCACCCCTTAGTTTCCGCCAGAAAGGATCTGATCCTCTGGAAAGAATACTCCTCTCCCTTTGCTACCTCAACGATGTCAAAGAATGACTCGTTGTCACTGTCCTCTGAGTCCTCTGAGACTCCCTCTGGCTGAGAGGAGGAACACAGCGACTCCTTATTTGACACCTTCCCTTTCTGAGCCACACTTCCTTTGCTCACTTGTTCGTTTTTCCTTTTAACAGGTAACCTTAACAAATCCTCATCCATTACCTGAGTGTCCGTATGTGTGATACTGTGTGTACCGGCTGCCTGTGTGCTTTCCACGCGTGAAACCGTTGGCTCTGCCACGGACCGACTGACCTGCGGTTCCACCACCGGCGTTTCCGCCGCGGGCGCGGGCCCGGCCGTGGACAAAGCAACCGGCAGCGGCTTCGCAGCTGGTGCGGACCCCAGCACCGGCGGCCCGGCCGTGGACAAGGCAACCAGTAGCGGCTCCGCCGCGGGCACCGTCGGGCCGGCTGCGAGCGCGGACACCACGGGTGCGTCACCCGCACTCTCCGGGCACGTCACCCGCACTCTCCGGGCACGCGCGGATCAGGTGTCCTGCCGCTCCACAACCATAACATCTCAAAATGTCAGACGTAACATGCACAGTATACACAAAATCATCAATTTTAAATTTAAGAGCCAGATTAAGTTCCCCTTCATCCTTCTTCAGGACCATAAGCACCTGTCTCCTAAAAGACACAACGTGCTTGAGATGCGGGGATTTACAGCCCATGGGGATCAACTTAATGGGAGACGCAAGCTGCCCGTGTCGAGCCAGCTCTCTCTCCAACAACTCGTTTCTCAGAAACGGGGGTACATTAGAGATGATGACTTTTTTAGCTGGAGTGACAAGGGGTAGCACGGGTAACAGCGTCCCTTTAATCACTAGCCTGCTCTCCACCAGCTGGTTAGCTTTCTCCGTGCAGTCTAAAAAAATAACCACTGCACTATTCATGCGGGAGGCAGATTTAACTCTGCCATATCCCACCACAGCCCCCACAGCCAGACCACACTCCTCCACCGACACACCGACAGGTGGAGAGAGCTTGATGGCGTGTTGGCGAGTCAGCTTCTCTAACACAGCGCAACTGCCACGGAACGCCATGCCGGGCGGCGTGACTGCAGCTGCAGCCGCTAGACAAACAATTAGACAAACAATTCACCAGTGCAACCAAACAACACCACCAAAAAACACCAAAGTCGGTGAAATGATGCACAAAGATATACACTATCACCCAGAGAAAAGTGAATTGTTAACAATGGTTTGAAAAGTTGTAAACTTTAAACGATCGCTCTCCGCTATACTAACCGGTCCACTCACAATCAGAGAGAGAGCGAGAGAGAGAGAGAGAGAGAGAGAGAGAGAACTCTGTTTTCCAGCCTGAGTCTATATTTCATTTATTGTTTTAGTTGTGTGTGATTTAATTATTTTTCTTTAATTTCATGGATGTACTTGAATTATTATAATATATTATCTAGGGCTGTCAAGTTAACGCGTTAATAACGCGTTAATAACGCGTTAACGCAAACAAAAATGAACGCCACTAATTATTTTAACGCGATTAACGCATGTGTATTTTTGTCCTCGGCCGCCCCGTAGTTTTAGAGCGCAGTTTAAAATACCATCTACAAGCTGATGCTGACAGCCCCGCTCCTGCTGCCTGCTTGCGGCAGACCACACTTCCACGCTCACCGGTAGGCACCGACTGGCCACCTGGAGGACCGGGAGGGTGTGTGTATGTGTGGCCCGAGCGAGAGAGACCTTACGTGTATTGTTGTTGTTAGCATCTGGTGCTAGCTAGCTGTGTTAACGGATATAAGGAGCTGTTTCAATGAAAGCAGAGGAGCGACATTTCGCCGACAACTGCGCCGAGCACTTGACTTTATGCAGGAAGCCAGACAGTGGGACATTGTACGAAAAGTCAGCACACTCAGCACGGATAGTGATGATTGCAGCGTCCAGGCAGCTCCCATTCGAGCATATGCCTTGAGTTGCACATAGCTCCAACGAACACACACACACACACACACACACACACACACACACACACACACACACACACACACACACACACACACACACACACACACCACACACACACACACACACACACACACCACACACACACCCACACACACACACACACACACACACACACACACACACACACACACACACACACACACACACACACACACACCATTTGTATTGTATTATTGTATGAGAGAGGTTCCAGGTTGAATTGAGGTGAATATTTGTAATGTTCAGAGGCTGTTGTGTTTAATATTCTTGAGAATATTTGTCATTGTTCAAATGATAATAAACATTAGCATAAAGCATATTTGTCCACTCATATGTTGATAAGAGTATTAAAAACTTGGAAAATATTCCTCTAAGGTACATTTAGAACAGATAAAAAATGTGCGATTAATTTGCGATTAATCGCGATTAACTATGGACAATCATGCGATTAATCGCGATTAAATATTTTAATCGACTGACAGCCCTAATATTATCATTATGTCAGTGGTCTAAGAGGGTCTTACAACGGTGCCAAAAATATTATCCTTTATCACAATAATTTTCGCAGTGGGCTCCGCTTTCTCTCTCGCGGGTTTACCACAAGGACAGTACCTTTTATATCCGGCTTCTTTACGCATATTCTCTTCAGAAAAGTGTTAGCTCTGAGTTTTAGCGATACTTGCTAACGTAAACAAAGACCATATTACTTCCAAAACACTTCGCACATTGTTTCTGATACAGTGACGTTTCTGATTATGCCATGTATAAAATATATCAAAAAGTGCATTTTGCACAACAGATGACCTTTAATATAAAACGTGCCTGATTAAATTCAATATGACCTGTTAGTGTGAGATGGAGCAGGATACACTCACATTTACAACATGAGCTAAGATTCTATGATTATATTAAATATTTTTCAATTTGATTTATTAAGTTTATAATACCCGATTTATTTAGTTTTGAACAGTTTGTGTCTCCTTCCTTTCATTTTACTTAAGTACCGTGCTTCCTGACACGAGCCAAAAAATCAGTCAGAAGACGCGTGTGGTGAAGCGGACGGCCAACCCCATGTTTAACCACACCATGGTGTACGACGGCTTCCGGCCGGAGGACCTCAGGGAGGCCTGCGTGGAGATCACAGTGTGGGACCACGACCGCCTCAACAACCACCACATCGGTGGTCTGAGGCTGGGGTTAGGCACAGGTGAGACCCCCGCTATCACTCTTCTGCTGGGTTGGGTACAGATTCTTACCTCATGTGGTCAATTTGTGATTTGTGATGTTGGGCAATATGAATACAATAATAAAATGAGCATTGGTTTTAATTGGTTCGTACATGGTCACATGGGATTAAAGTGTGATCAGAATGTGCGTTCAATTAGTTTACGCTGAGTGTGCATACTGTCCAGATAATGAACAGATCAGACATATTGCCTCTTCTGGAGATGGTATGCAATAAACACTCTTATTTATCACAGCGAGGGCTGTTTGCGTAGATGTAAATTGGGTATTTGTTTCGGCCTCACGCTCAAGTAGTAGATGTTTTAAATGTGTGTGTCATTTGTGTTGCGCTGTGTTCAGGGAAGAGTTACGGGACGGAGGTGCTTTGGATGGATTCAACGCCAGATGAAGCAGATTTATGGCAGAGGATGTTACAATCTGATGGTGAATGGGTGGAGGATGTTTTATCTCTGAGGAAGTTAGTGATGGCAAAAAGCATGTCAAAGTGAGATTGTATAAAATGTGTTGATAAATGTGATGAAACGTTACGAGAGCACAGCATGTGGATGGATCTTCAACACTCTGTCTGATGGGTATCGTATCTGTATAACTGATGATCATCGTGTGGTACTTTGGTTTTTACAGCCATAACTACGAGTTCAATTTGTCATTTAAAAAATGTTGTCACGTTTGTAGTTTTGTATGTTTGGGTTTATTTTGCTGTTCGGTTCTCCCTGTCTTGTTTTCCTCCTCGTTTCTTGTCTGGTCCTTCTTCCTGTGTTTTTCCTCCTGTCGTTAGTTTCCCTGGTGTGTCTAGTTGTCTGATTGTGTTCACCTGTGGCCCTTGTGTTTCTCCTCCCCTGCCCGGCTGTTTCTCGTCCTGTGATTACCCCTCCCTGTATTTAGTCTTGTCTCTTCCTGTGTTCAGGGTTGGTTCGTCTTTTTTTTGTGACTGAGTTCACCGGGGAGTGTTCTGTTTTGTCCAAGTTATTTTTCAATATCCTTGAAATAAAGGTTAATCTGAGTTATCTGCATTTGGATCCTGCTTCCTTCACTCAACCGTAACAAATGTAAGTAATTATTTAGAATACATGTACAAAATGGGAAGAGGATACAATCTAAATGTTTAACTATATACTAAGTTAAATTCTGATTGAGCTCTAATGATTTGTAAATGATCCTGTTGTTCAATGATGTGGTGATTGCATCAATAAACAGAATATTATTGTGACTTTTAAATGTGGTTATGGATGTAATGGGTACAGTGTTTCATTCATGTTTCAAAAAGTCAACACTAGAAAATAGACAGTACAGTTGAGTCATTGTTATTAAATAACAGAAACATTATTAGATTGATCATAGTTTTACATTCAGCCATGAGTTTTGCACCTACAGTGTCATGTGATGCACATTATGCATTATGGGTAGATAGGGTTTAAATTGGAAGACAGCAATCCATGTTTGGCAGAAATGTCTTTATAAGCTTCCAAAGAAATAAAGAAGTCCAAGGCTGGGTCAGCATGCTCGATATTTATGCTTTCATTTTCTAAACTGTATTTATTTAGGTGCTGTTATATTCACTCTTTTCAAGTTCTGCACTGTCGGATATTTTTATTATCTTCATGGACCACTAGAGCCTGCTGTTAATCCGCAAATGTGAACAGCTCTTGAGAGAAATATTTCCAAGCCTCACTGCAAACCATAGCCATTTGCTACCACATACTGTACCTACATGTATAACCAGAGCAGAGGTGCGGCCCTCAGATTATTTTATAAACAACGTAATTAATAAATACAAAATGTTTTACTTGTAGTACTGATACCGTCCAATAGACTCCTAGTTACGTCACGAGCTGCGTACATGATTTCGTTCGGCAGCCAAATACCGCAAAATAATCTGACGCGTTTGTGTGTATTGTGTTTGTTTCCCAGGGAAACACTCACAAGAAACACGGCTATTGTTATGCCTGCTGTGACGTTAAGTTACCACTTGTAATCATGCCTTTGCAAGCTTAAAAGTTGTATTTATCATCTGAATTTGGCGAAACAAGTTTTATTTTGGTTCCCAGAATGTTCTTCTGCGTGTCTGTGAGCGAGAGAGAGAGATCTCTTTTCAAATACATTGAAAGTTAGAAACGGAGATGGTTCGATAAAATATGCAAGATAACGTTTATGTTGTGGTGGTTATGATACATAATTCACCATTGAGATTATTGTGTTGCAACCCGGACCCGTTAGTGAGGGTACGGGGGTTTGAGGTCATTCTTGCTAGCTTGTCATGCAGAGCAGCACATGTACTTACCTGTTGTTGATTTAATGGATAATAAAGTGTGGAAGTCCATTCTGAACAACCTGATCTCACCAGAATGCGGGACTCCACCACGACTGCTTAACACCGCATTGCGTGGTGGAGTCACGAACTTTGCTACATTTACGTGTCTGTCTGCACCACCCAAACAACCCCAATGTAAAGTGAATGAGGCTCCTTTGTCGTGGTGCACACACGCATTTCTACAATGTCCAGCAGTGAGCTTTTATTCTATAAAACATTTTTTAAATCTACTTTATAGCTTGTAGTAACTCACGGGAGGCTTCTTTTATTTTATTTGTATTCATAATCATTTGTATTTTGTCAGAATGTATTATGGCAACCCTGTCTCCTAAAAATTACGTTCCCACAGAACTAAACAGCATTCTAAATTACGTTTAGCTAGAAATGTATTTTCTCCCACGTCACGTTCAACGTATCTCAAATACCTTTATTTTCTACATATCTTCTAGAAACATATTTTCTCCCATGTTACGTTTCTCATGAACGTATCTTAAATACCTTTATTTTCTACATATCTTTGCCATTTATTGTCTTGCTTATAATAATGATAATTACGGTGGCCCTGAAGTGCAAGACACCACAGCATTTCACAAAACGCCACAGCATTTCACAAACACCACAGCATTTCACATTGGACGGAAAGGGTATTCCTAGGGAGAACACTTCTTGTTTATGATTGGACAGAGCCAGCCAGAGAAGCACTGCTATGATTGGTTGTTTTTGCTGCCAGTCAAGAAATGACGCTTCGTGATTGGTCAACGCCCGACAGCGCAATATGTCCCAACCTATGGTCCCAACACATCAGACGTTAGCACACACTCAGAGCTCACAGATCCTCATATCTGTTCAGAAACTTGACAAAAGTTAAACATGTACAAACCACAGACTGTCTGTGTCATGGCGAATACAGTCGCTGCTTTATTTATGTCTGTATGACGTTGTGAGTGTGGACGGAGCAGCTACAGGTTAGTTTAGCCTGATGGGTCCGATTCCATTCAGAAAACACGCATTTTAAAAGCTTTTCGCCTGCCGTCTTATCTGCAGACTTGTCAAAGCGTTAATTCATGGTTTTTACTAACCGTTATCAGTATGTAGTTGCTTCGGCATCACTTTGAAACATGTATTACAATTAAATCACGGTCAAATATGTTAATGTTGTTGTAGTTGGTATCTCCCATAGGATGTACATGGAGATACGCCCTGCCCCCTCTCCAGCGCGTCTTGTTTGAATGACAGGAGCAAACACAGCTGACAGCCGCGGTGAAACTCGAGTGATTAGAGCGATGCGAATATTGAGTAGTCTACCATAGTATTTACATGGAGATAAGCCCCTTAAAAACCATGAATTAATAAAGCATTAATTCTGTGTTTACGCCTGTCATTCAAACAAGACACTGGAGAGGGGGCGGGCCGTATCACCATGTAAATCCTATCGGATCGATCAGGCTAAACTAACCTGTAGCTGCTCCGTCCACACTCACAACAACGTCATACATATATATAAATAAAGCAGCGACTGTATTTACCATGACATAGACAGTCTGTGTTTTGTATATGTTTAACTTTTGTCCAGTTTCTGAACAGATATGAGGAGCTGTGAGCTCTGAGTGTGTGCTAACAGCTAACGGCTGATGTGTTGGGCCAATCACGAAACGTCATTTCTTGACTGGCAGCAAAAACAACCAATCACAGCAGTGCTTCTCTGGCTGGCTCTGTCCAATCACAAACAAGAAGTGTTCTCCCTAAGGAATACCCTTTCCGTCAGATGTGAAATGCTGTTTTTGATTGATTGATTGATTGAAAAGTGTATTAACAGCTTGTATATTGGATACAGTACAGTACAGCTCAAAACATACAATTGTTAAGGGGATGCAGACCAGAGAAAGACTTTCGTCTTGTTTACATCAGGGTCCCCCATTTCCAATTCATCATGTCATTTAAGACATATTTGACATGCAGATGGCTTATTTACAATTTACATACAGGTGGGTTTTTTTACATACAGATTGCTTATTTACAATTTTCATTTTAGATTTCGTTCTAATACATCCTAACCGGACATTTAAGACATACCAAGTCTACAGATATACAGTTAGTAACAGAGTCTAAAATGCGAGTATATACATAGATGGGGGGGGGGGAAGCTGTCCATTGAACGACAGGTTGAGATTTGTACCATTACCGGGGCCAGTTTTGCAATGCTCTCCCCCGAAGGTGCTCTTTAAGAGAGGTTTTGAAGGTAAGTATAGTTTTACTTTCCTTTACAGTTGTGGGAAGAGCGTTCCACCTTGATGTGGCATAATTGCGAAACGTGTATTCCCCCTTTTTTGTGCCAAATCTGGGTTTCACATGATTTGTGGAGCTCCCTCTGGTGTTATGATCATGGTATTCCTTGACCTTTGGGAAGTAAAAGTAAGTGGTGTTTTGTGAAATGCTGCGGTGTTTTGTGAAATGCTGCGGTGTTTTGTGAAATGCTGTTGTGTTTTGTGAAATGCTGTTGTGTTTTGTGAAATGCTGTTGTGTTTTGTGAAATGCTGTTGTGTTTTCTGAAATGCTGTTGTGTTTTGTGAAATGCTGTTGTGTTTTCTGAAATGCTGTTGTGTTTTGTGAAATGCTGTGGTGTCTTGCACTTCAGGGCCACCGTAGATAATAGTCATTTATAAATATCATTTTAGAGCACACGTGAAATCAGTAGGCGAGGCTGTAATTTCGCCAGCTGTTACTCTCATGAGAGAGGCAGAAAATAATAGTTGTAACATGCCAAGAAGCTGCTGTGTCATTTATTGCACCTCAAACATTAAAACAAATCCAATTTATTAATGTGATATTTCAAGATGATTACTATATTACAATATGGTTTGTTGGGCTGGAGTTCATTATTGAGCATACACGTTAACGTCACAGTCATCTGAAGAACGAACCCAAACCTTGTTGTTTTTATTAATTGTATTACCAAATTGGTATCAAATAAATAGTAAGTATTGTAATACCAATGCTTACTATTTATTTGATTTTCATTACACTTGTGAAACCGACTAATTGTGGCTGTAGAACGTGAACATGTAACTTAATGCCTGCATTTAAGGACGATGAATAGCCTACTCAATGCTTTAGGGATGATTTGTTACAAATATTAGATCAGACGTTATGTGTGATTCAGTTAAAATTAAGCTTATTCATTGCATTTCATTTGTTTAAAGTTGTCCAGGTGATGCAGACAGGTTGGACCAGAGAGTGAGAGACAGAACTGGACTCCTCACAGCAGTGAACTTCAGCACAGGTACAAAGACTCTATTTGTCATACTGTACAAAGAATCAAGAAATATATTGGTTTAAATGAATGAAGTATTGACTTGAATACACTGATATACATTCCATTAAACAATACTAAATACTAGATCACCTACACATCAGTTAAGTTGAGGGGTTTTTCCATGCAAAAAGTTACATTTAGATGTTAACAAGCAATATGACTTTGTCAGCTTTCTAATGTAATGTATTGAAGGCAAAGATATTTAACACATAGTGAGAACTGCTACTGTTTATCTCTCAATATTGTCTGTAAAAAACGTGGTAAAAGTTATTCTTTCAGTGAGACAACAGAGCAAGCTTCTACAGTTGCACTACGTTTTGATAACAGTTACATATTATTTTGATAACATATATTTCAATGTTGATGAACTTCATACTGTTCATTCATAATCTGATTGTCTTTGTAGCTCACTGTTGAAATAAAAAAAAAACATTATAATTATATCTACAGCCCCTAAACACACAAACACACCGCTTTCATAAATAACACACTTGTTCTGCAATTTTATGTTTCCTGTCATTTTTGTTAGGAAAGGACATGCCTGAACGACACAACCTTTTCTCCTTCTCTGAGGGTCAAGAAGAACATCCAAGAGGAACATTAAAGGCTGATGTTATGAGATTTTAAGACCAGTACAGGACATTCACTAAGAAACTACTTTTATTGTGAAAACAAAGATCTGCACACCAAATATTTTTGTAGTCTATCAGGACCATCATTTGTTTGTGACGCTGCACCTCAGAGAATGTGTGGTTATAGGCTTATAAAGTGTGGTGAAAAACAGTCAGCTGATCGAATGCACCTATTTCCACATCTACACTCCATCAGCTGATTATTTCTATTTGCCTCACTTCATGAGCTTCACATCACCTGTGCCTTGTACCGCAGAGTTTGCAACGTCACAAATAAATGGGGCCAATCTTCAGTCAGATGTGAATACTTGGGGTGTAACGGTTCACAAACATTTCGGTTCGGTACGTACCTCGGTTTTTAGGTCACGGTTCGGTACGTTTTCGGTACAGCAGAAAACATTATCACAAAACATAAAATATTTTTGGGTTTTTTAAAATTATTATTAAACTATTATTACTAATTATTATTTAACCCCTAACCCACTCAAATACATACTAAATATGATGAACTGAAATAATCTGTATTTGAACTTTACTGTACTAGTACTCACAAAACATAAAATATTAGTTTTGGGTTTTTAATTATTATTAAACTGAATATTCACTCAAATAAATACAAAATAAAATAAACATTAAGGTGCAGCATTTCGATGAACTGAAATAATCTGTATTTGAACTGTACTGTACTAGTACCTAAGCAGCGAGCTTGACATTACGACTTGCTTGTCATTGTATTTTATTTATTTTTTTAAAGAAAAATTAACTTGCCGAAAGGGCAGATCTGCTGGCACTAACAATGTCTCTGTGGAGAACACCCTCTCGCTAGGGACAGAGGTAGCAGATACAGCCAGGTAGCGCTTTGCTAACATGGCAACATAAGGATATTTGGCGTTTGTAATAGCTTTGGCTCGGTCTGAACTTTTTGCGAGTGGTGGAGGCGTACATGCTAGTGGGAGTTGGGTTTGCACCTTTTCAAATGAGTGTGCAAGTTTGATGTATTGCCAGCCGCGTAACCAATTGTAGTTGAACAATGCAGACAAACAGCTTTGGTTCGGTCCACCTGTCTTTGTCCGTCATCCTTGTACGTAACTGCGAAACCAAAATGTTCCCAAACCGGAGACTTCAATGATGCTGGAGGATTTTCGAGCTCAACTTTATCTGCGTTCGCCATTTCGACGGTTCCTGAAATTACTGACTACATTTGAACTCATCCCTGTGACCAGCTCTCATAGTATGCCTCTCGTCCAATGAAATGACTTGCTCGCTCTGACGCGTTGAACCCAATGTGACCCAATTACTCTAAATGCTGCAACGCAGCACCTGAGATTACTTCCAAAAAGTTGTTCACGTTCTCAATTTTTTACGTTTAACGTTATATTCGTTCGGTACACTTCGGTACACACGTGTACCGAACCGAAGGGCCCAAACCGAATAATTTTGGTTCGTATACCGTTACACCCCTAGTGAATGTGTAATCTAACATTTTGAGTAAGAATAATGGACGAAAGGAGTGCAAATACAATTTATTGAAATGTAAACCAAAAGTTAATCAAAAATGTTTTAAATAAAAAGCACATATGGACAGAAGGTGTAAACCTATTAAATGTATAAGTAAACACATTTAGTCAAAAAAAGTGACAGACTTGGCCTGTGCAGTTGGTATCAGCTGTGCCCAGCATGGGCTCTTCCATCAGGCCTGGTCCTCCTCGCTGAGGAAAGACCCTCAGTCCTCTCCAAACCAACAGACAGGACGTCCATCACACTGTGACAGTTTACTTATTTAGGTTATTTGGGGTGCCAGTCAGGTCTCTCTCCTGACGTTTCAGATTTGGCTAGTCAGTCAGTTTTAGTAAGTCTGCACAAAGGTGTATACATCTCACTGTAAACACCCAACATTGAATGACATTATAAAATATAAGAAAGGACACAACTCAAAATCATAATCACAAATAGCAAGTGTATTTTTGAATACCCCCCCCAAACAATTCGTCTTCCCACAGTTCAATGTTAAATCCAAAACGTTCCACTTCGGGTTTTCTTCAAAATAAATAAAACAGTCAATTTACCACGGGAGAATGTCAGTCAGTTTTAGCAATCCAGTCGGTTTTGAAAATCCAGTCCTGGTTTTTAAGGTGGTTGGGAGATGAGCGGCTCCTTTCAGTTTTGTACACAATAATTCAGGAACGTGAAGCGACAGAAGGGTATGATGGTGGACGGTGGATCAGACAAACGGTAACACGGACGTTAGATGACCTAACTGCTGGTTGCTAAACAGATGAGCGTGTTGCTCCGCCGATCCCTCTTGCTGCACACACCTGCTCCGCCGATCCCTCTTGCTGCACACACCTGCTCCGCCGATCCCTCTTGCTGCACACACACCTTTCCCTTCCGGCTCCGTCTAACTAAATAGGGGGAAAAGGAAATGGAGGCACCAACCAACAGCGAATCACTGGCTGGGTGGGCGTTACCGTGAGTGACTACCGGTCACATAAACACCGGTTGTTACAACACGGAGGTTATATCTCTCACAGGGTTCGCCCTCTACTGGACTCTATGGGTACTACCTTATCATGCAAGCATTCACCTACTGAGATTTCTATAGAAATAGCCGGCCCCGGGGCGGGCCTACCTGAATGCGTGCGCATCTCACTTCCGTATAAAAGGAGGCCTCGCCTCCTGACCACCATCATTTACTCTTCAGCGAGCGGAGGTGATAGCCTAGCACTGAGTCCGAGACGTATTTTTTGAGAGAAAGAGAAAGAAAGATAGCGGGCGCCGATCCCCACCACCTCTGCTTCGAGTGTTTGGGGGACCATGATATGGCCGAGGCGGTGCCATTTCACATTCGCCATTCCTTCAGAGTCCGGCGTCCATGGAAGTCCACCGCCCAGGGCTGTACTCTACCTGGATGATGATCATGGCGGCGGGTGTGTGGGCTACTCGCTCATTGCTAGAGATGCCCCCGCCTCACCAGGTCAGAGCGATTATTGGGCCGAATAAGTAGCTTGGTCCACGAGCCTTGCCCTAGGCCCGGTTCCCCGGGGACCGGTGCTCGCTGGCTTCACATGATATAGGGTCGACCCTACTTCATCACAGGCCGCTGCCTGCCTTGTGATATCACGTCGCATGGCATTTTTCCAAAAAGGACCGTATTGATCTCCTGGGAGCCCCGGTCTTTACGGAAGGGCTCTATGGATCGATCTCCTTGCTCACGGGATAAGGAGTAATCGCAGCGTGGCTACTTCTTGCCCATCCCCAGCGGAAGAAACACTGTCCTACACTCCCCGCCCCCGCTGTAAACCCCAGTATAGGGAGCCGGCAGGTGGGCGTGTGCACGTGAGTGGAATAAACGGAGTGCTGTCAAAGCACTGTGTGGGTTCAAGAGACGCGTGCTGTTGTAAGAAAAGACACCTTGCCTGGTATAATAGCTCCGATTAATGCATTTCACCGTTGAATGGGAAATACAGCGTTAATACGTGGGCGCACGGCCCTCGTAAGAGTGGCCGCGGTGCGTTCAGGGACCTCCGCAGGGGAACGGTGGTTTGCGTTTATAAACTCTAGTTCTAGAGTGATGTGTGTGTGTGTGTGTGTGTGTGTGTGTGGGAAAAATGCATTCAGTGAGAACGAGTGCATTTATCCCAGAGTAAGAGTAATCTCTCTCCACAATTCCACTTTTTCCCATAATGTCCGTTTCGAAGAGACGGCATTGTGATGGCGCGCGCGGCCTCTGAGGGCGGGCCGCGGTGCGTTCAAAGACCTCAGTAGAGAGAAGAGTCACCACAGCGCGCGCTCCTCCACAGGCTTTTCTGCAGACGAGGGAGCGCCTGCAGAGGTGGTTCTCCAGCCTGCGTTTGGATGGTGACCATCCCCCCCTCAGTGGAGGGCAACATCCGGTTCTGGGGTCTCCCAGTTCGGGAGAGCGGAAGTGGATCTGTTCGCCTGCCGGCGCAACAGCCACTGTGCCCTGTGGTTCTCCATGGCCCTGAGCGACGACCCGCCTTTAGGGGTGGACGCGTTTGCACACGAGCCATGGCCAAGGAAGCTGCTATACGCCTTTCCACCGCTGCGTCTCATTCTCCCTCTTCTGAGGAGAGTGAGGCGAGAACTGGTAGCGCCGGATCGCGTCGGGGCTCCGTGGTACTCAGAGATGACACAGATGAAGGTGGGCCAGCCCTGGGCAATTCCCGGGCAATTCCCCAGTTCTGGGGGGGGGCGATGTCTCAAGCAACACATCCTCACTCCCAGGTCGGCCTATGTTGACGTTATGGCAAGTTCCCTGTCGGCTTTTTCCAACGCAAGGGGGGGGGGGCCTTAACGTCCATTTTCAACGCAAGGGGGGGGGCCCTTAGCGTCCATTTCCAGCTTTCCGGGATGTCCATATGCTTCTATAGACGCTCATGGAAGCACGGCATTCGTTTGTGTCGGCTGCCCTTAAAGGCAATGTGAGCGTCCATTCTCATTGGATAACGGAGAATTGTACACCCGGAAGTAAGTATTCCCCTTACTGTCGATTGATTTGACAGTGATATCTGCACTATTCATCGACTAAAAAACACCAGATTATCCTTGTTAATTACACAACATTGATTGGTTTAAATTGTGTGCAATGCTTTTGTATTTTTCCCCTTCGATTCGGAGAAACAAATATGTTTTCGGAGTAAAGGATGGCAGAAGACACTACACTACCCAGAATCCCCAGCTATCGTTTGGACTACACCATGTGCTCTGTTTGACGTCACGTGATCTTCAAATTTCTCCCTGAAGAAAAAAAAAACATGGCCGAACTTCGTTTTATTCTCGATGGAAAATGCCTATTTTAAAGTTAGTTTGGCCATTCAAAGGCGTTTTGATGTCATTTGATGCGAGAAATATGAGTTGTTATTTCAGATTATGTGTGCAGTGGATGTACATGATCTTTAGTTTGCTAGTTATTACGAAGATTACTTCAGGAAATTGCGTCCATAACGTTTTCATTGTTACCAAGGTGGTTGCTAGGGACGCTGCTATCGATATTATTTCTGTTATGTTGTTTAACTGTTTAATGGTGTTATCTTTATTGCTACCCCCTTCCCCGTCAATGTATAGTGTTGGTCCACAGCGAAAACATATTAGTTTAACAAAATCCGCATCTAAAGATAGCCTACGTTATTTTCCCCTGTGCAATTCCAGTCTCACATCTCACAGCACATCGTCATGAACAAATAACGGAAACAGACCGAAAACATTGAAAAAAAATACAATAATACTTTATTCCGAGTGTGCTTGCTTTTCTCTTTGGAAGTCATCACATAACGGCATTGTAATACACGGTTCGGCTGCATTAAATATTACATATCTGCCGTAGTTCTGTATTTATAGAGCCCTGATGAGAAGACTTCTAGACAAACATGAGGAACTGAAAACGTGACGTGGATCATAAATATATCAGCCATTAAACAACAGCTTACATTTCTTTTCACACAATACGTCTCCTTGCAGTATCAACACTAATTCGGCTGACTTTTATATTTGATCCAATTGGTAGATAGGCTGTATTTACACCATAAAGGTGCACAGCTGATATAAAGGGACACCTAGTGGTTAAAGCATGTTATTGAATTTCATTATTTTTATCATTAGATATTAATAGGATCTCTATAAAGTATATTAATTACTCGTTATTCTCTACTAATAGTCCATTAAAGACTGTATATAATGACTATTTTGCACATCCCTTTCAAGATTTCAAGATTTTCTAAGGTTTATTGACATATCATATAGGCCTACACAACTATGGTGTAGTTATGCATTGAATGAAAAACTTGGGTCGCAGGTTCCTCAATAGTGCATTACAAGACATCTATCAATATTTGTGCGTACCTCCAGCAATGTTAACTATGTTGAAGCACTTATTTTAACTGATATTATACATAATGTATTATACTCTTATAAGATGTATGTAGATATTTCATCTCCGACCTTGTCAGGTATTGAACAATCAATAAATAAAGAACACAGAATTGTTGAATATAAAACACAGAATTTGTGTGATTATACTAAATTATTTACAAATAAACACCACTGCATATTTAACTGTTACACATGCTGATGTAACGCAAATGTTCCAACTTGAGATCAATAAAGTATATCTTATCTTAAGCTGATCGATGGCTATACTAACATATTTGCAAAATGTGCCTCTGAACCTTGACAAGTGCATGTTTCAGGCTTATCAATGAATGTAATGTAATGTAATGTTATCAATTAACAACAGGGGTCACAAACATAAGACCAGCTGTTAAATAAACAGCTGACCTTAGCTGGCATGTGTGTATATATATATATATTAATGCTGCCCATTATGGGCACAAGCAATTTTCACCCATTTATTAATTATATGTTTTAAATGTGAGTGTTTCCTATCCCCTAAACCTCCAGGGATGTACACAGTTTAATGCAAAACAGAATAGCCAGCATTTGTAGTTCTGGGGACAGGGTGGGGGAGGGGGGACGCGGTGGACCCGTTCAAATCCAGTTTTGGACAGTCTGCCGTGCATGGTTCCATCCCATTTCAAGTGCTGTTCGAGGCTCGGCGTAACCCTCGGAGCACACTCTCCAATCACAGAGCTTGAGGACTATCACGGGGTTTGTCAAACAGAGCACATGGTGTAGTCCAAACGATAGCTGGGGATTCTGGGTAGTGTAGTGTCTTCTGCCATCCTTTACTCAGAAAAAACATTTGTTTCTCCGAATCGAAGGGGAAAAATACAAAAGCATTGCACACAATTTAAACCAATCAATGTTGTGTAATTAACAAGGATAATCTGGTGTTTTTTAGTCGATGAGTAGTGCAGATATCACTGTAAAATCAATCGATAGTAAGAGGAATACTTACTTCCGGGTGTACAATTCTCCGTTATCCAATGGGAATGGACGCTCACATTGCCTTTAAGGGCAGCCGACACAAACGAATGCCGTGCTTCCATGAGCGTCTATAGAAGCATATGGACATCCCGGAAAGCTGAAAATGGACGCTAAGGGTCCCCCCCTTGCGTTGAAAATGGACGCTAAGGCCCCCCCCCCTTGCGTTGGAAAAAGCCGACAGGGAACTTGACATAACGTCAACATAGGCCGACCTGGGAGTGAGGATGTGTTGTCTCAAGAGGCAGGTGCAATCGGGGCGTTACCCATTCTGGGCCGTCCTCTCCAGGCTTGGCTTCTGAGAGGGACAGGCTGAGACAGGGTGGATTGTCTGACAGCGTTATTCAGTCTATCCAGGCAGCTAGAGCAGGATCCACCACAGCCTGTTACAGGCCGAAGTGGCTGGGATTCCAGCGATGGTGTGAGGAGCGGAAAATAGAGCCCCTATATTGTGAGTTGGGCTCTATTTTGTCCTTCTCACAGTTATTGGTGGACAGAGGACTTGCTCATTCTACTGTAAAGTGTATGCAGCAGCCATCTCGTCCTGTCATGAGGGATTCAACGGCAGGTCAGCCTTTTCTCATCCACTGATGTTGCGGTTTTTACAGGGGGTCAGGAGGCTGCGCCCAGTAGTGCGCGCCTCCATCCCGCAGTGGGACCTGCCGCTGGTGCTCGAGGCTCTGGTCACAGAGCCATTTGGGCCTCTAGAGCTCTCCTCCCTGAAAGCACTGTCGTGGAAGACAGCGTTGCTACTTGCCTTAACGTCAGCCAAGAGAGTGTCTGTGCCCAAGAGCCTAAGGAGTGCGTTCAGGTCGAGGGTTATTCAGTTGGGGGGATTTAGTCTTCCACCCCATGGTGGGACCAGGGAAGCTAAATTACACCTCCTCTGCCCGGTGAGCGCGTTAGCATGTTATTTAGAGTGCACAGCTACCCTAAGACGCACTGAACAGCTGTTTGTGTGCTTCGGGGGCGGGGTGACTGGAAAAGCTCTGTCCAAGAAACGCCTGGCAGGCTGGCTTTGCGGAGGCATTGCACACGCCTACAAGCAGGCAGGGAGAGCCTGTCCCACGGGGGTCCGTGAGCACTCCACACGAGCTGTGGCTGCATCGACAGCTTTATTCAACGGTGTGAGTGTGGAGGATATATGCACGGCGGCGTCTTGGTCAACGCCAGGTCCCTTCATAAAGTGTTATCTCTTGGATATGTCTGGCTCTTTCTCAGCGTCTGTGCTTGCTGGGGCAACACAGGACTGGTGAGGAGGGGGGGTCTGTGGGTCAGTGGGCATCTGACCCCCTCCCCGGGTGTAAATGCGCTTACGTTTCTCCGGACTCCTGGAGGGTCGCGGGTGACGTAATGCGCTTTGGGCCCTTACAGGGCTAAAGGGCTCCCCTCGCCTCCTTTTATACGGAAGTGAGATGCGTGCAGACGGGGAGCATGTTAGCTTAGCTTGGTAGCTTCAGCTAGCTCTGGAACTTCCAGCTCGGTGGCAGTAGGTCCCGTCTCGGCTCCGCCTCTTTGCCCTTATAGAGAGGCGAAGTCCCGCCCATCTACTTCCGACCCATGGGACCTTATTTCGGAAAAATTATGTATTGAAGTCAATGGAGAGAGAAAGATTATCCTTCGATCCCGTTTGAATTGTGCAACGAATTACACATATGATGTTTGTCAATCTTAAAAAATAATTTCCATGTCAAAAAAATCACAGTTTGTCGTAAAACTGTTGAAATATAAGACTATGAAAAATACGTAACTAGAAAGACTGCAAATCCCGGTCCCGCATGCTGGCTCTTACGGAACCGACTAACTCCACTTGTGTGTTTGTACAGCTCTCAACATGCCCAGACTTGTAGTGATTTTCACCTCGTTTAATACTTTTCGCCTCATTCTGAAAGAAAGAACTGAAATGTGCCAACGTGACGGCCGTGGTGTGTGGTGCGAGACGGGAGAGGTAGTTAATTGAGCGGTTTCACACAAAAAAAAAGAGATACTTCACATTTTTATTTTTTTGACTTGCAAAATTATCTTTTAAATTGACAAACATATGTGTAATTCGTGGCACAATTCAAACGGGATCGAAAGATAATCTTTCTCTCTCCATTGACTTCAATTCATACTTTGTTCGAAATAAGGTCCCACGGAGCTCCCCCGGAAAGGGAGGGACTTCGCCTCTCTATTTGGAGCAGACGGGAGTTAGACTCTGACGTCACTGTCGAGCCGTTAGTGGCCGACACCGCCTACTTTAGGCTTCTCGGCAACTCTGCAGAATCCTATGGGTGACGTCACGGACCCTACGTCCATTTATATATACAGTCTATGAGAAAGACAGAAGCACAATAACAAGTAGGCTATATTTAGGTGTTTTTTTGTAAATAACTGACGGTATCAAGAGGATATAAAGTCCCCTGGTTTGTCAGATAGCTTGCACATCTTCCGGCGCAAACTGAAAACTCATCTCTTTCGACTCCACTTCGAGCGTTAGAACGATTAACGAAGCACTTTTATACCAATAAAGGACTGGATTACCTAAAGCCAGTTGAGTAGCACTTGAAATGTTTGGCTCTATGAAACCTGATATACTTATATGATTCTGTTTACTTCAAGGTTGTGTCTTCCTGGTCGAATGTACTTATTGTAAGTCGCTTTGGACAAAAGCGTCAGCTAAATGCAATGTAATGTAATGTCCCTTATACCAGGGGTTCCCAATCCCAGGTCCGGAGGTATTACTGCCGGGCCGCGAAATAGCTGTGAGTTTATCGTAATATTTGCAGAATTATAAAAATGTTTTATCATATTATTTTCAAAAAGTGTTTAATTTTCGCACCTATACCAGTCATATTATTTAATTCAGTAGCCTAGTTAATCTTTCACCAGAAAACCGTTGAAAATGGCTTTTATGATGTTCCGAGGGATTCGGCGGCTCAGCCTAAGGTCTCAGCCTCTCGTGCGGACGAGAAAGTTACCGGTGCAACAAGTAGGAAGAGGAGCGCACAGGAGCGACCCGACAACATGTCAGTTTCTGCTGCTCATTAAAGTTCCCTTTTGCACCTTCGATGCACCGCCTCCGACTCCTATCTCTCGGCACTACATTGGTGACCCTGACATACGTCTCGCGAAGTATCCGAGACTGTGCCGAACACGGCAAAAAACGCAGTTTTTCTCGAAATGCCGGGGATTTTTGGAGACGCCCATGGCTGCATCGTGCACACGGACTGAGGCTCGGTGCGCCCCCAACGGAATGGCTGAGGACGTCGCTCGCCATTCCCACATCGTCTCGGCACTGGAAGACAGCAAGCCTTCCAACTACAAGGAGACGATACACGACCTGCTAGGTACGGAAGACTCCGACTTCTACCTCATGGAGCTGTTTCTTAGGGACATGCGGCTGCATGTCCAGGCTGCGCTAGCTAACACGGCTAGTGTTGAGCCCCGCGCTTTAGCCGAGGAAGCTAGCCGGTTCTTCCTGGCCGCCCGGCAATTTACCCCTGAGGTGCTGGCCACTACACGCAGTGGCACCTTCCCTGGTGGGGGCACGCCGCCTGGCAGAGGCTCCAGGGCAGATGACATCGTCTAACGGCTACCGGCTTACAGCTAGCGGCCGTCGACACCGGCTAACAGCTAACCACGACGGCTGGCAGCTACCGAAGACTACCAGCTAGCGGCTAACGACGACAGCTAACGACTAGCTGCTAACGGCTATCGACATCCATCGGTTGACATCCGACTGTTAACCCCTTTTTTCCCTGGTGCCTGAGAGGAGGTTCGATCATGTCTGGTCGGCCTCGTGTGGACCCTCTCGCTTTTTCACCACCTCGACGGCGGCTTTCGGACGTCGCCCACGCTTTCATCGGCGCTTGAGTGGCACGCTTCGGGACCCTGTCTGGCCTCTTCCCTCGCCTCGGCGGTTTCGGAAGTCACCCATGCCTTCATCGGCCCATGGGTGGCGCGCTTCTGGACCCTGCCTGGCCTCTCCTCTTACCGCGGCTCACGGTTCGCCTCGACGGCGGCTTCGGACAGCACCCCGTCTCGCTCAGCGACCCAGCTTTCTCCGACTGGCGGGTGTGTTCTTCGTTCGCCTCAACGCCTACCGCGGCCCCGCCCTCCTCGGCCCCTGTGGTGCTTCCTCCCAGTCGCGAGGATTGTGTCCATGGTTGAATTCTGGGGGGGGCTTGTGTAGTGATCACTAGTTGACATTCACCACAGAACTGTGGGGTAGGGGTATTGTTTCTGCACGGACATATATGTTGTTGGTAACTGTGTGCCCTCCTCTCTTCTTCCTCTTGCGACCCGACAACATGTCCGTTTCTGCTGCTCATTAAAGTTCCCTTTTGCACCTTCGATGCACCACCTCCGACTCCTATCTCTCGGCACTACAGTACCTTATATAGTGAAGCTCTTTATAGACTGCTTACACTAAAATGCTAACTCAAACATAGCAACTCAAAATAAAACTTTTGTATTGATTTGTTTAGTGAACTTGTTGCAGTTACAACTCTCCGCCAACAGATGGGGGTGCTGCAACCTCCTCAGTACCCCCCCTTCCCGCGTCCATGTTAATAACTCTTTTTTTTTTTTTTTCGAGGGAAGGGGTGGGGGTCAGATGGCCTAGGTAAAAGTCACGGCTCGCCACTGTTGCACATTCAGCAAACACATAAGGCTTGTTTGAGATGAACGAGACCGACGCAGACCTGCGCAATTGCGATCGCCGTCTTGCTAGTGCGTTGCATGAGGGTTAGTCATTTTGTCCAACTTGCTCTGGAGGCTTGCCTACATGAGACGTTGAAATCTCGCGGGACAAAGACGCTCGCGGACTTGAGAGCGAGGCGCGGTGAGGAGGCGCAGTTCCTCTCCACGGGCTGCGGAAGCTAAATGCTTGATGGGAAAGGACTCGCTGGTATCTCGAGCTGAGCGCTCATTGGTGGTTTTTACCCCGTGCTGCTGATGAAACTCTCCAATTGGCTCATCAAAAGTTTGTTGTTGTTTTGTGTCAGTTTTACGTCGCCACTTCCAGTCACACTTTTCATCATTGTTCCACAATATTTATCATCATGAAATGATTATCTATATATTTTATACTATACTTGCACTGCTTACCGTTTTCATACGTTATATATCTTAGCATATTCATACACACTGTTCATACTGCTCACAGGCTGCTGTGTATATCTAGTGTATTCATACCCCTCACTGTTTATTCATCATTCAATTCATTCTATATTGTATTCTGTAGATTGTGTACATTACTTTTCACTTTACTGCTTGTTGCACCTGGTTAGAAGCTAAACTGCATTTCGTTGTCTCAGTACCTGTAATCTGTGCAATAACAATAAAGTTGAATCTAATCTTCAGCAGGAACAAATGTATTTACTTAGTACATATCTGACATTAACGATTAAACACATTTGTGCATTTGTGCATTATAAATGCAAACCGAGTCAAGCCGACTCCGGAGGTGGCGGTATGCACCTTAAAGTTGTTTGCAATCCACCAAAAAACCGAGAGAAGAAGATGAAGAAGAAGTCGACTCCGAGCTGTCCGACTTCAGGCGAGCTTTTTGAGACCTCCCCCGGCTGCAATCGGCTATTCTCGTCTACATTACATTACATTGCATTTAGCTGACGCTTTTATCCAAAGCGACTTACAATAAGTACATTCGACCAGGAAGACACAACCTTGAAGAAAACAGAATCATATAAGTACATCAGGTTTCATAGAGCCAAACATTTCAAGTGCTACTCAACTGGCTTTAGGTAAGCCAGTCCTTTATTAGTATAAAAGTCTACTTTCGAGGCGAGCCACAGCTCGTCTCAAACAAGCCTATTGGCTTCATGCATATGGAAGCAAACAAGAGACGGAAGTATTTTAATTTTATTAGACACCGAATTTATAGCATTGAAAATAAATACTTTGAAAATCATGTATCTGAATTTTTTTTGCTCCGAATTTACCTGAAATAAAAATATAAAAATGTAAAAATTCAAGTTAAAAAATGTGAATGCACAATTTCGGTGTATAAAATTCGACGTCCAAAATTGCGATGCAGCATCATCCGGGCTACTCAGACAGGATAAGCAATCGAGCACGAATGCAATCAAACCGACTTCTGGCCTATCAGAGCACGGCTTTGTCAGTCTTGTGATCACAACAACCCGGGAAAAAAAGACGGAGAACAGTGGGGCTCTATGGCGTTATATTTGTGCCTCTATCCTGAGCACGCAATGAAACATGTTGAGCATAGAAAATGCTATTGAACATTTTTGAGCACAGAGAAATATATTTTCTCTCATAAAACGCGTGCGCACTGCATCACACATAGGGTTGGGTATCGTTTGGATTTTAACGATTCTGCTTTTCGATTCCGGTTATTTTCGGTTCTCAATTCCGGTTCTTTGAGAGGGTAAAAATAAGTCAAACTGGGAGAAAAATATATTTATGAAAAGATTAAGTCAAATCTGTATTCCTATTTACAAATCACTTCATACGGTTGAATTTCTTATGGTTATTGAATACAATTATATAAAAATAATCTCTGCATTGTTTAGTTAGTTCTAAGTGGTGCAGTTTGAGAATGTACAATTGGCCCAGTCTCCTCTGATGTTACACTGCAACCTGCCTATGAGACAAAGTCCAACCACACATGTCCAACACATAGGACATAACCTAATAATAATGACACATTAGACTTATAGCCTATAGGCCTAGCGCTTTTCTACAACTCAAATACGCTTACACATGTCCTGCAATACACATGCTGCAGCTGCCCAGCTGCTCACTGTTTGTAAAAGTAAATAAATAGTATTTTCATTTCAATAATGTACTTTCTTTACCCTGCTTCATAAACAATACTGACATCCCTGTGCTCTTCTGAGTCTGGGGGTCCGGGGATGTGAGGACAGCGCGAGGACACAGACAGGGAGGTTGCTTTACTTCATAAAGGAAATGGCGGTCAATATTAACAACATAGGAGTTAAAACGCTTAATAACCTTCATTATGTGTTAGAGAAAGAACATAAGAAAGTTTGACAAAGATGAGGCTGTTAATCGGGCAGCAGATCCGCTGTGTGTAGAAGGAGCAACCTGATCTCATCAGAATGCGTGACTCCACCACGCAACCTTAACACCGCATTGCGTGGTGGAGTCACGCATTCTGCTACATTTGCGTGTCGGCACCACGCAAAAAACCCCAATGTAAAGTGAATGAGGCTCTTTTGTCGTGGTACACACACGCATTTCTACAACGTCCCGCAGTGAGCTTTTATTCTATAAAACGTTTTTAAAATCTACTTTATAGCTTGTAGTAACTCACGGGAGGCTTCTTTTATTTTATTTGTATTCATAATAATTTGTATTTGTCGTCAGAATGTATTATGGTGCATTAGTTACGAATTTTTGTTCTCAAAAAACAGTGCATTGTGTGTAATACAACTGTGATTTTTATTAAATTAGTTAGTTTTTAAGGAAGGCCAGAGCTTCAGCTGTGTCAATAGATTGTTCCCTTTAGTTAACGTTATTTAAAAGATAATGATCATGTCCCCTTTATTGTATTATGAGCGTCCATTCCCATTGGATAACGGAGAATTTTACACCCGGAAGTGAGTATTCTCTTTACTGTCGATTGATTTTACAGTAATATCTGAACTACTCATCAACTCAAAAACACCAGATTATCCTTGTTAATTACACAACATTGATTGGTTTAAATTGTGTACAATGCTTTTGTATTTTTCTCCTTCGATTCGGAGAAACGAATATTTGTTCGGAGTTTTTGGATGGCAGAAGACACTACATTACCCAGAATCCTCAGCTATCGTTTGGGACTACACCATGTGCTTAGCTTGACAAACCCCGTGATCAGTCCCCAAGCTCTGTGATTGGATGTTGGAGTGGCAGTGCGCGAAGTTTACACGGAGCGTCAAAAAGCACCTTGAAATGGAATGAAACCCATCGACGGCACACTATTCAAAACAGGAATCGAACGTGTCCTATCCCCCCACCCCCCCTTAGGTCGCAGGCTCCTCCAACAGTGCAACACAATAAAACAGATACACAGAAAAAATAGTGAAATAGTGCAATAAGAGTCTATATACAAGATTGATTGGAATCTTTTTTAATTTTTATTTAACCTTTATTTAACCAGATAAAAGCATTGAGATACAATCTCATTTTCAATGCTGACCTGGTCAAGAAGTTAGCAACGTTACACATAACACATAACACACACATATAAAAGAGAACATAACTAAGAAAACAAAAGACAAAAAAGCAGTCACTACATTGTGAATATGATATATTAGATAAATAATTTCTAAGTAGCAGCCAGATGAATGTTATGGATGTTGTTTCTAAGTTCAGGTGTTTCATAGTCTTATGGCCTGTGGGATGAAGCTGTCCCTGAGTCTGGTGGTTTTAGTCCGGATGCTGCAGTACCGCCTGCCAGACGGCAGCAGACTGAACAGTTTGTGGCTGGGGTGATGGGGGTCTTTTATAATCCTGAGGGCTTTCTTTAAGGTTAACGTGGTGTTTTTACTCCACTACATTTATTTTAGTTACTTTACAGATTTGGATTAATGATGTGAAATATAAACAACCCTTAAATCAGACTTTAGTTACACCTGAGTAAAATTCAGTGAAGGTGATTGTCAAGTGCCAACAATCAGGAGAGATATTTGATAGTTGGTGCTCGAGAAGACTAAACATTTATCTGCAGATCCGTATAAAGCATATTCATTACTCGTTATTCTCTAATCGTTCATTAAAGACTGCATATAATTGATATTTTGCACATCCCTTTCAAGATTTCAAGATTTTCAAAGGTTTATTGACATATCATATACACAACTACGGTGTAGTTATGCAATGAATGAAAAACTTGGGTCACAGGTTCCTCAACAGTGCATTACAAGACATCTATCAATATGTGTGTACCTCCACCATTAAACTGTCATATTCTGCACATTTCTTATACTATCTACATAAGAGTATAATTAATGTGTATAATATCAGTTAAAATAAATGCTTCAACATAGTTAACATTGCAGGAAAGTTGATTGTCAAGTTCCAAAACAAACCATGCAATATATTAGACGTTAAGCACTTTGTCAGGCTTAATATGTATCTGTAGATAGATACCCCCAAAGCTTTTTTCTTATTTAAAAGAAGACCTTAGCCTAAAGTATTCTTTAATGTTTAAATAAAGCCTTATTAGTTTGTCTGTTTTGCACATCCTCCTATCAGGCACTAAACTGTTTTGTTGTAGATATTATTTACAGTATCTTCTTGATATTTTCTATTCTATATTTATATCATTGACCTTCTACTTTCCCACTATTTTGTATGTACTCTTAATATTTAAATGTTTTCATCAAATATAACACATTCAAAAGTGCTTTACAAAAATGAAAGACATTAAGAAAAATGCATTTTAAACAGTCATTAAAAAGCAACATAATCTTCCTGCATTGCAATTACTCCAAACGTGTAATAACGTGCTTTAACCAGTAGGAGGTGCGGGTTAAAAAACTGTCAAGTTTAAAGTGTTAACAAAATAAAATATATTGCTGTTTCTGGTTTAGTTTACGACGGATATATGTTGTTATTGTTTTGATATTTGTAACATAAAAGCGATGGAAAAACCCACAGTAACACAGAAAAGATGGTCTTAACATGACCCAGTGGTCTAGTAGTTAATAAAAAACAATAATATCAAAACAAATTATTACTACTAACTTTATTGTGAAATTAAAACAGAACGGTAAAAGAATAGTTTCCGGTCTATTCTGAAGCCCGATCTCTGTAGATAAATAAAGAACTACGATAGATGTGTAATATTTAATGCAGCCAAACCATTTATTACAATGCATTCATGTGATGACTTTCAAAGAGTAAAGCAAGCACTGCTGAATAAAGTATGATTTTATCTTTTACGAAACGTTTTTTTTTTCATATGGAATGCAGTTGGAGGTCAACCAATCACAGAGCTTGAGGACTGATCACGGGGTTTGTCAAACAGAGCACATGGTGTAGTCCCAAACGATAGCTGAGGATTCTGGGTAGTGTAGTGTCTTCTGCCATCCAAAAACTCCGAACAAATATTCGTTTCTCCGAATCGAAGGGGAAAATACAAAAGCATTGCACACAATTTAAACCAATCAATGTTGTGTAATTAACAAGGATAATCTGGTGTTTTTTAGTTGATGAGTAGTTCAGATATCACTGTAAAATCAATCGACAGTAAGGAGAATACTTACTTCCGGGTGTAAAATTCTCCGTTATCCAATGGGAATGGATGCTCGTAATACAATAAAGGGGACATGATCATTATCTTTTAAATAACGTTAACTAAAGGGAACAATCTATTGACACAGCTGAAGCTCTGGCCTTCCTTAAAAACTAACTAATTTAATAAAAATCACAGTTGTATTACACACAATGCACTGTTTTTTGAGAACAAAAATGTGTGACTAATGCACCATAATACATTCTGACGACAAATAAAAATTATTATGAATACAAATAAAATAAAAGAAGCCTCCTGTGAGTTACTACAAGCTATAAAGTAGATTAACATTTTTATAGAATAAAAGCTCACTGCGGGACGTTGTAGAAATGCGTGTGTGCACCACGACAAAAGAGCCTCATTCACTTTACATTGGGGTTTTTTGCGTGGTGCCGACACGTAAATGTAGCAGAATGCGTGACTCCACCACGCAATGCGGTGTTAAGGTTGCGTGGTGGAGTCACGCATTCTGGTGAGATCAGGTTGAGAAGGAGAGAGAGAGACGCTGAGCTGCACCGTGCAGCGATCAGCTGATACGGAGCATAGAGAGAGCTGCAGTCCGCGGGGATCGGCCTCGCCTCCTGTCCTCACAACTCTTATTAATCCCGGTACCGGACAATTGTTATTTGTTCCTACTCGGAACCGTGTTTTGCTTCCCAACCCTGCCACTGTGCTACACTTCCCACCCCGCCCCGCCCCGTCTAACTGTACAGAAAGCGGCGAGATGCATTTCCTTAGGAATCGACAAGCAGAACCGAAACTAACACTTCTAAACGAACAATGGCGGACACGTACAATTTGCGAATGAGTTCTGCCTTTTGTAAACTAAATGTATCAATAATTTGTCAATAAATCAGGCCGAAAAACGTCACTTGTCCGCCGGACAAGTCAATTGAAAGATCTACTTGTCCGATATTGTAAATAACACGTCCCGGACGGTGGGACGTGTACTTTTTCGCACACTATGGTCTGGTTTGTTCAAACTCTCAAAATAGTAGGACATGCTGTCATAATTACCCAGAGTCCGAAGTGACACCTTTACAATGTTAAAGCTGTTAGATTAGTGTAGTGGAAAAGAGATAATGTTTTAAAAACATGTTACTAAAACAAAATCTCTTGTTTTGGACTGACAGTAATGATTCAAGAAATAGTAGATCAATCTGTGTGCATTTGTTGTGGATGGAACACAACAAATGGTGCTCTTACCTGTGATGCCTCCTCCACACATTATAACCAGACTGTATCATCCAAACTATAAGTAACAGTTCTAGCTACTTGACTTTAGACAAACAAATCAAAAGACAAAATCAACACAATTTATTGAAAGACCAATCTTTATTTGACTGTGCCTCTCCTTTTGTTTGTATTATTAAACCCTGTCAATCTAAAAAACTGAGCAACTCAACAGTTAACTTTATATTTCTTATTGTCCAAAGCATCTATTACACTATTTGTTCCCCTCTCATATTCACAGGATGGATGATTAGAGACTTTGGGGAAAACCTCAGCTTTATGAACGTCCTGTCTGTTGCTTTGGCCAGAGAGGGCTGAGGGACTTCCGGTGGGGCAAGATGGAGTAGGCAGTGTCGAATCTAGCTCCCGTAACTTTTATTCATTGACTATTTTAAATCCCCATAGTTTTGCCTTTGGCCATCTCCAGGTGGATAATTATTCCTCTCTGAACACTCTGGTGCTGGATTATGGCTTCCAAGCAGCAGAGATCGGGCAAGAAGGAGCAGTCTACCGTGCCGGCGGCAAATGGCGGTGACTTCAACATGGCGGCCTTGGCTAACCAACTGGAACAACACCGGAATGCTATCTCTGTGGATTTCAAGGCTACTATATCTACGCTCGAAGCCAAGCTAGACTGCATTCAAACCACAGTCTCCGATCATACCCACTCAATTAATTCACTTGAATCCAACCCTAACGAACAAGACGGACGCATTAAAAGTTTGGAATCGATGTGTGCTAAGCTAGCTGAGAATAATACCAAGCTACAAGTAGTGCTGCGTACCGGTACGCTGAACCGGTACTGGACTTGTAAAAAGTTTCGGTTCAAGTCCGGTTAAAACCGGAACGTCGGGAACCGGTACTTGGACTCGCAAAAAAACTAGCACTTACGTATATTCTCCTTTTTGTTCTAAACCATCTAAAACCTCCCTGAAGGCAGGAGAGACTGAAAAGAGTCAAGGGAAGCTTATAAAAGTGAACAGCATTTAATTACACAAAAGATGCAGTGGTGTACAAATGAAATTGCAAAAGGAGGCGCTCTCCTCATCTCCCGTCAGCCCAGGTTGGTGTCTGTGGTTATTTAAACATTCCCTGATAATAAAAGTATTAAGTTAATATAGTGTGAACTTCCGTTTTTTTCAGAATAAAACTGATTTAAATTTAATTTAATTCAAATTACGCCATATCAACATTGATTTTAATTTCTAACAGTATGTATGTACATCACTATGTATGTAGTACATGGGCGTCACAGCCATTATATGAGGGTGGGACAAGTCCCCCGCACTTTTTCAAATCATTAGTTTAGACCCCCCCACTTTTACCATGTGGAAAGTCCGTGAATCGGTCTATCCACTCGCCGCACTTTGTAGAGCGCTGTGTCAGTGCTTCACTATCAAATCCATTCCACTTGCTTATTGAGAGAATGCCCAAATCAATGAAACTCCGTACCATGTTTTCACTGCTACTTTGTACCAAGGCAGATTCTCCCATAGCTCGCAGATGTTCAAGGAGTGTTGTCATAGTTGGACAGCTCAGCAGTAGCGTGGCGTGGGGGAACAATTAGGGGAAGCCAATAATACGTCCTTTCTTTTGGGTCGGGGGTGTGGTGGTCAAGGTAATAACGTAACCAGATGAGTGATGACAGCACCCGGTATCATTTTACACACATTTGTATCATACAGATGCAGGACTTACACACGCCTGTTATCTAACCGACAGGTCCGCACGCACTCTCCAGCCGAAACTCTAATAAGCATTCATTCACAAACTAAATCAGGAGACATTTAACGTCTTACATCCGATTCGCTCCTTTTTTCCTCGCTGTACACAGCTCCAGTTTGGGCATTGGCCTGTCATCAGATTGTATTTGTTGTTGCTGCTGTAGCGGAAGTTTAGTACAATTATTTTTTTGATTAAATACTCCAAATCTCCACCCTCCATAATTGCACTTGCTTCAGTTGCTTGCTACTTTCTAACGGCGGTGAGAGTGGTGCAGTGGCGCTATCTATCTTCTATCGATTAGATTTATGATTCGAACATTATAAAAGTAGGGTGGATGTGGATATTATCCGGCTGAACACAACGTGCATTTATCTAACAGGTTCGTTTTCCACTGACCTTATTTCGAGCTATTTTCCAAAATCCTATGGAGAAATCCCATTGCTTTTTTGTCGAGGGAACCCGAGCGCAGCTTACTTCCGGGTTTTAGGATGCGTCACTGCAACACTAAGTTGATGCGATTTGATTGGATTGTGAGGCAAGGGAAGCCAGCCGCCTCTAGCTTCCCCTGGCATGGCCCTGACCAATCACAGGTTGGCAGGGGCATGACGTGAGCCTCATCTGATTGGTCAATCCCTCCATTCTTTTTCACCAAGGGAAGCACATTTCGGCTGGCCTCCTCTCCAACAGAGTGCAATCTACTGTTTCACCATAACATCTAGAGGGGCGCTGTTTCACTCTTTGTAAAATACTCAATGAGAATGGGGGAGAGACGGGCCGGCAGCAACACACAGCAAAGAATTTCCGAAACTAAACAAAGTGTTTTTATTTATTTATTAAAATTACAACTACAAACCAAAAAAACAGGGGAAGCCTGGCTTCCCTTGGCCTCCAGGAGAAAATGCCACTGCAGCTCAGATCTGTTGTATGAAGCGATGCCGGTAGCGGAGGTAAGGCACACACACCAAGTGTTCAGGACATTGTTAATACAGCGAAAATCAAAGCTGACGATCTCTTGGTTTGATATGTTTTCTCCCCCAGACCACATGGACATAAGAACAGTTTCTTCAAAGAAGAGGAAAGTAAGTCTTCAGCTGGTAGCAGTTAATCAGTTAACAGTGATGGCGGCGGCGTCTCACTTCTGGAGAAAAGTTTTGTCTTTATGTCATGATAGAGAGATACAAATACTGAATAGTTTAGATGAGAAAAGGCATCGAAATGCCAGGTTACTAGTATTTATCATGTACACAGGGAACATGAATAACCCCATATCTCTGTGCTCATGTAAACACCACGATGTCCATGTAGACGCAGTCAGTGTGTTTTACTGGAGCCTCAGTTCGATAAGAGATTATTTTCTGAGTTCTTTAAGGTACTCTCTCTCAAAATGGTAATGTGCATTATGTTTTAATTATACTTCTTATCATTCAGAAGCTTTTTGTGTGTGTTTATGTTTTACTGAGTGCTTATAGGCAATTTCCATCCCAGTATTCAGTTAACTGTTTATTTTCTGCGCACATTACATAGACTAGCTAATATTCAACCTACTGCTTGGGACTTTGAGTCTTCAAAATGTCCAATGTCACAGACTGGGACTTACTTTAGAGTCAGTTGTATTTACATTCAGTATGACTTGTTATGATTCAATGTGAAAGAGTATACTGCTCAATCAATAATGATCACTTCACCACCTCTCTTGACATCTAGGCGCCTGAGAGTGAGTCAGAGGCAGAACACAGGGACAGTGGAGAGAGGTCCGTTGCTGAGGTGAGTGATGAAAGGGAAATGACAGTTTAGAGTCAATTGTGATGTGGACTCTCATCCCAGAATTTTAAGGAAATCAGTGGGGATATTGAACAGGAAGCATTTCAGTCAAGGGGCATCATATGACCAATATAGACAGAAGAGCAACATTTAAGTCAATGATACCATTCCTAGGTGAACTTAACATCTGTATGGAGTCAGATCAGTCTCAATATTAATAAATGCTCACAGAAGGATTCACAAATGTATTTTGCGATGTATATATAAATGACTCCACAATAATATCTCTCAATGCACTCACAAATATTTATTGTTGTATATAAAAAAAATGGGCATTTAAACTGCTTTTTATTAATTCAAAGACGGCTCTGAATTAATAATCAAATATGTTTCCTTTCTTTACTACTGGGTGAAATTACAAAATGTACCCATCTCATGGCATTTCGTGTTCACCAACACGATTTTTAATCTATTGATTCGTGTTCACCAACACGATTTTCCCCTTTTTTTCGTGTTGCACAGCACGATTTTAAAAGCAATGTATTTCTACTGGTAATGACGCTCATGGAAGCACGGCATTCGTTTGTGTCGGCTGCCCTTAAAGGCAATGTGAGCGTCCATTCTCATTGGATAACGGAGAATTGTACACCAGGAAGTAAGTATTCCCCTTACTGTCGATTGATTTTACAGTGATATCTGCACTACTCATTGACTAAAAAACACCAGATTATCCTTGTTAATTACACAACATTGATTGGTTTAAATTGTGTGCAATGCTATGTTTCCCTTCGATTCGGAGAAACAAATATTTTTTCGGAGTAAAGGATAGCAGAAGACACTACACTACCCAGAATCCCTGGGAGTTTTAGGGATTTAGGCTCAGTCAGCTCAGGGACTGTTTGGTTACTTTAGTTTGGTAAATTAAATACATGTTTGAACTGTGTAGTAGTTCACTGTAGTTGCTGTCATAAGTCATTTGTAGACTAAGTGGCAAAAAGTGTTTTTTTAACATTTGTACTTTGTAGAGAAATGTAGACACAAGTTGGAAGGGAGCACAATAAACCTGACGAGTTTGAATTTGAGTTGATTATGAGTTTATTTTCAATTGATAATTAGCTCACAATAAGTTCACTTTAGTTACTCACACAACTTGACACAAGCCATGGGTTCAGGTCCGGACTTATAAGTCCGGACCTGAACCTGAACCTCTGGACTTGAGTCCGGACCTGAACCTGAATGTGAGTCCAGGTACGCAGCACTAGCTACAAGCTAAATTGACGGACCTCGAATCTCGCAGCCGCCGTAACAATATCAGGATCATTGGTCTACCTGAGTCCATCGAAGGGCCTCACCCCTCGACCTTCTTTTCTGAACTTCTGGCTGAGGTCCTTGGTGACAGCGTTTTTGAGTCTCCACCGGAGTATGACAGAGCGCACCGTACACTCTCCAACAAGCCAGGACCGGGTCAGAGACCGAGACCCGTGGTCATCAGGCTCCATAGATTCCAGCAGAAAGATAAGATCATCCGTGAGGCCAGAGCTAAGAGAGGCAAGCTGCAGTACCGTGGGACCCCCATTGCAATCTACGAGGATGATCCTTCTGATAGTGGAGCAGCGCAGGGAATACCAAGAGGTGATGTATGAATTTTACCAACAGGGCTTCAAGCCCGCACTACTTTTCCCTGCGAGGCTTAACATCACACTGAAGGATGGGGCCAGGAGGAGACTTTCCTCTGTTTCTGAGGCCAAGGACTTTATTGCAGCTAACCGATCTGGTATCGGCTCTCATGCCTCCTCCTCCGCCTGACTGCTACGGTTTGGTAACGTTAGCCCAGTTTACTAGCCTTACTGGCTACCTAAGTAACTTGTCTGACCTATTAGTTCACATGGGTTCTAATTATGCCGTTAACACGCAGACAGACATGTGTGTTTTTCCACGGCTAGACTTCTTATATTTTTCTTTTTTTTTGTTCCTTGCCGTTATGAATGCCTGTTGATAGGTCACACGACATGTTATCCGCAGAGTATCGCTTTTGCCTCTAGAGGGAGCCACAGCTCCATTGATGTGGAGCTGTTGCACTAGCTTATTTTCTTGTCCACCTGTGCCTTTACCATTCAGAGATTTCTTTTGCACTTTATTTTATTTCCTATTATGTCTCATTTAGGGTATCTGTATGGATAAAATACATTGTATTTACTTGTTGGACCGGCTGTTCATGCTGATTTTTACTGCACTAAATTGTATGTATGTTCTCTTTTCTGTTCTCTGTGGTTTGGTATTGGCATAGATTTATCTGCATAATATTTGACAATTTCCTATTCACTTACCCATCCACTTGTTCTGTGTGGGATAATATGGGGATGGTTTACTGTTTAGATAGGGACTAGGTCCCCGGAAGACTAGTGTTAGTGTAATTACAAGCGTTAGTGTAATTACATAGATCTAAGCCAGAGTGCTTGATTATGCTGTGCATTTTGCACATGGGGTTTTTGCAAACTCCTGACCTGTTTCCTAAAAACGTTCAGCCTCTACTAGATAAATGCAAAGCCAATATGTCTAGGTGGGCCTCCCTTCCCCTGTCTCTTGCGGGTCGCGTCAACCTTATAAAGATGGTCATCCTGCCAAAGTTTCTTTACCTTTTCCAACACATCCCAGTGCGCATCAATACATATTTTTTCACTGATCTTGATAAGCAGTTGAATGCGTTCATCTGGAACAACAAGCCTGCGCGTATTAGAAGGTTGTGTCTCCAACTCCCTAAATCAGAAGGGGGCCCGGCGCTCCCCAACTTTCGCCACTATTACTGGGCCTCTAATATTAACAAACTCCTCTATTGGGCTAAATATAAACTTTCAGACCCCTGCCCACCTTGGGTACATATCGAGCTGTCATTTTCTGCTCATTTGCACTCTATAATCTGCGACCCATAAACATTTGAGTAACCCAATTGTTACTAGCACCTTAAGCATTTGGCTCCAATTCAGGAAACAGCACGGCTTACATAGAGCTTCGGTTCACGCCCCAATTTCAAACAATCACCTATTCTCCCCATCGTGTACTGACCCGGCCTTCCGCGTTTTGTCGAACAATGGTCTCACAGCACTTAATGACCTTTACGAGGATGGAGTCTTTTCATCCTTTGAGTCCCTTTCAGTCAAATTCAACCTGCCCAACAGTCATCTCTTCCGTTTTTTCCAAATCAGGCACTTCAACCAAAAGCAATTTCCCCATTTTCCTAACCACCCCCCCGAATCGCCAATTGATACATTTCTCACACTCGACCCTGATCAAAAGCGCTTGGTTTCAGTTCTCTATGGTCAGATTGGTTCCCTGAGTCCGGACCCTATGGTGCCTCTTAAGGAGCTCTGGGAGCGTGATCTAGGTAGCAACATTTCAGAGGATCAATGGAGTGACATTCTCATCCTAGTCCATACATCATCTATCTGTGCTAGACATGGCCTACTCGTGCAAGGTGCTCCACAGAGCTCACTTTACTAATTAGACCCTTCAGAAAAACGCGGCAAAAATCCTTGATTATGCGGGCTAAAATCCTTGATTATGCGGGCTAAAATCCTTGATTTTGCGATCAAACATGCAGGGTTTTATGTGATTTTATGCGGTGAAATTGCGGGAAGTTGCGAAATATGCGGAAAGTTGCGAAATATGCTAAATATGCGGAAAAAATTTATATTGGGATGACTTATTTATTCTCTCTCACACACAACCTGCCACTAACGTTAAACCCCTTTACTATTCAATTAAACACATTCAATGTTTATTTATTGTAAAAGCAATTGGGCTATTTTAATCACACTCTCTCTCTCACACACACACACACACTTCTCCGCCTCATTCTTTTTTCATTTACTCGTTCGTTATCTGACCAGCTTCAATCTTGTAGGCTACTCACCTCGTTTCTTGTAGCCCTCGAAAGGGTTTTGGAGGTCGATGCCTCGGTGAACGTGAGTTGTTTGGCTTTCTTGTCCGCAGCAGCAGAAAGCATTTTCGAATGTTTGAATGAATCAAAGTGGGTCGTGACCGTCGATGTTCTCTTATGCTCCAACACAGTTGCACGGGGTGCAGAATAGTTTCCCCCCACTTTTGTGCAAGACATCGGGGTACTGCTTTGCCCGATCTTTAGCAGAAATGTTCGTCGGTAAATGAGATGGATTAGATTTTTTCATCTTGGTGTTTTCTCTCTCGTGTGAGCTCCACACGTTCATTCTACGGTGTTGTTTACCTTCTGTGATGCGCGAGCTGATGACGTCGCGTCATCATCACTTCACGTCAAGACGAGTTAACTTTTTTTTCCCTCAACTTTGTGTGGAAAAATGCGGGGATTATGCAGCCTTTTGATAAATATGCGGCCTTTTAAAAATCTGCGCCATTTTGCTGATTATGCGGTAAATTCTGCGATCGCAGAATCGCGTTTTTCTGGAGGGTCTAACTAATGCTAAGCTGGCTAAAATGTTCCCAGTTCGGAGTGATGCCTGTAACAGATGCAATCAATCCCCAGCTGACCATCTGCACATGTTCTGGACTTGCCCGAGGTTGGACACATTTTGGTCTGACATATTTGGAACCATTGAGCGGACCTTTAACACAAAGATAGACCCTAATCCTATGACTGCACTGTTCGGCCTTCCTCCATCTGAGAATATGCCCATTACTATACGCTGTGTCATTGCCTTCATCACTCTATTAGCTAGATGCTCTATTCTCTTCAAATGGATACATGCTTCCCCCAGTGGATACGTGATGTCTTACAATGCCTTCAGATGGGGAAGTTAAGATTCTCATTAAAAGGATCTCTGAAATCATACTACCTGGGACCCACTATTAGGCCTTATCAAATAACTCCCTATCACTTCTGACGCTGAGTCGCAGGTAGCTCTCTGAAAGGAAATAAATAAAATAAAAGTGACCATTCATATTACATTACATTACATTGCATTACATTACATTGCATTTAGCTGACGCTTTTATCTAAAGCGACTTACAATAAGTGCGTTCGACCAACAAAATACAAACTTGAAGAAAACAGAATCATATAAGTACATCAGGCTTCATAGAGCAAAAACATTTCAAGTGCTACTCAACTGGCTTTAGATAAGTCAGCCCTTTATTAGTATATAAGTGCTTTGTTAATAGTTATATCGCTCGAAGTGGAGTCGAAAGAGATGAGTTTTCAGTTTGCGCCGGAAGATGTGTAAGCTATCTGCTGTCCTGATGTCAATGGAGAGCTCATTCCACCATTTAGGAGCCAGGATAGCAAACCCACGTGTTTTTGCTGATGGGAACTTGGGTCCCCTTCGCAGCGAGGGTGCAGCGAGCCGTTTGGTTGATGCAGAGCAGAGTGCACGTGCTGGGGTGTACGGTTTAACCATGTCCTGGATGTAGGAAGGGCCAGATCCATTCGCAGCATGGTACGCAAGTACCATTGTTTTTAAGTGGATTCTAGCAGTTATCGGAAGCCAGTGAAGGGAGCGGAGGAGCGGCGTGGTGTGGGAGAATTTAGGAAGGTTGAAGACCAGACGAGCCGCTGCATTCTGGATGAGCTGCAGAGGTCGGATGGCACATGCAGGTAGACCAGCCAGGAGGGAGTTACAGTAGTCTAGGCGTGAGATGACGAGAGCCTGGACCAGAACCTGCGTCGCTTTCTGGGTCAGCTGGGGACGCATCCTCCTGATGTTGTAAAGCGTGTATCTGCAGCAGCGGGTTGTAGCAGCTATGTTTGCAGTGAAGGACAGGTTGTTATCTAGGGTCACACCCAGATTCCTTGCAGTCTGAGTCGGGGAAACAACAGAGGTGCCAATGTTGATTGTTAGGTCAAGAGTGGGACAATCTTTTCCCGGAAGGAAAAGCAGTTCAGTCTTGTCAAGGTTGAGCTTGAGGTGATGATCAGACATCCACTGAGAGATGTCAGCTAGACAAGCAGAGATGCTTGCGACGACCTGGGTCTCTGAGCGGGGAAAGGACAGAATTAATTGGGTGTTGTCAGCGTAGCAGTGGTATGAAAAACCATGCGGGCTAATGACTGATCCGAGCAAGTTTGTGTACAAGGAGAAGAGGAGGGGACCAAGAACAGAGCCCTGAGGGACCCCTGTAGTTAATTGACAAGGGTCGGACTCGGACCCTCTCCAAGTAACCCTGTAGGTGCGGTCTTTGAGGTATGAGGTGAGGAGGGAAAGTGCAGAGCCTGAAACTCCAAGTGCTTGGAGAGTGCGAAGGAGGATCTGATGATTCACCGTGTCGAATGCAGCAGACAGGTCCAAAAGGATGATGACAGAGGAGAGGGAGGCTGCTTTAGCAGTGTGCAGTTGCCTCGGTGACAGCAAGGAGGGCAGTTTCTGTGGAGTGACCTGCCTTGAAACCAGACTGGTGCGGATCCAGAAGGTTGTTCTGATGGAGATAGCAGGAGAGTTGTCTAAAGACAGCGCGTTCAAGTGTTTTAGACAGGAACGGGAGGAGAGAGACAGGCCTGTAGTTTATAACATCTGACGGGTTGAGAGTGGGTTTCTTTAGGAGAGGGTTTACTCTTGCCTCCTTGAGACTGTTTGGAAAGTGACCAGAAGTTAGAGAAGTGTTGATGAAATGGGTGAGAAACGGTAGAATATCAGGAGCGATAGTCTGAAGGAGGTTTGAAGGGATAGGGTCCAGAGGACAGGTGGTAGGGCGGGCAGAGGTAATGAGGGTAAGAACCTCACTTGGAGAGAGAGGGGAAAAGGAGGTCAGTGTGTGGGTGAAAGGAGGGTCTGGTGACCCAGCGGTGAGTAGAGGTGAGTCAGAAAAAGAAGAGCGAATATCATCAACCTTTTTTTCAAAGTGGTTAACAAAGTCGCTTGACAGAAGGGAGGCGGGGAAGGGGCTTTGGGGGGGTCCAGGAGGGAGGAGAAGATGGAAAATAGTTTTTTGGGATTGGAATAGGAAGATTGGATCTTATCTTGAAAGAAAGTGCTTTTTGCCTGAGAGATCGAAGCAGAGAAAGAGGAGAGGAGAGCCTGATAGCTTAGGAGGTCGTCACGGTGTTTGGATTTCCACCATTTCCGCTCTGCTGCCCGAAGGACGGTTCTATTAGCACGCAGTGCATCATTTAGCCAGGGAGCAGGAGGGGACTGACGAGCCTGCCGAGATGTGAGAGGACAGAGAGAGTCCAGAGTAGTGTTAATTTCGTTGACTAAAACTATGACGAAATATGTTCGTCAACGACCTTTTTTTCCATGACGAAAACGAGACGGCACCGACGGCAGTAAACAATAACTGTAACGAAATCATCATGCAATATCGTTGACGAAAAGTGACGAGACGAAAATGTAGTTTACTAAATAAAAACTATGCCAAAATCTCTCTTTACTTTCGTTGACGAAAAATTAGGAGACGAAATATTATCAAAGATAACGTTAAATCTCTGATAGTCAGTTTTTCTCCCAGCAGTTCCATTTCCGGTGCTGCGCTGGGCAGCAGCTGTCTGTGGTGCGCGCGACGGTAGATTTGAATTACACCGGGCAGCGGCACAATATGAACTGTCAGGAATACTCGGGTCTAACTCATGGTCTAACTAACCTTATTCAACAGAAAATGAAATGGCAACGACAGAGCTTGGGAGCAGTGGTCGCACTCGCGTTAACAGAATACCCCCCCGTCAGCGCGAGTGAGTGATACATTGTGCACTCGACGGGTAATAATGGATTATGATGGAAATGTTACGATCCTGTCCGTCAAAATGACTGACAACGAAAAAGTCTAAAGCCATCACTGCTTGGGAGAAAGAAACAATGTGATATTTGGGCCCATTTTCGCTACAACGAGGCAGAGATAAAAAGTGAATGCATTGTTTTATCAGAAGGGAAGCAATGTGGCCATAACACAGCTGGTAAAAACACCACAAACCTGACCAGATATTCTCTGCAAAGCTGCATTCTTAATCATTCAACCTGTGTTTTTCATCAAATAAGGACAAGATATAATCTTATTGTGAAATATGTTTGACTAAAATTACAAATTATTGGTTTTGGCTAGACCAGTTTGACTGAAATGTTCTATATAATCTGATGACTAAAAAAAGACTCAACAGTTTTCATTGACAAAAAGTAGACTAAAATAATTAGGTTTCTTTGACTAAAATAACACTAAAATGCTCAGACTTTTAGTCGACTAAATCTTGACTAAAATGTTTACTGTTTTAGTCGACTAAAATAAGACTAAAATGCTCAGACTTTTAGTCGACTAAAACTTGACTAAATAAAAACAGGATGAAGCTGACTAAATATGACTAAAACTAAAAAGGAAATTTAACACAGGACTAAGACTAAAACTAAATTAAAAAATAGCTGACGAAATTAACACTAGTCCAGAGAGGATGAGAGAGTAGAGAGGAGAGTTTCTGCAGCAGAGTTTGGAGGTAGTAGTTGGAACGAGTCAGAGGAAGGGAGGTCTGAGAGCACCGACGAGGCAAAGGTAGAGGGGGAGAGGGAACGAAGGTTACGGCGGACAGGTGCAGGATGGGAAGAGATGAGTTTGTTATGTTTGGAAAGGGGTAGAGAGAATGAAATGAAGAAGTGATCGGATGTGTGGAGTGGGTTTACAGAGAGGTTAGAAGTAGTGCAGTTCCTTGAGAATATGAGATCAAGGACATTGACAGCTTTATGAGTTGGTGGGGACGGAGACAGTGAGAAAGCAAAGGCGGTTAACAGAGATGTTAGTTCGTCTATCTTCTCCGTCTGGAGGTTGAAGTCTCCGATAAGTACAGTGGGAGGACCAGTTTCAGGGATGTGTGAGAGGAGATTATCTAATTCCTCCAAGAAGTCCCCCAAGGCGCCTGGTGGACGGTAGAGAACAACAATGGTTAATTGTATAGGATGGGTTACTGTGACGGCATGGAATTCAAAGGTGGAAGGAGTAAAGTTATGTACAGTAGCTTGAAGAGGGAAAAGCTCCATTTGGGAGAGAGCAGGAGACCAGTGCCACCTTCTCTGCCAGTGGGTCTAGGTGTATGGGAGAAGGAATATGCAGTGGAGAGAGCTGCTGGGGTGGATGTGTTGGATGGAGTAATCCACGTCTCAGTGAGAGCAAGGAAATCCAGAGACTGCAGGGAAGCATAGCCAGAGATGAAGTCAGCCTTAGGAACAGCTGACTGGCAGTTCCACATGCCACCTGAAACTAGATGTTGCATGTCAGTGGAGCATGTGGGATAGACGAGAGCAGGCCGGTTATATCGATTAGGAGATACACGGGGCCAGTGATAATTGCGAGAAGACACATGAACAGGAATGGAGAAAATACACATGATTATAGCATGAGGGGCTAAACAACCAAAGAAAATAAAACACCAGCGATACTTAGCTCAATCAGAGTAGGATTTGCCTCCTCTTTGCCTCCCTCGTGACTCCTGCAGGACTCTAATGTCTTTGCCAGTCTTTGACTGCCGCAGGACTCTAATGTCTTTGCCAGTCTTTGACTGCCGCAGGACTCTAATGTCTTTGCCTGTCTGACGCTGGAGCTGACGCTCCAGGAAAGTGCTACCTAAAATGGACACCTGATTGCTGAGTTCTCACAGCTGTGGGGCAACGTCCCTTTAATTAGTTAACTCTCTGCAGCTGGTGGCCCTCAAAAGGAAATGTAGACTGGCTTCCTCCTGATTTGTTATTGTCTTTTAAGTCAATTACATTAAACCCTAAGTTATAAAGTTATGAGTTTAACCCTTAATACAGTTACACCTACTCAATAAAGCTCTTAGTATTCTACAAATGTTTAAATCAAAGTTAACCCTAGCAGTCAGTTAGTTCACTTTTAAGGTTTCAGTCAAATTACTTGTTCCCAAGTTTCTGCTTGACAGATACTGTAGTGGTTTTGAGATTTAAAATCACAATTTCAGTCAGATCAACTACAGAGCATTGACACAGAGTACACACACTGAAACAGAGAAGTCTAAAAACAGAATGTTACTCACACAATTCTAGAAGTCTCCAGTAGCTTTCCTGTCAAAATAGAGTTGCACACGTGTGTTGATCATATTACTGCTCTTCCGCCATGACCCTTTGTCTTTTGCCCTAGACTACTCATCTATATTTCCTTTTCCATCTTAATGAAACCCTTTTTCCTAACCAAGATGACAATGTTTACTATTATTTTCTTCCCTTATACTGGATTCTTACAGACTGTTTTCGCTCTCGACTTTCTTTTTATTTATTTGTATTAGTATGATTATTATTATTTATGTTTCACTTATGATTTTATCTGACTTATTCAGTTATTTTACTATTTGGGGCCATCCATACCTGTGGGTGGGGGGGGTTAAATGAAAAAAACAAACTGTAAACAAGGACTCTCTACGAACCTTGAAGTGAATATGGAGCAATACACTTTATTTTATTTTCAAGGAGGTCCTTTGTAATGATCCCCATTGTCTACATTTGCTAACTGTAACATCTGTACTGTTTTGTATTGATTACTACTGTTCTTACTTCTTGTCATTTGCTGGATTATGACTTGTTTACAATAAAAAGATTTGTAAAAAAAAAAAAAGAGAGGGCTGAGGGTCTTTCCCTGCGAGGAGGACCAGGCATGAGGGAGGAGGACCAGGCCTGATGGAGGAGGACCAGGCCTGAGGGAGGAGGACCAGGCCTGATGGAGGAGGACCAGGCCTGATGGAGGAGGACCAGGCCTGATGGAGGAGGACCAGGCCTGATGGAGGAGGACCTGCACCAGCTGCACCTACAGAACTGTTACCACCTGCACAGGCCTAGCCTGTCAATTAACAGATTAACATTTAGTGTAACTTATGTATATTATTTCGTTTTTATTTAAAGGTCACATGTCATGGCCATTTCCACTGATCATAATTCCATTGTTGTGGTCTACTAGAATAGATTTATACTGTGCAATTTTCCAAACTCACATTGGTTTCGCATACAGCATCTCTGTAAAGTATGTGTATTCACTCTCTCCACTAAAGGGCTCGTTGCAGCTCTTGCCCCCCCCCCCCCCCCCTCCCTGTGAGCCCAGTGTGCTCCGATTGGTCGGGACCAGTCGGGACGTTGTGAATCGCGCTAAGCTCCGTGGAGGTGTGATTTTCTTGTTTAGCGATACACAGCCAAACTCACCCTGACCACACACAAAGTCACAGCCGAAGTAAAAACAATAAGTGTGGCTTGATATTGAGTAAGAAAAAGGTTGATAAATGCTGTGAGAATGGGTCTGCAGGGAGAATTTCGCCGCGATCCCAACTGTCTGTTATCAGCCTGGACGACATGACATCATGATGTCCCCGGAAGAATCAAATGGACAGTGACGTATCTCCAACGAGGCGTTTTGGGGAGGTATTTTCTGTTTTAGAGTTTTACTCGCTACATGGTGTACTTTGAGGGTTTTGACTCTGCAGACCATTTACATGCATAAAAACCTTCATAACACACAAGGGGACGGGTAATAACCGGAAAAGCATGACATGTCACCTTTAAAAAAAATGGTGATGGTTCATGCTTGATAACTTTTAGTTCACATTTCAATAAATTGTATTTGCACTCCTTTTGTCCGTTATTCTTACTGAAAATGTTAGATTACACATTCACATCTGACTAAAGATTGGCACCATTTATTTGTGACGTTGCAAACTCTGCGGTACAAGACACAAGTGTTGTGAAGCTCATAAAGTGAGGCAAATGCATTTGATCAGCTGACTTTTTTTTGTTTGCCAAATTTTAGGCACTGTCTCTGAGGTGCAACGTAAAACACAAAACAACACAACAATTAAGTTCCTGTTGGACTACAAAACTAGTCAGTGTGCAGGTCTTTGTGTTACAATATAAGTGTCTCTTAGTGAATGTCCTGTACTGCTTTTAAATCAGCTTTTCCTTTCCCTCTTGGATGTTCTTCTGGCAGGGGCGGATCTAGACAAATATTCATGGGGTGGCAAGAGGGTGGCAGGAGAATTTCAGGGGTGGCATCCCCTGGCAGAAGTATATGCTGATTTAATCGCAGTCTTATCAACAATGTTAACTTGGAAAGCCACAATATTGATATTTTAACTCAATAACATTTGGTGACATTATTGTGGCACATCAGTAAAGCCTTACATATAAATATATAAGGTGGCAGACATAATTGAATGAATTTTAACTGAACAATAACTGAATGAGTTTGTTTCACTCTTAGACCAGCAGGGGTACCAAATATATGCAGACTGCTGCAATAAGTACATTAATTAACTGTCTCATCAATGTTTGTCTGTATGAATATGATAATATTAACAATCATATTATTCCTATCAGCTGTCAATCACTGTTATGATTCACATATTCATTTATTATTGAATAAACTATATTTTTTGGAGGAGTTAATGATGAATGTTCCTCAAAATGCTTGCTCACCCTCCTTCAAATTTGAAAGACAAGTAATTACTATCATAAATCAAAAGAACAGTTCAGCGCCCCACAACTTCATTGCAAACAGTTACAACCTTGACTTTACCTCAGAAAGAACAAACATTAAAGAAGTGACTAACTGCATCAGTTAGGGTTAAAAAACGTGTATTCAGCTAAAACATATACATCGCTGCAGTTATTATCCAGTGGAAAGCCCTTACCTACTGGCCTAGTTCAATCAAAGTGGTTACTTTCTGTTGGCTGGGCAGTGTAGTTTTACACACCGTCTTATTTGACTTTCTCAGGACTTGAAACAGATTTTTGGGGGCAGACCCCCACAAAGAAGAAAAATATTATACACACGTAAGGTCATCATCAACAGTTTATTATTCTCATCGACTCATCCGTGAGCAGAGCATCAAGTTGGCATGCCTATAACAGCTGAATGTGGCGATTACCATCTTGATCAGCAAAACGCCTCACAAACTGATTAAGATCTAAAGCTATGGTGCGTTTTGATTCAATGCTGAGTACAGCCAAACTTGACAGGCTCTTCTCTGTCATTGTAGACCGCAAACAGTATTTGTGTTGGGTAATCTATGGTAGGGCTAACCCATACAGTGGTGGGGCTGAAGTCAGTATTTGCAATGTAATTACATACACGCTCGCCTTGACAGTGAAACGCCACGCGTGAGGTTTTGATTATTTCCCTGTCTCAATCCAAATTGAACTGTATGAAATAAAAAGGCACATTTGTCTTGTAGTAAATAAAAGGGCGACCTGGAGCCAATCCTGCAATTTCCCCACAGGTGAAAGAGTTGACATGCTGAAAACCCAACCCCTGCAGGGGGGTCTGGGGGGATTCTCCCCAGGAGATTTTTTGAAATACTAACATAAAATACACATTCTGGTACTCTCTTGAGAAGAAAAATAAATAAATCTATTACTACACGACATATTGAAAAAAAATGAATGCCATTTTAGTTTTGTGTTACTTTGTTCTGAAAGCTGAACCTGCTGCTCCTCACAGAGAGAAGAGGGAAGAGGCTGTGAATGACTTTACATTGTGGATAAGGGTGGATAGCCCCCATTGTTCTGTGTGTCAAAATGGAAGACAGCCCACACACCTATCAATCATCAAACCGTGGGGTCTTATTTCATTACGTGTTGATTTCTATCAACACGTAATGTTGTATCGATGTATATAGAGATGTACTACAGCAAAAGTATTCTCCGTCGGGACTTCCTGCAACAACACCACGCCGTTATCTTGATTCTGATTGGCCAGAAGACATTATCAAAGATGTTCTATTGAGAAGACGATCACAACGTGACAAACGTTTTCAAAACCGTTTCTAGTCTTCGGTATTCTTGTTTTTGGCAGCGTGAGAGCATGAGATTGAGAGTGAAAGCGTGTGTCACACGCCAGATGCGTTTACGTTTAACTTGGATGCTACGCATAGCATCGTTAGCACAGATGGAGCTACCGATTGCTCAAATGCTAACCCAACTCTAAACATTCATTAACGTTAGCTTAATAAAAACACCAGTAACATAACATAAAGTACGCAGGGTTGACTGACCGAAGAAACTGCATTCATGGACGGTCTGTTTTAACCCCAGATAAATCCTATATTTGCATGACTATTCATTTTTTTTTAACTTGACCCATACATTCGGTGTCTGATAAAATTCAAATACTTCTGTCTCTTGTTTGCTTCCACACATGTAGGGCTGATAACAAAGGCTGTTCTGAAATTATGTCTCCAGGCTAAAAAAAAGGGTAACGTTTTATTGTGAAACTTTTAAGCGGAAGTCCTGTTTCTTTTTGTGGCTAGCTTGTTGATGGTACTACAATCTGTTGGTGATGCTGTCAGTCCATAAGGTTAGCACTTCAGTACAGTGCCTGCTTAAAGAATAAAGATTTATGGCAGCGCTAGGACAGTGCTGTTTCACACGAGAGGAAGTATCCAGCGAATGCATGCTCACAATTTTCCGGAATATGAATATACATGGAGTTATTTGAGAGCCATGCGTTTTCTTCCACAGTTGGCAGGCAGGTATTCTCCCACAGCCAGCCTCGCACCGGGGAAGCATCTGATTCGGCACCGCCGCTGGATGGTGATTTAGCATGAATGCTAGCTAACTAATGAACATCACGCTGTTTATGAATCCGTAGAGGCAGCGTTAACATGCAGCGCGAGAGGATTTGATACATTTCATCCATTGTCGTTATTCGTTTCATGGGGGGCACATGCATGCCCGTCCAGAAGTCAGAACCTCCAGACAGAAACTATGATGTGACGTCAGCCGGCATTTTTTTTTACCAAAGGAACCGTGAGGCGAGGGATTATTTGTATACATTATTTTGAGTGTGAAGGACGCTTTTTTCTTTTGTCTTGTGGGCAGGTAAAGGAGACTCCATGTATGCACTGTCAGGCCGGATAATGTTGATATAGTAAATGGAGCAGCTCTTCAGAAAGAACCGAGCCAGGACTGTCCCCCTCCGGCTGCGTGTGGACCTGACGGCTCCTCGGAACCAGGTCTCCTACACCCTCTGCACCTGGTTGTAAGGACTCAGGGAATCATTTATGACAAGGCATGGCTGGGATCTGCCTTCTCTTCAACCAAAGGAAGTTATTTTGTGTGATGTGAACACTGACATAAGTCTTACACAAGCTTACGTTCCAAAGTATTCTCACACCGAGGACCCTTGCCTTGTGTTACAGGGGGCCTCCTGTAGATCACTGCTGTATTGTCATCAGAGACGGGACTCCTTGAGCTCAAATTTGTGGAATTAATATGTTCACCATTTGACACAGATCCTCTTCTACAGTGCTTGGGGAGAACCATCCCCATTTATGTTATCCCACCAAGAAAAAAAGAAGACCATGAACTGAAGGCTGAACAGGAAGCCTTAGTGAGAGTCAAGTTTACAGGGAGGTAGCCATGCCTATTAGAAAAAAAGGTGAGTTACTGTGCCACAGGTAATGAGCTGTAGCCTATCAAGCTTTCACCAGACCATGTTCTACATATGAACATTGTAGATGTCACCTCATCAATATTCGTTCATTATTTTTTGTTAGTCCCTTTCCTGTTTTAACACGACAATGCTGCCTGCACAAATACAATGCTTTGTGTAGTTTTCTGTGGAAGAACTGCATAGAGATTTTATCACATAACACTTAAACGTTGGACCTCTTCTGGCTGAATGGGAGCAAATCTCTGCAGCCAGGTTCCGAAATCTAGTGGAGAGCATAAAGCACAAGAGTAGAGGCCGTTATAGCAGCACCTTCAGGCCCATGCTTTTGAAAGTGGTAAATGGACTGCATGCATATAACTCTTTTCCAGTCTACGCAACCCCTTAAAGCGCTTTTAGAACACAAGGCAGCATTCACCCGTTCACACGGATCAGAGGCAGGGGCTGCCCTACAAGGTGCACCTGCTCAGAGACTAACATTCACACACTCTCACAGTGTTGGCCAGTGGGAGTTACTTGAGTTTAAGCATTGAAATGTTGACAGCAGGGGATCGAATCACCGGCCTTCTGCCTGGAGGAGGACTACTCTACCTCACATTCACACCCTCAATATCTGATGTATCACATAGTGCTGGCCTTTAGGGGTAGCTGATGTATTTTTGTATGGCCTATGTTTTTTATATACAATTTCAATGTTTATTTTAGTGTAAATGTATATTTTTAGACTGAAAAAACAAAGCAAAGCGTGTGTTTGTGTGCCCTCTGTGTTGCAGACACAGCGCGGGCCCTCGGGCTGTTGGAGGAATACTGCACTAAACTGAGGAGGCCGGAGGAGCAGCAGCTCAAAACTGCCATCCAGAGAGTCATGGGGATCTTCAAAAGCAACCTGTTTGGAGCTCTTCTTGGTGAGTCATTAAAGCACAACCAATACACCAAGCTGTTGTCTTTCATGTCATATTGTAGGGTTTGTCAGAAGTAAAAAGTCATTTTCTTCATAGTATTAAACGTCAACATACCTGGTTCTGTACTAGCCTACTATGTCTTAATTAGCGTTTAATAATAGATTCATTTTGAACCTGTGATAAACCAGAAACATATGGATTATTATAAGCAGGTGTTCATTGGGACGGGCTGTCGGGGCTCAGCCGACACGTAGACAACGCTCCGGCATCATCCACCTCGCTCGTCTTAAACTGTTGATATGTTTACTGATGGAAAACACAGCTGTTTATCAAATAAAGCTCTCGCTAAACTTCCAGCCAGACTCCAGCCAGAGAGAGAAGTTTGGGCTGTGTTGGAGAGCTGTGATCCCAGGGTGTGATGTCTCTCTTCTCCCACCATGAGAACAAGAGCACACAATGGTCTATCCTCTTATTGTTGATCAGGGTTCACCAGATTGGTACATTAAACAAAAATGAGGTAAGTTTTGGTTAAAATGTTATTTTTCCATAGTTTTTTAAATATTACAATGAAATTGAAGTATAAAGCAATATTACAATATTTTACATTAGCTTGGTTGTATCACAACAGGTTAGAGAAAGCAGTGCTCTGTTTAATCAAGCCTCACCACATAACGACAGCAGCAACTCAACAGTTCAGGGACTGTGTATTGGTATTGTGCAACACACGGTTGCTCGAGAAAAAGCACTTTATTCATGTTACACAAGAAAAACAAGAAAATAACAAATGTAGGAGAAATGTGTTCCCGTAGTGCATGTTTTACCAGGAGGAATGTCAACAGCATCACAAATAATGATGCATTCTCTTAATGGATAATTTGACAGCAACTGATTTTATATTGTCAGACAACCCGGGCTAACCCATTCAAGTTCTAGATGACACTAATATTTTGGTTATTTTTATATTTGTTTCGCCACAATATTTCATTACTGTCAAAAACATACACATATATACAGTTTTTCCCTACTCAGATTGGTGTGTCCCGCACCGTCGTGTATTATTTATGTCGAATCGGGAGGCTGTCGATAAAAGGCCGTCTGCAAAATAAATCATTTTGATTGGCTGTTCAGCTTAGCGAAACACTATTTGCCTGAATGGGAGTGGAGCAGTACAGTACTTAAGTAAATGTACTTTGTTACTGTCCACAATCTGCCTAGAAGTATTTTAATGTTGTAGCTGTTCAAGATGGTCATTTTAAAATGTTTTAAATATATACTGTTAGGCTAGTTAAACCAATAATAATGCTACGGCTGCAACTGACAGTTATGTAGGCACATTTGTATTTCATCTTAACGCTGTGTGATTAAAATAATAAACCCAAATAGCAGGATAGGCACACATATTTGCTATATCTTTCCCCACTGAAAAGGCACTGCACCGATACTGTTAAAATATTGGCATAGTTCATCCCTGTGCCGCTTGGCTCCAGCTGTAGCATGTAGCTATTTGTTGTTTGTATATATCACACAGTCTGTCTTCCGCTTGCCTCTTTTGAATGACGAATACACACTACCGCCGCCTGCCGGTAAGGAGAGTTATTGCGACTTACGTGCTACTTGGCCATCGACTGAAGTCTTTGCAGTGTGTTCCAATGCGACTGTTTGGCCAAGACGCAGACACGTGGGGCGACACAACAGTCGGGTCCGTCGGGACGTGTTCTTTGGTGTCAGCTTGGTGTGTAGCGGCCTTTAAAGGCTCTGACCACCTTCCTCTGGGGGGTTTTGGAATTGTCATTTCCTAAACCTAAACCAACAACTGTAATGTGCTCTACTGACCAAGACTTTGGAAAAGCAGGCCAGCCTGGAGTCCCAGCGTGTGGACAAACCACACAATGACTGGCTACAGGTCTTTGTAAGAGCCATCTGCTTCCAGTTGAAATATTTCTGATATACAAGCTTAGATTATCTATACTTGTTCTTCACTTATATTTGAGCCAATTTGTAAACGTTTTTCTGGATTTATTTGCCTGACATATATTATGAGCACAACTTTTTGTCAAATACGTAAAAGAGAAATGTAGTAGGTACAATTATTCCCTGTTTTATTAAGACTACAGTAAAATAAAAACAGTAAATGTTGACCCAATTGCATTTGGTCTATGGGTTCTCTGCCCCTTATTCACCTTTACACAAGTGATTCTTCAGTCAAAGCAACATATTCAAGTTGTATTTTTCAGCAATTAGAAATGTTGTTACATGCAAATATGGATTAGTTCTTGGCTTCCCAACAGTGTGATTAATGTCCAAAAATAAGCCTTCTGTCAAAGGTCAAACATCAACACTTTTCAGAAAGTGTGTTCTATCTCTGCTCTGCCCATCTCCGTGTGTGTGTTGGCCTATGTGTGTGTTCCAGACACCAGTATTGTTTCCAGGAGATAGCTACGACAGGGCCTTTGCTTCAGCATGGCTTTTCAGACATGTATTTATTTTAATAATTCGGGTAATATGGATGTTTACATTTAAAATACAAGAAAATGTTGTAAAGGGCGCATTACAAATGTTTTTCCTAATTGGTCAATGAATAATATTTGCTTCCACGGCGTACCAATGGCTGGAACTGCAGTGACGGCAACATAACTAAGAATGACGGCAGTACTGATCAAGGTTTTCAGTAACTGTCCAAAAGTCAATGTTTGTTGCCCACAGCTGAATGATATGATGCAGTCCCTTGATCCTCCTTAGCAACGGTCTTGTAATCCTGAGCAGCGGTGTGTTAGCGAGTATTTTCATTTCATTTCAAACCTTTATTTATACAGATAAATCCCATTGAGATCATTGATCTCTTTTTCAAGGGAGACCTGCTCAAGTAGTTCCACATGAAACATAAAAACATAAATAGAACAACAAAAGGACATCATACAGCATCATTTACATAATGATCCACATAAACAGGTACCAATAGCTTCCGATTGAGTAGCTTCCAACCGAGCTTTAAAAACATTTAGTGGCACCAGATTGTTCAGTTTCCATTTAATTTGCAGACTATTCCAAGACAGAGGAGCTGCGCGTCTAAAAGCTGTCTTCCCTAAGACAGTCCTAGCAGTTGGCACATTTAATAAAACCACAGCATGTGATCTCAGGCAGTAGCCACTTACAATTTTCCGTGAGATCAGGGAGCAGATGTAGGATGGAAGTTTCCCTAACATGGCTTTGTATATAAAAATGTACCAGTGACTGAGCCTCCGTACAGTTAGTGAAAGCAAACCAGCCCTTGCATACAGGGTACAGTGATGGGTTAATGCTTTACAGTTTGTCACACATCTCAGTGCGCTGTGATACGCAGCATCTAACTTGACCAGGTAATGGGCAGGTGCATTCATATAAATCAAATCACCATAGTCCAGCACAGGTCAAAAGGTCACAGAGCCTTTTCCTGGCCTCAAGCGAGAAACAGGACGTGTTCCTGTAGAAGAAACCTAGCCTAACCCTCAGCTTTTTAAGCAGGTTATTGACATGAAGTTTAAAAGTGAGACAATCATCAAGCCAGATACCAAGGTATTTGTAACAGGCAACAACTTCAAGTTTTATTCCTTGCGTAGTTACAATATCAGTATTAATGAACACCCTCTGAAATGTCAAAATTGACCAATCAGAATCGTGTATTCAACTAAGTTGGTGTAATCATACTGTATTTGTTTATTAATCGCAAGTGATATCGTCACCGCTAAATTTAACAATGATATTGCATAAGGCGTGTTTTCCATATCTCGTGCAGCCCGAATGGCAGCTCACCTGATTGACTGAACTTATAAGGGTTTGGCACATATTGTATTCACTGCTGATTAACAGTTGTTCACGCTGTCCAATTGACTCACAATGTTCACAAGTTGCTTTGTGGACACTTAGCTCAGTTCCCCTCCTTTTATGCACACACACATCCCATACACCATACCGACACCTTCAGATAGATTTGTTGTTCCCACATGATTTTCCTGCAGGGCCCCTCATTTGTGTTTGAACATACTGTCGAGACAAAAGAAACAACATAATAAAACATCCATATAACAGGGAGGCGTGTGGTGCAGTGGGTTGTGCGGTGGTGTTGGGTTCAGGGGGTCACAGGTTCAAACCCCACTGCAGTCAGCATGTCGTTGTGTCCCTGAGACTCTTCTCCCCAAATTGCTCCTGTGGGGATTGCCCACAGTATTGAGTATGTGAGTCGCTTTGGATAAAAGCGTCTAACAAGTGACATGTCATGTAATGTAACAGTCCATATAACAATAATGATAATGTGAACATTCAGTATATAACAAGATGGATACAAGATAACTTTGTTGGAATCATGTTGTTTTAGTGTCACTGTCCCTTTCTATCATCCTTGTAGTGTATCTTTAATTGGCCTGTATTTTAATACATCACATGTCACTTGTTAGACGCTTTTATCCAGAGCGACTCACATCCTCAGTACTGTGGGCAATCCCCACAGGAGCACTTTGGGGTGAAGTGTCTCAGGGACACAACGACATGCTGACTGCAGTGGGGTTTGAACCTGTGCCCCCCTGATCAGACCTGGCGCCGTGGGAGGGCCAGACATTCCTGTCCTCCCCCAATAAACAAGTTTTTTTATTATTTATAAAAATAAAAACACTTTTTAAATTATAAATAAACTGTGAACTTTAATGCTACGATGTATGTGCTGTCAGATAGTAATAAATGAAAAACAGGTAAGAAATACTATCGCAGTAAAACAAGAATAACGTTTAAAAGGGAAGTGATTAGTAAAATATCCATAAAGAAATAGTAAATCTGTTTACGGTTCTGTTTCAAAAGGGTGTTGAGAGATGTATCCATAGATCTCTTCATGTTGCTCTCAAAGTGCACCAGATTGATGCTTTTAACTTCAATATTAAAACAAAAAATCTTCCCGGGGGAGCTTGACCCTAGAGGAGGTGAGGTCCACTCCCCACTCATAAAAAATAGCACTTTACCTCTGCTTACACCTATATGCCGTGAGCTGATTATCGAGCCTTCATTGTAACAGTCGCGGGTACACTGTGTGTGTGTGTGGGGAGTGTTGCAGTAGAACATTCCACTGTATAGTGCCGGTACATTAATGGGAAACCCTACATGTTTGAGCACCCTCTATGAAACGTCAAGCTACCCCACAGCACCCCCAAAAGAAAATCTCGGGCCGCGGAACATGACGGTTTTGTGTGCCCTCCCATGAAAATCACATGCCCTCTCTGTAGATTTGTTCTGGCGCCGGGTCTGCCCCTGATCCGAACACCAACGCACTAGGCCACTGCGCCACAGCCTCCTGAAGTCAAAAGCTATTCCAGACTATGTGATAATCTTACTGACACCTCAGCACTTTCTCAGCTCCCAGTTTGCACCTCCTCGACTCCTTGCCTTGCTTCTTAGTCCCGCCCATGGGAGATGCGAGCAGTGGAGACGACGCATCATGAATATCAAGAAATGTTCTTGAAGTGGTCACTTGAAATTGGTGTCAACTAAATATGATGGTAGGCAGCGCTGCACAGCTGTCCATAGTTTTGTTATACTTATGTTAATGACTGTCAAAAGTTATGGGGACAATCTTTTTCACAGAATGGATTGAACCATGTAATGGCCTCAGAAATGCTAAATAATAACAACATTAGCCTATGGCCCAGAATCAAACAATACATGTATTTATGTAATAGATTTTAATGTAAATGTGCGAACAGCAGATCAGAGACAAAATATATTTTTAATTGCTGTACCTTTTGTCTGGATTTCTACAATGACAGTCAATGACTGTAAACAGAATTCACTGCACATGCCTATTTTCTATGCTTCTATACAAGGAAGGCTATTGAAACACAGGTTCTGGCAATAATTACACAACTCAAAAATAATAAGGGCCTGAATGTAAACCTCTTCTTAATTAAACTTGATTTCTTATCACACTTTTCATTAGATTCCTTGCATGTTCCTTTATTCAAAAATCAGGGTAATAATCAAAAATACATATTTAGCAAATAATAGATATTAACTGTGTGGACAAACTCTTATTAGAACACGTTTCGTTTAATGTGTGGATTACATTTTATAATCTTTCCCTCGTTTGAATGCTTACATAATATCCTGCAACAGATGTTCTCCAGGAACACGCTCATATCTTTCTTTCTCATAATGTTGTGCATAAAGAAATGTTCCAGAGAAAAACATTACTTTTCACAAATGACCAACATTAAGTTCACCACTTGGTCATTTACTCATAAATTCTCCATATGAATATTAAGTACGTTGTTTTTATGGCCTATTTTTAGTTTTTCTTGATCATTGCAAGGCTTTGTGGTCATTATTTAAGTACACATTTTTTTAATTCATTACTCATTCATTAAAGGTGGGGTAGGTAATTTTGGAGAAACCAGCTCGAGTGAGCTAGAATTTGAAAATACACAACAGGAACAAATCTGCCACTTCCTTACAGAGCCCCTCCTCCAACACATACAAACGCGCACATGACCAATGAGGGCACGAGATAAGTTTGTGCCCAGATGGAAGGCTGACAGGCAGGTAGGCCATCCAGTTACTTTAGCCGGCTCAGATGATTGGTCGTGCTTTTTACAGTACTACGGCTTCCAGAGATGAAATGTTTTAATGGATTTTTTGTCAAAGCACTTCAGATATTCATTGCTATCGGGATGTTAAGAGCATTCCATGGAATATAACAAAAAGTGTATCTCGAGCCGGTTTCTCAAACTGACCTACCCTACCTTTAACTATCTTGTAAAATCCTTTGACAGGGATGATGACAAACAATTGGTCTCTGCAATCAAACAGAGTTACAACTGCAATGGAATAAATGCCTCCATAAATAGATGTAATCATCTTACAAAGCATTAGGTGCTGTCTAATCCGGCCAGTGGCCTGGACGCTCCAGCTAAACCCTCCTCCCTGCAGAGTGGATCCCTGTGTGGATTAACCCTTTCACCATGCCCACTCCTCAATCACTCTGCAAAGTTGAAGGCTTTACTGCTGTGACTTCAGTGCCAGCTTTTACTTCCTTTGCTTTAAAGGTCTATCAAGTTGCCAAGGTCACCCCACATCTTCTCAATTATGAAAATGAGGATGTCGTTAATGTCTCCTTCACACGATCAATATTCATTTGGTGAAATCCAAAATGAATACCTTTATCAGCTTCTTAAAGCTACATCTCTATTTGAAATGTCCACATGTCTGTCATCACTTTTATGTGAGCACGCCTGCTTCCTACAGAGCCCAGTGTCATGGTGCAATTATATTTCAGTCGTTTTTTGTGTGTAAATATAATGTAACTGATTGTGTTCAAATGGCTTTTGAAATAATCTCATATTGATCGCAGGCCTCTGAAGTGAATTCAATTAAATAACAAATTAACCTCATCTTAACTTATTGGTTAATGATAATTAGACATGTTAACATGCTATCTTAGTTAAACTAAGATGGTGAACCTGATAAACATCCTACTTGCTTATTATATACATATTATATCTATTATCTGCTTTGAATCTTTCTTCCGTTGGCTTAATCGTTGATTGGGTCAAGACATTTGAAATCAAACGATTTCTATTAAGTTTAAACACTGACTGACTTCATTAAAAGATATGAACACATTTAAACAAACAGCTTAGTCACAATGTGCTTGAGAATTGCCAAACAGTGATATTAAAATACATTTTAGTTGACTGTTGCGATAGACTTGGCATTCTTGGTAACATAATATGTATGGTTAAAATGTAATGTTGTAGCTGTAAACTCACTAACGATGCATCCAGGAGATGCACCTTATTTATTTACTTATATAACAGGAAAATCCTTAGTTGTTAGAGAAATTCTTCTGTATGTTCTTTTTAACTAGTTGCTAATAAGCAGTGGATGTTGATACTAAATAAACAATTTGTTGACCTGCAGATTACTGTTTTGTGTGCAGCCTGACTGACTTTAGTAGAATTTTTCAATCCATTTTAGGATATTAGATATGATAAATGGCAGCCATTCCAGCCATGCCTTTGTTCATTCTGTGCTGTGTATCTTTCTAAAGCTTGGTTTTGTAATGGTGGCCTTTGCATGACAACTCATTTTGCCTTTCCTTTCAAAGGTACTGAACATGTTTGCGAAATTCTGCCGTTAGCTGTTTGTTGGTGATGACAAGACTTTGTCAAACTGACCAGAATGGACTTCCCTGAAAACGGAACATCTCAATTATATCACAGTCAACCTGGAACACGCTCCAATGGAATTTGCTCACCTGAGGGAATTGGAAGCTCAGGTGGGATTGATAGGGTCCTGATCTCATAATAGTTGTCTGACGATATGCCAAAGAAGGATTTTTAATAAGCTCTATAATGTTTTGATGAACAAGGCTGGTGGGCCCTTTTAAATAGGAAGTGTGTCTCTCTGCCTTGCTTCCTTAGAGGGTTCCTTTCCTGGGAGGCTTCATTTTCTTTAATCTACTCAGTGTTAATTGAATCTTACCCAGATAGACTGCAAACAATTATCTTCAGTACTGATAGCCTACTTGCATGTAGTCCTTTTGGATTTGATGTCTACTTTTTGCACTGAATCATGGCATTTAATGAGTTTGTTGGAATGTGTATATTTACATTTTTATTTTTCAACATATTTCAAAAGCTTTTGTATCTTTTTTACCTTTGGTTTGGCCTATAGTTTGCTCTAACACCTAACAACCTTGTTGTAGTCTTCAGTTGGCTTTTGTTTGGTGTCAGCTAGGGGTTTCACCAACTAATCGACTAGTCGACTACCTTTACCACTAGTCGGCGCTGTAGGCCCTAGTCAACTAGTCGTGAACAAAATGGAGGTAAACGAGGTGCTGCAAAATGCTCCAAAAAACGTCTGACATTCTTATGTATGGCAGTACTTCAACAAAGATGTAACCAACTCCACAGTGAAGTGTCAGTTGTGTACAACTGTACTGAAGTACAACAAAAATACATCTGCTATGCGCAACACCCGCTGCCGACAGCTAGCACTAGCAGTAATGCTAGCACCAATCAATCAATCAATCAATCAATCAATCAATGTTTTTTTATATAGCCCAATATCACAAATGTTACATTTGTCTCAGTGGTCTTCACAGTTTGTACAGAATATCAGTATGACAATACGACACCCTCTGTCCTTAGACCCTCACATCGTACAAGGAAAAACTTCTGGAGAAAACCCACAGTTTTACACCAGTGAGCATCGGACCGCCGTCAGCACTGGACAGAGGCAGACGAGCATTATTGATTTTTCCAAGCGCCCCGTTACGGACAAAACAAGACAGCAGATAACAGACTTGCTTATCAACTTTGTCGTCAAGGATGTTCGACCACTTTCTGCCCTTTCCGGAGAAGGCTTCAGGGACATTATGAAGTTTTTCGAGCCAGGCTATAAGATCCCGTCACATGCTACACTTTGGAGCAACATCATGCTTCAGTACAATACTGTGAAAGCGAGGATTGCCAATGAGATGAAAGATAAAAGTGTCTCACTAACCACTGATCTGTGGACATCTTGCACCATGGATCCATACATCACCATAACTGCCCACTACATCACAGACACCTGGGAGTTAAAATCCAGAGTGCTGCAAACCACTATCATGCCAGAGAGACACACCGCTGTGAATATAGCCCAGAGGCTCAAAGAAACAATTGAGGAGTGGGACTTAGTTGTGTTTTGCACTATTCAGGACAATGCAAGCAGCATGAACCTGGCAATGGAGCTCTGCGAGCAGTTTCCCCACCACCTTGGATGCGCCGGACACACCATTCAACTAGCAATAAAAGCAGGGTTGCACTTACCAGAAATCGCCAAGACCACAGATGCTGCCAGGCGTGTTGTCAGTCATTTTCGTCACTCCTCAGTAGCACTTTGTGCTTTGAAGAAACATCAAGAACAGCTTGTAGTAAAAGTACACAAACTCCAAAACGACTGTGCGACCTGCTGGAATTCAACGTTCACTATGCTCGAGCGACTGTATGAGCAGAGACTCCCGGTGCAGGCCGTCCTTTGCGGATGAGACAGTGACAAAAGTTAGCATCCGAAGATCCCTCGCCATGAGAGAGTGCCAGTGGGAACTGGTGGAACAGCTGATCCTGGTGCTCAGGCCTCTAGCAAAGGCGACAACTATCATGTGCGGAGAAAATCGCGTCGGGCTTTCCTTCATCTACCCCGTCCTAGTGAACATGGCTAACAACACGCTAAGTGCAAATGAGTCCGATCTGGTGGCTATTCGTTCCTTCAAGAATACCGTGAGGAAAGAGCTCATAACCCGCTTCAAGCTGTTGTCTCGCCTGCTGGCAGAATCCATCCCGATCACGGCATGCATGCTAGATCCACGATTTAAGCATCTGAAGTTCCTTCTAGACGATGTCAGAGAGGAAGCCCAGGCGCGCCTGACTCAGTTAGTGCGTGAAGACGGAGAGGTGGAACAGCCGGGAGCTACAGGTAAATAGAGTTGAACTAGCGATAATTGTTTCACAAAAAAGTCCTACTTAAACCGGCCAAATTGTAAAACAATGTGTTTATCATTAATGTGGTTCATTTTTGCTGTAGGTGAAGAGGAGATCGCAGACAACGTTGGAGTGGAGCTGGCGGAAGCAAGTTGCAAAAAGGCGAGACTGGAGAGTGACTTTGAACAGCTGTTTGGAGCTCATTTCGAGAGCAGGAGCAAGACAAAACGGGTCAACAGTGATGCTGATGATGAGCTACGGGATTACTGCCAGCGGACACCGCATATCCCCACTATGGATAACCCACTGGAGTGGTGGGCAGAAAACGCGCACCGCGTCCCCCGTTTAGCCAAGCTTTCGAGGAGCTATTCCAGCCACAGGCACCCCGAGTGAGAGGGTTTTTTCCCTGGCAGGCAACACTGTCACCCGAAAGCAGTCAAGCCTCCTTCCCTCACATGTCGATGCGTTGGTGTTCCTCAACGCAAACCAAAAATCTAGAAAGGTGGACGTTATCGTGGAGGACAGCGAGTAAAGTGTTGCGCTGTTGCGCACTGGATTTACGTGGCATTTCAGTAAACAGAGTTTTTTGCTGTCGATTTTGGTGAGTCCAGTTACTGTTTGTTATTTACTAAGTCCAGTTACTGTTTGTTATTTACTAAGTCCAGTTACTGTTTGTTATTTACTCAGCCATGTAACACAAATTAAAATGCAGTGTTTAATGTAACTGTATGAGTTCCAATATAAAATACAGTTGTACACCTCTCTTTGTGTGTCTTTATTATGACGTAACGACTAGTCGACTGCTATTTTGAAAAAACGGATTGGATTGCCGCCCTGTCTGTCAGCCTTCCATCTCGTGCACGCACAAATGTATCTCGTGCCCTCATTGGGCGTGCATTGCAGCAGTACTAAAATGACTCGCCAGCAACAGGCGGCCACTTTCACCATGGCAGAGTTAGGTTCAACATCGTCTACTGGTGGCAAAATAAATAATGTAACGGAGCAAATTAGGAACAAAAACAAAGTGGAAACTAGGAGAATTCAAACCAGAGTCAATATCGGAGTTGCTTTTCAACGATGGCGACTACTGATGGAACACACCTATGGGGGTTATTCCCTATCTTTATTCAAGAGCGTGGTATTTAAATTTGAGAGCATACTTTATTGATTTCTTTCCCTCAAACCCTGTCCTCGCACTAAAATAGTGCCTACTTGCACTTAGATTTGCTCTGCTTCTGCTCAAACTGTACGCTTGCACTCAGATATATTGCTGCTTACAGATTTGTTCTGCTCTCAGATTTATTCTGTGCGCGCTCCAAATTTTTGTGCAACAATCCTGTCAAAATCCCTCAACCAATAGGAGGCTAGGTGTCCTTGCGGGTGCGTTCTTTTTTCTTATTACAGCGTCCCGTAAGGGCGGTTACTCTTTGGTTTGTCTTTGGTGCGATGACAGGGTTTGAGTGAAGGAAATCAATAAAGTATGCTCTCAAATTTAAATACGCACCGAGTTGAAATCTGACGCCGTGGTCGCTCTTTTTCTCTTGGACAGGTAATTATCTGTTTTGTATGGTTTACAATTCCCCTGAACTATATAGCCAACCTAAGTCATGTGCGCGTTCATGTGTGTTGGAGGAGGTGCTCTGTAAGGAAGTCTGAAGGAAGGGGCGGATTCTTTTCGGCTGTGTACTTTCAAATTTTAGTGCACTCGAGCTGGTTTCTGAAATGTACCTACCCCACCTTTAATCTTGTGATTTTGTATAGCTCTAACTGTTGCAAGCCATGTCAAAGGTCACAAGAGTCATTGGTAGGTTTTAAGGGTTTCATGTGTACTTAATGGATTACAGGACTTCTCTTGAGCTTTGGATCAGAGAGATCATCTGTTGGAGCAGTTGTTCAAAAATAAATTACAACTGTTTATATATTTTTCCTCCGGACTATGGTGGGTTAGGTTTACAACATCACAACATTGGACTAGATGCGTTTGAACCCAGTCTGTGGTTTGAACTAGGGATGCTCTGATCGATCGGTCACCGATCGAGATTGGCCGATACTCACTCTCTACCGATCGATCGGTGCTCTCTAAACATGCCGATCGCGAGAGCCGATTGCATGACGTAAAATACATGACACTTTTCTCTGTGTGCGGCAAAACAAGCTCGCCAAAATGGCTTCACCGGTCTGGCAGTATTTCAAGGTGTCCGAAAAAGACAGTAAAATAGCGGTATGCAACGTGTGTGAAGCAGAAATCCTGCAGCTCCGCCCGCCGGACCGGTGAGCGGAGCAACACACAAGAGTTAGACCTAACACACTTAGCTATTTTATCTACCTCTGGAACAAGCTAAACTAGTTATAAATATATTTATTCTTCACTGTCGGGTCACTCATTACTGGATCAGTGAGCTGCATGAGATGCTGTCAGGAGAGAGGGGGAGAGGACTTGACTTTTTTTTTAATTAATCTCTCGTGGGGAAATTGTTTCTCTGCATTTGACCCATCCTAGTGTTAGGAGCAGTGTGCTGCCATTTTGAACGGCGCCAGAGAGAGAGGAAAAGAGAGCGCTTCCGCTCATTTCTCCCGTGTTATTCTTCAAAGTGAATGTAAACTTGAATAATGTACTTCATTTGAATGTAATAATTAAGTTGATTGTTGTTTGTGGAAGCTCCAGTGAATGATCCCCATTAACTGAGTTTTAAACATCACTTTAAATGGAAGATTTAAAGTTTAAATCTTCCATTTAGGCCCCGCCCACTCGAACGGATCGGCGATCGGTATCGGCCGATACTGATTCCAGCGATCGGCCCCGAAATTGGCGATCGGAGCATCCCTAGTTTGAACGCACCTTTACAGTCAGTGAAGGTTTCTAATTTCTCTAATTTCCCCTCCTCGACTCCTCGGTCCTCCGGTAGTGACCCGGAAATTGATTTCAGTGTACCATATTGAAGGACATCTCATTTCTCTAAATGCACATCGAGGATCGAGCATCGAGCTGGCTCTCTGGAGGAGCTATAACCAAGGATACACTGATGGCTCCTCCACGGATGTATTTCCGGCAACAGAGATGTTTAAAATGCGTGCGTGCGTGCGTAGATGCAGCGGACAGACGGGTCTCAGTTGGTTTGGTGTCCTCTGCTTACTTTTAATACTTGTAAATACAACTTTTGGCCCGTAATTTCATTTCCCCATTTCAGCGACCAGAGAGAGAGGGGTGGTGGGGGGGGGGGGGATATATCCAGTCTCTGATTGTGTTACGTTATTATGAGAGTGCTCTCATACTTGTTTGATTCTGAAATTGTATATATTATATAAATATATGTGTGTGTGTGTCCTCATCTGTAGCCTGTTATTGTCTCATTATACCGCACTGTGAATGAATCAAAGTAAATATATAATTGGTCATGAACACATCTGTCCATCAGACAGAGGGCTGCTGTGCCTTCTGTCATCATTAATGGACGTGTCTTTAATATGACCGCTCAGAGTCAGTAGGCGCTTCTCTAAACGCCTGCTGCTTCCCCTCCTCGACTCCTCCGCTCGCATCGAGAGAGAGTAATGTGGATGCCAGTTATACATGCATGTGCAGTCTTTTTAGTTGAAATGTAGTTCCAACAGAGGGAGCCAGAAGACTGGGTATACTGTTGTTTCCGTAACCCTTCTCTGATCCACATCTCCCTCATGTCAAGTTGATTAAAGGAAGGCTGCTTATTTTTAAGCAAAAATCATCTGGAGTTGTGCAGATCTAGAGACTAAAGACAGTTCCAAGAACTGTCTGTATTAGCTTTGTGTCCACATTACTGAAACCATGTAGCTGTTTTTTAATAAGGATTATGTGAGGCAGACCGAAGGTTTACCTGTGTAGAACTTTAACTTGTAAAATGTGAATTCCCTTTGATGTCACTCTGTTTAACTTCATGATCGTCACAGCAAGAACTGAGGCAGATCTCAGTACTTCATTCTCATCATCACTGTCAGCAAAGCTATTCCTCCCACACTTGTGAGGTCATTAAAACACCCACACACTTAGCTGCCCCTGCTGCAAAGGACTGTGTTGTTCCTTCACCTCATGACTGACCTCTCAGGAAATTGAAGCCACACACGCATTAGAGCCATATGTGTCTGTTTATAGACAGCCAGCATGCTTGAAGCAGTGAGTAGGCAGTACATTATCATGGAGCTGTGGGTTATGATTCATCAATTACAGTGTTCTTCTAATGCAGGTCCTCTACTTAATCTAGTTTGGTCCCTTGATTATACAAGCCAAGATAATTGTGCTTCACAATATTGTCCCGTTATTCATCAAAATATACTCCCAGATCTTAAAATGGCAATGCAACATAATGGAATCACATAACTAATTATCTTTATATGTAAATAAGTTCATAAATCATAATTCATGAGCCCCTTCTTGAGTAAATACAAGATCGAAAATAACAACATTGTGTAAGTTGGTTCTCTCTTATATGATGATGAACAGGGCTTTGTTTTTCACTTCATTACCATGGTAGCAAGCTAGACATCTTTTTTTCATTCCCCATAATAGCTCATATGAGCTTATTACACACTTATTGATATATTTATGTTGGCTGGTAGAAAGTAATAAAATATCAGTGCAGGAATAATTAAGGTGTGTTTAGATAGTGTTGTTATTTTTCCCCCGGAGAGTACTGAAACTTTGTTTTTATAAATGTATTTTAAGTGGTATTCCTGACAATGTATTCCAGAGAGGTGATATAAGCTAATAGAAATTAATATTTTTGCTGATGAGAAATCAGTCATTATTCTCCAGTCTTATTAAACTTTGTTAATAACAATAATGTTCTCACATAGATTCAATATATACAGGGCTAGAGCCTGATTAAGCTCTGGTTCTTCCTGTTTCCACCACAGCGGAGCCGGCTCTAAGCACCGAAAACCGGTTCGCTGGCCCCACTCAGCTGCCCGGCAAGAACCAATACTTCACGCGGGGGCGAGATTATTCTGAGCAATAACAGTTCATGGCGAGTATGGCAAATAAAAGTTGTAACAAGCAGTAGCGCTGAGCAAAGTGACTAGAACGTGTCAATACACACTTATAAGAAAAACACACTTTATAAAGTCAGGCAACACTAACCAGGCTTCGTGTGATTCTGTTTATTTGTACCTTACTTTGGCCATCCGTTCACTGTTATTGATCATTGTGGAGAGAGGCAGACGTTTTGTTTTGTATTATAGCAGCTATCGGATGGAATCAATACATGGGCTGCACAGGTTGTCGTGTCCGACTATCACAAGTAGAATCATAATGAAAAATACGCCGGTAAAATGTGCCTCAAGAAAACGGCCTATGCCACAATAGGATAGCAACAAGTAGTCAAGATAGTCAGATTAAAAAATACATTAGATAAATCTAACCAGTCCAAGAGCCACAATCTTAAATCCTCAAAGGTCCTTCAGGGGCTTTGTGCAGAATGCGGCCTTATTGACGTATGGCGTCAACTGAATCAAGATGTCAAAGATTACACTTTATTTTCAAATGTCCACAACTCTTATTCTAGAATAGATTATTTTTGTATTCCCTCAAAATACATGCATAGGGTAAAATAATGTAAAATTGATTCCATTCATATTTCAGATCATGCAATAGTTCATTTAACTATTCACTTGGAGAGTGGAGAATTGGTATCCAGGCGCTGGAAATGTGATAACTCCTGACTTAGACGAAAAATTTAAATTAAAAATGCGAATGTGGATAATTTACTATATAAAAGAAAACAATGACCCCTCTATAGATCCGAATATTATTTGGGAAGCTGCAAAAGTTACTTTAAGAGGACTTATTATCTCATACACATCTTTTAAAAAACGTAAAAAAATCAGGCTCAGACGAGAACTTGAAAGAGAAGTAAACAGATGTGAAGTACTTCATAAATCCGCATCGACAGATGAAAACTGGAAACAATTAAACACAGCCAGAGCTAAATTAAATATTGACTTAACAAATGAAATCATAACACAAATGAATCTTATCAGACAAAAGAATTATGATTTCGGCAATAAACCGAATCTCCCAGATTCCCAGCCGATCGCGAGATGTGTCTAAAAATAGAACAACAATATTCTGTTTTATCGTTAATGTCCTATAACATAATTTTCCTGTGCCCGAATAATGCACTTGAACGCATCAAAGCTTTGTGATTGGCCGGCGTGACCCCATGTGTCGGGGCGTGGCTGGTGGGCAGGGCAGTGGGCACTATTTCACTGACATTGTCCGTGTCAACACTCAACAACAAGAGTGACAGTCCGCACACACACAAGACCGCAATTATGGCAGAAGCAAAAAATCCCAAAATATATAATTTTCACTCCGAGTGGGAGGATGATTATTTCTGTATCTATTCCAATTCAAAGTCCATCTGTCTCATCTGCAATGCGAGCGTGGCTTTATCGAAGAATGGTAATTTCGGAGCGGCATTTCAAAACAGTGCACAAACGCTACGAGACGGAATTCCCTCCTAATTCTGCTCTACGCTCCCAAAAGGAGAGGGGCCTGAAAGGACAGCTAAATGCACAGCAGTCCATTTCCACCAGGCCCAACAACAAGAGCAAGGCTGCTACCATAGCACCTTATCGTGTCATGAAGTCTTTCAAAGACGGCAAAGTTGTGAAAGAAGCATTCCTGGAGGCTGCCGACGCGCTTTTTGGGGACAGTAAAAAATAACAGTAGCATTTCAACAGGTTTTTGATATAATAAAAACTCAAGTTAGATACCGTTATTAATCAGCTGTAAGTTTTAGTTTGTTTGAACTTATTCATTATAATTATTGTACAAAATGGTATAAGAATGCAAACTTAAATTGATTATAGTCTATTATCAATTCAGGTTAAGAAACTAGTGTTGCTAGCATCCTATTTTAAAGGCATTTATTTTTATACTCTACTAAAATGCAACAAAAAAAGGGTTTGATTCTATTAATTTTGTCTTTTTTATTGCACTGTTGCAGCAGATTCCTGTGTAGCTTCAGATCTGAGTTGTCTTATTAGTAAGCCTAATTTATACTTTTGTAGCAACACTATTTTTATATAATGGCAAAGAAAGGGTTCAGAGTCTTTTCTTTTTCCCTGTGTCATATGTGGCAGCACTGTTCAATGTTTCTTGAAAACATTACCCACTGTAGTGACGTGTGAATAAACTCCAACTCTGTATCAACAGCACTGTTGTGTAACTTCAGTTAAATACTTGTATGTGTGTAGATTAGAAAGAGGTAAGATAAAGGATCTGCAGTATTTTATGAAGTATTAATCGTACAAAGGTCAGTTTTATACAAGTAGAAGTGTGTATTTACCTGGTAGTAGGCTGTCAGTAATGGCTACGCCTCTCTATTTGGACTGGTAGATCTCGGCAGACTGGCAACTTTAAAAGTAGCTCTCGGTTCAAAAAAGGTTGGGCACCCCTGGTCTACATTGTCGCTGTATTGTATAATTATTTGTTTGTTTTACTTTGATGTGGTTTTTTTTCTTCTTTCTTTTTATTTTCCGTTTTATGTATATTTTCATGGCTCTGTTGTTTAAGTTATATTGATAAGCATTTTTTTTTTGGTTTCGCCCATGTGGGCATGTGCGGGTGGAGGGAGGGGGGAGTGTATTGAGTGTACTGTGATATTACAATATAAATGAAATGGCATAGATTACTGTACACTATAATGAAATAAAGACTTGTAGTCAGATTAGCTTCTGTTGCTATTTTAACACCCATTTCATAGATGAGAGTACACTGAAAAAAGTGCAACGACTGTGTCATATAATCAAAGTACATTTTTAAATTGGTCTAATTAAGAATCATGGTTTCTGTTTTTGACATGATTTTTTCCGTTTGCCCAGAAGCAAACCCCCCCCCCCCTGAAATAACTTAAAAACAATATTCAACCTAAATCGTTATTTTCACTTCAACGCATGTCACATGACCACGTGACGTACAAAGCAAGGTGACTTCAAGATTTGCTACAGCCGCCATTACACCGCAACCCACTGTCTGTGAGATTGTCTGACCCAAAAACACTTTTAAATAAGGTAAGGATTTGAAATGGTTGCTTTTTTTGTTTTAAACTATGTTTAAATGTTTATCCATTTAGTGTTGTGTCAAGATAAACAGCTAATTTACGATCTGTCTTTGTATTTGGCTATGTGTTAGCTATCAACGTTTAACCACGTGTAACCATTTTTTAAGGATGGCTTAACCAGATAATTTTCATACATTTATCATGCAAGTGGCGATTTTTTGTTGTGTTGGTTTGACTAGTGAAAAGTTTCAATAGTTGTAAATGTTATATTGTTTATTATTATAAGGTATTTTATATGGGGCTATGCAAGTTTAGCTACGTGCTAGCTAGTTTTTAAGCTGTTAAACCAGGTCATTTTCAATGCGTGCTCCGCTCATAAAAAAAACCCGCAGCATATTAAATATACTAACTGCCATACCCCAGCCAGCGTTGGAGATGTTTATACTTTTGGCGAGACCATTATTAAAGCTCCGGGACCGCTATAATTATGTGGCTGATGGTGTATCTCTGCTCTGCAGCAATCCGCACTCGGACCACGCCGCTCCGGAGGGGACTGTAAACAGTGGGGAGGGGGAAACAACCCAAATCTCCTTGTAACGGTACGTCCACACATCAGCTTTAAACAAATCTTCCAACGCTTCTCTGCCCATTGACTTTGAATGGGGATGACGTCACTTTGCCTCGCTTTTCGCCGAACTGCATTGTGGGGGAGCGAAGCAAAGATTTCCAGGATTTTCAGGATTCAAAAGTTGAGCAATGTTTATGCAAATCTGACAGTAGAAGCGCTAGCCAATCAAACCGTGTGTAAGCAGGGAGAACCAGACCGCAGTTCATTTCCTCATATTCCAAACGAGAAATTACGGTAGCAAATCACCCGGTTCTTTACGACCAGAACTATTAACGGGATACAAACCGGAGGAACCAGGCATGGAGGGAGGTGGCAGAGACAGTGGGTGAAACTGGTAGGTTTTCGCCTGTTTGGGGAGTTTATATATATATATATATTGCTTGCATAAAATCCCTGGGGTTTTTTGCTTTGTATGTCGGGGGCGGGAGATTCATGTGATTGGTTGTTGGTCGCGTTGCTCGCAAAAAATCCCCAAGCTTTCAGACACGCCCAGCTCCAAGATTTTCAAGATTTTTTAAAAGCTGCTGTGTGGACGTACCGTAACACGCTGCCCGTCTTGTTGACCATGCTTTGAGGGTGAGGGTGTGTGATTTATGCTGGGTTAAGATTGTTTAAATACACCTTGTTTATTTATTTATTTCCTTTGTGTTTACAGGTTTGCTGTTTCCACTGAAGGTCACAATGTATGCTCATTTGGTAAGTTCCAAAATGAACTGCAAGTAGTTTTCATGTACGTTTAAAAAGGATTGAAAAACCCAAAATGGAGACTTACGGCCCGTCCACACGGCAGCGTGCGTTGAAGCCAAGCCCCCAGGAAGTGCGCCGGACTCAGATGAAAATATTCGTGCTGGCCAAACGGCGGTACTACACTTCCGTTTGGTTGCCAGGCCCGGAAACACTTTTTCCCATTGACTTACATTGGGAAAGAGTGGTCTGTAACTCGTTGGATAATTTTTTTTAAACTAAATAAACTACCCAGTATGAACCCTTATTAAAAACATTCGTTCCTCAAGTTGTAATAATGTGCTAATAACGTTATTCTGAGAGTTATTTGCCTCTGCATTATGAACGCGCATCTAACCCACGGGACCGCGCCGCCCGGCACGTTCATGTTACGTGTCCCGACCAATCAGAGAGAGCACACTGTGCTCACAGGGAGGGTGGGGGCTGGAGCTATTGGAGCTACGAGCCGTTAAAGGCAGAGAGTGAAATTCAGTGAATACACGTAGTTTACAGAGATGCTGTTTGAGAAACCAATGTGAGTTGCGTTTATCTTTACCCATGGATGCACAATAAGAAAGGATCCATATCGTCTTACTGCCATCCCACGGAGCTGTAATAATGGATATATTGCACATGTTTGCTGTAATTCATTATCATACTACATGGGCTGTATGATTAAATCTTGTACCGTAAATGTTGTATTAAATAAAGTTAATATTACTTATTATTATAAGTATATATATATATATACATATATATACAGTGCAATCATTATTTCATGCTAAATGAAGCTCTGTTGCTTGGATATCACTAGATCCTGTTGCAGCGTAATATAAGTAGGCTACGTAACATAATGATTGATTATCAATCGTCAATCACGATCATGATGTAGCATAATTAAATTACTAGCTAGCCGCTAGCTGCTAACTGCCGCCTCGTTAATATCAAATCCATCATAATAACAAATCATTACCATGCTGTCATGAACGTGCGGTGCTGTTACGTGTACGCAAATTGACGTGCTTGATGTGAACGAGCATTTTGGTTAAAGTTGCGCATGCGCTATGAGCGCACATACGGGTACTTCTCAGGCATGCCGGGTAATCTGTGACGTTTCGCTCTCTCAAAAGTTGGGCCATTTTATCATCATGCGCCAATGAGCAACTCTCAGAGGAATGAATGAGGCCCCGCCTCCCACGCTGTATCCAGTTCTTATTATACATCCATGGTTGAAGCCAGGGTTCGAGTTATGTGGGAGCCAACAGACGTAGTAAAATCATACATCTGTGTGGGTCGCTAATACATTACCAACAACCATTATTTTTATCAAAAATAATGCATGTGTCAATGTAATGAGTATTATTTATGCTAAAGAGGTAAATAGGCTAAACTCAAAACATGTTTTCCAAAAGAACTACGCATCTCTTGAATGACAATTGGCAGGTGCATTCATATAGATCAGATCACCATAGTCCAGCACAGGTAAAAAGGTCACAGTAACTAGCCTTTTCCTGGCTTCAAATGAGAAACAGGACTTGTTTCTGAAAAAGAAACCTAGTCTAACCCTCAGCTTTTTAAGCAGATTAATAGGGCTGTCCCGAATACCATTTTTCGGACTCCGGATATTCGGTAGTAATCAGCAGCGAATATTCGAATATTCGGTGCGGAGAGATTTATTTATTTTTTAATAAAACATTTATTTTTCAAAAAAATGTCATAACACGCTCCGAGACACCTGACAACACGCTGTTAAGCAGAAGCGCAGAAAGAGCATACTATTACGATTTATATTTATTTATTGTCTCAGTACTCACATACATAAAAACTAATTGTGTCCTCTGCATTTAACCCAGCCGCAGCGCAGCGCCCGGGGACCAAATCTGGTTCCAAATTCCGTCTAACGTTTTACAACCTGAAGATACAAAACACATATTTCTGTTATAACAACAATACTTTTAATAACATAGCCGTAACAGTAGGCTTAACAGGTAACACTTGTTACCGATACAGTAAACAGTATTTAAATAAATGAAGAACGAAAAATAAATGAACGAACTGTATGCCAATAATTGCCTTAGCCCCAGATGTTCCCACATTGCTCCTATTATTTTCACTATTCGGATCAAATTGAAAAACTAATATAAAAAAACTATTCGGTTGCTTGCTTGCAACTATTTTCCAAGCAAAGTAAGTGCACAATTTTATCATGTGTAACGTTACTGTTTAAACGGCGGATAAAGCAGCTTCATCATGGCAACTTGACAACAGCTAAGCTAAGCTAGTATTTACAGCATCCGGTGACTTTTCAGAGTTGTTGTGCCACCGTGGTAGGCCAGTTTCTTGTCGCATATTTGGCACACTGCCTTCTTCTTACCGTCGTCCAATTTAAAATGGTCCCACACAGCTGAAGTCTTCGGCATTTTGTATTCAGGTGTGTGAAACGAGGTGAAGCGTGCCGTTTGCGTTCGTGACTGTGATGTCAGGAGGACAGGCTGAGATTGTATATATTTCAGCATTTTAACAGTGCAATTCAAAAGTATAAATATAGTATAAGAATATGGCAATTCGCCTTTATTGATGGCATACATTTAGGATTTTTTTTTAATTTAAATTTAAATTTTTTAAAAAACGAATATCTGAATAATGAAATTAAAACCCGAATAGTTGGCCAACGAACGAATATTCGAATATTTGGGTACAGCCCTACAGATTAATGACCTGAAGCAGAGATGGGGACTCGAGTCTGTGACTCGGACTCGAGTCGAACTTAAGTCGCACACACAGAGACTTCAGACTTGACTTGGACTCCTGCTCAAAAGACTTCGGACTCAACTTGGACTCGTGTTTTGGGACTCGTGAACAATCATTGTGTTTTCTATTTTTGGCGTATTAAAGGTGGGGTAGGTAAGTTTGAGAAACCGGCTCGAGATCGCTAGAATTTGAAAATACACAACCGGGGAAAATCTGCCACTTCCTCACAGAGCCCCTCCTCCAACACACACCAACGCGCACATGACCATGAGGGCACGAGATCAGTTTGTGCCCCGATGGGAGGCTGACAGGCAGGTAGGCCATCCAGTTACTTTAGCCGGGCCGGCTATCGGGATGTTAAGAGCATTCCATGGAATATAACAACAAGTGTATCTCGAGCCGGTTTCTCAAACGTACCTACCCCACCTTTAACATTAACATTAACATCATGGTAACACCATGGCGACCGGCGGCACACCTGCAGCTGTACCGCTTGTAATTAGGTTCAACTATAAAAACTTCGAACAAAACGCCGGTGGCACCAACAGAAGGAGCGCACACTGCAAAGTCTGCAATATTAAAATCAAGGATGCTGGTGCAACAACGTCAAATGTCATCAGGCACTTGAAAACTCACCCGGAGAGGTCAGTCACATTAACGCATATGAACGGTTAGCAAACATGTTTAGCTCAGCATCAGCTATGTAATGTTAACTTAGCTTGCTACTAGCTTTGTAACTGAATATTTGAAAAGATGAGTGAATGTTTGCTTGTCACACTTGTTTGCGTTGAGTGGCGTTGACATCCAACTCTTGACATGACATAAAAAAGGTCGGTAACGTTAATCATTACGTTCCGCTGCCACCATCTACTGGCTAACGTTAAACGTAGAAAAAGACATAGTTACATACATAAATACATCTGTCGGTTTATAGGCAGGTTACAGGTTTATTGTTGACCACGTAACGTTAATGTTACAGGTTTATCAGGTTACCATTACACTGGGTTTGAGTGAGAGGATAGAGGAATATGTTTATTTATAGTAGACTTAAAAGATGTAATTAGAGACCCAGTGTAATTAAACAATACGGTTGCAGAGGTCAAATTTTAACATTTTTGTCCACTGGCCAAATGGCTAGCCTAGTGAATGTTGAAATGTTACCAGCCACTCAATAGATTGCCATTGTTATGTTTGGCTGGTGCGTGCAACATACAGTACCAGCCACTTGCATGATTTACCAGCAAATGGTGTTAATGGTAGATATCTCTTTTGGAACAGGTCATGTTTTAATATCACCAGTTCAGTATATTTCAGATAATATTGCAGCAATAGTTTTTTAGTTGCAAATGGCACAGAACAAATGTTTACTTTTAAGTACTTTTAACACAGTTTCCCTGCGGGGGATTAATAAAGTATTTGTGATACTGATTTCTGATTCTGAAGTGTTTTGCTTATAAGTTGTTTGCATTTAGCTAAACTGTGATGTTTTTCCTCATATTGCATTGCAATAGCCTGTTTAAAGTGATCATATAACAAACAACTAATCAGTACTGATACTGTATGCTAATAGATATAGGAGTGATAATAATACAGTAAATGCTTTGAATTTCTTAGATATAGCTGTGCAGTATTCTTAACAGACTGGATAGCAGCAGACAATAGAAGGCTTATTACAACCAGAAGAGACATGAGACTTTTATTTTTTAGAGACTTGAGACTTGACTTGGACTCGTGACCAAAGACTTGAGACTTGATCAAGTCTCACCCCACAAAGACTTGAGACTTGACTTGGACTCGTGACCAAAGACTTGAGACTTGACTTGGACTTGCAAAAAAAGACTTGTGAACATCTCTGACCTGAAGTTTAAAAGTAAGATAATCATCAAGCCAGATACCTAGGTTAACAGGTAACCACTCCGAGTACTTGTCCTTGCATAGTAACAATATCAAAAGCAGTGTCTGTAGTCTTTTTAGCTTTAGAAAAGAGCATTACCTTGGTTTTATCAACATTTAAAAGAAGCTTAAGCTCAGAGAGCTGAGTCTGAATAATGTTAAAAACAGCCTGTAATTGAACACCAGCCTCCTTAATGGAGGGACCTGCCCAGTACATAACGGTATCGTCCGCATAAAAATGTAAAGTAGCTTCATCCACATTTTCACCTAAACTGTTGATATATATAGAGAATAAAAGTGGACCTAAAACAGTACCTTGAGGAACACCATTAGCAATGTTTAACCACTCAGAAGACAGCCCATCAAAGTGAACACATTGGGACCTTTCAGAGAGGTAGTTCACAAACCACCCACTGCATGGCTGGATATGCCTATACTGAGTAGCCTCTTCTTTAAGATGTGATGATCAACGGTGTCAAACGCTTTGGAAAGGTCAATAAATAGAGCTGCACAACTCTGCTTATTGTCTAAAATACTCGTAATGTCATTCACCACTTTCATTGTCGCAGTGATGGTGCTATGTTGCTTTCTGAAGCCTGACTGATGTTTAGACAGGATATTATTTTTACATAAAAACTCCTTTACTTGTTCACTCACTAGGCGTTCGAGCACCTTCACCAGAACTGACAATTTTGAGATTGGCCTATAGTTATTTAAAATAGTTGCCTCCCCTCCTTTTAGTAAAGGCAAGACATAAGCTGACTTCCATACTTTTGGAGTAAAACTGAAAGGGTTTTCCAGACCACATTGTTCAGAGTCACGGATTGGGGTGTTCACAGAAGCAGACTTCGAAACAGAATCAAACATAGAACCGCAGGACACAAAATGCTTATTAAATCAATTTAACATGTTGGCCCTGTCCGATATAGAGCCAGATGCTGTGGTAAGGCACGGAGGTAGCTCATTACGGATCTCACCGGTGGATATCGATTTTATGGCTTTCCAAAATTTCCTAGGATTATTTAGGTTTTCTGTGGTAACTGACAAATAGTACTTCGACATTTGAAGTGAAGCTATTTCTTAGCTGACTAAAACGCAGCCATTCTACCTCTGAGCCTGATTTCCTAGCCTTTGCCCAGGCCTTGTTTCTCTCATGAAGGAGACTGGACAGATTAGCAGAAAACCAAGGATTGTCTCGTCCCTTTACTCTAAATTTACGCAGGGGTGCATGTCTATCAATGATCTCCATAAAACCAAGATAAAAATAAGACCATGCAGTTTCTACATCAGCACACAGATCGATTTTTCCCCAATCAAACCCAAACAGATCATGAACAAAACCCTGCTCCATAAAATGTTTTATGTCTCTCTTAATAATAATACGAGGTTTAACCTTTTGGACCTTAGTATCCCTAATTGTGGCTACAACACAGTGATCACTCAGATCATTCGCAAATACCCCCACAGATAAGTATTTATAGGGAGAATTAGTTCAAATGAGATCAATTAGGGAGGATTTATTAGGGGACTTAATGTTAGGGCGAGTAGGACTGTCAACAATCTGAGTAACATTCAAAGAGATACAAAGGTTTTTAAAATCCTCTGACACTGCAGTTAACCAGTCCCAGTTAAAATCTCCAAGTACTATTTCCTTGTAGTCTAGCTGCGATAAAAGATTTGCTAGCGAAGACAAGGAGTCCTTGACAGCTGAGGGGGGTCTGTAACAGCCCACCACCATGACCTGTTGCCCCTTTGCCACTTCTATATTTAAGGCTACAAATTCGAATTGCTTACTGATATATTTGGAAACTAATGTGGTTACACTGAACTTATTCTTAACATAAATGGCAACGCCACCACCTTTATTAGGCCGGTCGGTACGATACACATTAAAACCATTTAAGGCAATGTCAGAGGCCAAAATATATTTGTTTAGCCATGTTTCTGATAAAACAATGACGTCAGCGTCAGTCGAGCTCGCCCAGATGCGGACAAAATCTAGTTTACCTAACAGACTGCGCACATTCAAGTGGATGAAACCCAACCCAGACCTAGCTTTAAAATCAGCAGGAGTAGCGATCTGACTACTACTACTGGGCGGACCAGGGTTAGGTTGTACATTTCCTGACAGTAATAACAACAACAAAAAACCAGGCATCTTTTCCTCTTAAGCGACACACATACATTGTCATCTACTTTAGAAACACCGGAAAAGTCTGCGAGAGTGTGATTTGAGCTTAAGAAGCAGTCCTGAAGAACCATCATCGCAGGAAAACAAAAAAGACAAACATATTTTGTCGAACTGATTCCCTGTGACAAGGCAACCGGTAATTGTTTGTGTAGCACTCCCGATCCTTTGCAGGGGATGCTCACCGCGGACGGCAGAACAGACCTGAATCCAGTAGACTTCTCAGGATGACTAGAAATCTTCTCACCGTCCAAGACAGCCAAAAGGCACAGCAGAGCCACGATAGTGGCCATTTCCCCAGGCCAGCACAGCATCCACGATATTCCCTTCCTGTTATGAAGTGAAGCGGCGTCACTCACCGAGCCCGGGGAACTGGAGGTGGGAGGCCCGGAGATGCAGGGCTGAAGAAAGACAGCAGGTCTCTCCGGTGAATCCTTCAGATCCAAAAGCCAGATATATCCGGCGTGGAGGCGCTCCAGATCTCACCGCGATATCTCCACTGCAGCCTGGCGTGGCTGCGCACCGGTCTCACTGCGATGTCTCAGGGGTAGAAAACTCCACTGCACAGCAGCCCGGCGCTCCTTTCCCACCGTGATGTCTCCAAGGTGGATAAACTCCTCCGCACAGCAGCTCAGCGAGGCGGCTCTCCTGAGCACAGAAACACAGGAAAGGCGAAAGCAGGCCCTGGCCCGAGCGTGGAGGCGCTGCAGTCTCTCCGTGAATATCTCCGTGGTAAATGATCAACAGCACAGCACAGCAGCACACGAGTAGTGTGTACAATAAAAGAAGACTAAAGAAAGTGTCATTTTCCTTCCAAAGCGTTTACATCAACCATCAGCCATCAACAAGAATCAACAGTGGGGAGAAATCCCTTCCTGGTACGGCACGCTCACGGAACGCTCACAAAGTGAAACGGAAAGTAGGCGTGTACTGTTTTGAATGAATGAAGAGAATGAACCTCCATTGACTTTTTTGTCATTGTCTCGTTACATATTTAAGTTTGTGTGTGCGTGTGTGTTGTTGTTGTTTAAAGACCGCATAGAGCTCAGTTTATAACTTGAACCCTGGTTGAAGCTTCAACGCAGCTTCCCATTCACTTTGACGTCACGCTTTGCCGAACAGCATTATGCTTCCGTCGCTTCACTTTACCTCCGTTGCTCGCTTCAAAAGTTGAGAAAAGTTCAACTTTTCGCCAATCAAATGTTATGCCAGTACAAGCTCTAGCCAATCAAACCGCGTGCTTGTGTGTCCGGGGTGGGAGATTGATGTGATTGAATTTAGCTTCAACGCACGCTGCCGTGTGGACGCTGCGTTACTCTATTCTAATCTCAAGTGATAATATATCTAGTTAGGTACCCAAATGTTAAGTAAGGTAATTTAAAATATTATAGTTAAATGAGAAAAAGTATGTATTGTACAAGCAAATTAAAAATACAAGACTGCACTTCATTAATATTGTTGCATGTAAAGTCAATCCTCACATCTGTATGTTTATTGAGAGCTACTGGTGGCAATCATTTGCTCTGTCATTCCAGGCATGTCACTGTTATGAGACATGCACTGACATTCAGTCGTCAGTGTATCATTGCACTATTACTAATATCATTGCTTATGTTCTTGTTTTTTCTAGTTCCTTTTGGGTTGCCTGACATGACCGTGAAAACGCCAGCCAAGTTACAAATTATTCTGAATCCCGATGACACCAGGAAGCTCGTTCTGCCTAATGGAATTCCAGAGACAATGGACTTACTGATGAAGTCAGGAAAGTGTGTGAAATAGAGTGCCACAGTGACGCGTCCTAAAACCCGGAAGTAAACTCCTTCCGGTTTCCTCGACAAAAAAGCAATGCAATTTCTCCATAGGATTTTGGAAAATAGCTGGAAATAAGGTCTGTGGTTGAAACACATTTAAGAGACGGATCACGTTTTGTTCAGTCGGATCATAAATCTAATTGATGGATTTATGATCAATAGATTTATGATTCGAAAATTATAAAAGTAGGGTAGACATGTGGATATTATCCGGCTGAACAAAACGTGATCCGTCTCTTAAATGTGTCTCAACCACAGACCTTATTTCCAGCCATTTTCCAAAATCCTATGGAGAAATTGCATTGCTTTTTTGTCGAAGGAATCGGAAGTGGTAAAATGCTGACTTACTTCCGGGTTTTAGGACTTGTCACTGTGGCACTCTATAGGTGGACGTTTTAGAATGCAATATCAAGACAGAGACATTGGAGATGCACTAGTCAACCTGACATCCACTGCTGACCTTGAAGATTTGACAACTATCAAGGTCATCCCACCTGATGATGGTGTCCAAGAATACATCTTTACCGTCTGTGAAGAAGCAGCGTCTGCTCAATCAGACGATACTGACATCTTGTCCACACCCTCCAGCTCAGTTTCTACAAGAACTCGTATCTGGTTGAAATGATTGAACTGACACAAAAGGCCAACCTTGTTCAAAGATTGCAATGCTAGGGATTGAACTGCATTTTCCGTTGCTTAATTGTTTTGGCCTCTGTATGTTTCATTTGAAGTTAAAAAATAATGTGACTTCACAGATTCTGGTAATGCTACTTAAACCCTTCTTAATCGCTAATACATGTTTATCTGAAGTTGTAATTAAGAGCTGCAGAAAATATTGTTGAAGTGTTTAAAAATGTAAAGAAAAACAAGATGTCATGCATACGTTCTAGTCTTTTATTAAAAGGCAGCCAGGTTTAAATGCATTACATATTTACATTTTAAAGGAGAGATATGCAAGCTAGTTTAACATGTTCATATGCATATTTATGATGTATTTGGTTAAGGCTACAGGAGAGTTTTGTAAAAAAAAAAGCCAAAGTGATCTTGATTTACTTTTAAGATAAGTGCAAATTGGTTGCATCATTTACTCAATTAATTGTATTAATTTATTGATGTATTGTTAATTAAAAAAATATTGTATTTTATAAAACAGCATAGGTGATGCATATTTTAAAGACATCCCAATAAATGTTAAGGTCTTTTGAAGAGAATATTCCTGCCTTATGTGAACTGAGCTAAACAAAGTGTTATAAGTCAAATGTAATTTGTTTACAGTAAACAAAACACAGTATTGTATTGATGTACATTAAAGTTTTTTCTTTGTAATAAAATAAAATATTTTAAGCTACAATAAAAAATATTGCCTGCAACAAAATTAAGGATTTTCTTTAATTTGTTTTCACAAATTTAAAAACTCTACTTAGATCTAATATAAATATGAGGTTAGTCCAAAAGGAAAAATTAAGTTATAACAAAGTAATAAATGTTGTGCTGTCTTCAGAATGAATCATCTTATTACATTGTGTGAACAGAAAAACGTAACTCTGGATTTGTTTTTAACCAGTTTAGCCCTAAGCCTGTTTTTCAGGTCGGCTCGAAAATGACATTCCCAGAACAAATGACCATATCTTCCCTTCTAAAAGGGTTACATTAATAATCTTTTTTCTCAAAGTAATGATAAACCTGTGAGTTGGATGTAGAAAAGTCAGAATCAATATAGATGTTTTTATTTTAAAGAAAATTCAGATTGAACATGGTAAAAAACTGTAAATTATAGTGTCCGTCCAAAACATATTTTGTACTTATAGTGAAAACTAACCTTGGATGATGGGTTAGTAGACTAAAAGCTTTTGGAATCCAAAGTACAACATATAATAAGTACCCTGTATCAAGATTGATGCAAAACAAGTGATATTTGACCTTTTTAGACAGATTTAACAAAAAAAACATCTTCTGGGGCCATTTGGGTGGATTTTCCATATGTCTGGCCCCCCGTCTTCGATTTTGACATGTGACATCTCTTTCTGACCGTTAGAGCCAATAGAATCGAAGGGGAATCGTCCCGCACACACTCATGTTAAAAACCGAAAAGCAGATTTATTGCTCATGGATTATCAGAAATCATTCAAAGTGACACAGACACATTGGATTAACCTATGGATTAACTTCAGCATCGTTTTTATCGTTTTAATGCCATTGAAGACCACTTTTGACCTGACTACCACACAAGTGAGCCATTTTGCCGTTTTTGGCTAACTAGCTCCATATGTTTTGATGTGTGTTCTTGTTATTATCTCCGAGAGTTCGTATGATTGAGTGATAATGAGGATAACCATCGATTATCAATCAATCAATCAATGTTTATTTATATAGCCCAATATCACAAATGTTACATTTGTCTCAGTGGACTTTACAGTTTGTACAAAATATCAGTATGACAATACGACACCCTCTGTCCTTAGACCCTCACATCGTACAAGGAAAAACTTCCGAAGAAAACCCACAGTTTAAAGGGAAAAATGGGAGAAACCTCAGGGAGAGCAACAGAGGAGGGATCCCTCTCCCAGGACGGACAGACGTGCAATAGATGCCGTGTGTAAATTGAAAAGATAATACATTTGCAACATAGGTAGTCCAAATGTTTGGAAATGCATGTGTGTATAATAGGAAGATGAATCCACGAGGATATCCATCCAGGACCTATGATCCAGGACCACAGCCACGACTCAAGATCCAGGACAGAGGAGCGCAGGATCATCCATGACTCCGGATCCCGGCGTATACAGACACCAAAAAGAAAGACATTTGGGGAAGCTGGGTTAATCGGAACATGAGAGTACACAGGTATAGACAGAGAGAAGGAAGAAGTAAGATGTCCCCCGACAAACTAAGCCTATATCAGCAAAACTAGGGGCTGAATCTAATCAGCCCTAACTATAAGCTTTATCAAAAAGGAAAGTCTTAAGCGCACTCTTAAAAACGGATAGGGTGTCTGCCGCCCGAACACAAACTGGAAGCTGATTCCACAAATGTGGAGCTTGATAAGAAAAGGCTCTGGCTCCCATTGTACTTTTAGAGACTCTAGGAACAACCAACAACCCTGCATTCTTGGAACGCAATGCCCTAGTAGGACAGTAGGGTATAATGAGTTCTTTAAGGTAAGATGGCGCCTGCCCATTAAGGGCTTTGTAGGCGAGAAGAAGAATTTTAAATTCTATCCTGTGTTCTATAGGGAGCCAGTGTAAGGCAGCCAGAACAGGAGTAATGTGGTCCCTTTTCCTAACTCTGGTTAGTACACGAGCTGCAGCATTTTGAATCAGCTGAAGCGACTTGACTGACTTCTTGGTACACCCTGATAATAAAGAGTTACAATAATCCAGCCTTGAAGTAACAAATGCATGGACTAGTTTCTCTGCATCGTTTTGAGGCAAGATATGCCTGATTTTTGCAATGTTACGTAGATGGAAGTAGGCGGTCCTTGAAATTGATTTTATGTGGGCGTTAAAGGATAAATCCTGATCAAATATAACACCAAGATTCCTTACAGTCTCACTGGAGGCCAAATTAATGCCATCCATGGTTAATATATCCTTAGATAATTTGTTTCGTAGATTCTTCGGGCCAAGTACAATAACTTCAGTTTTGGTCGTGTTTAACATCAAAAAGTTTAAGGTCATCCACGTTTTTAAGTCCTTAAGGCAGTCTTGAATTTTATTTAGATGATTAATTTCATCAGGCTTGATTGATAAATATAGTTGAGTATCATCCGCATAACAATGAAAATGTACAGAATGATTCCTTATAATATTGCCTAACGGAAGCATATATAATGTGAACAAAATAGGTCCGAGCACTGAGCCCTGTGGCACTCCATGGCTAACTTTGGTTTGCGTGGAAGATTCATCATTGACACGTACAAACTGAGAGCGTTCAGATAGATAGGACCTAAACCAGTCTAAAGCAGTTCCCTGTATGCCAACTAAGTGCTCTAGTCTTTGCAATAGGATATCATGGTCGATAGTATCAAATGCAGCACTGAGATCGAGCAAAACAAGAATAGAGACACGTCCCTTGTCAGAGGCTATTAGAATGTCATTTGTGACTTTAACCAGAGCTGTCTCTGTGCTATGATGTGTTCTAAAGCCAGACTGAAAATCTTCAAATAAATCATTGTTTTTTAAGTAATCACACAGCTGTTTTGCGACCGCTTTCTCAAGAATTTTTGAGAGGAACGGAAGATTGGAAATAGGTCTATAATTGGCTAAAACCTCTGGATCGAGGTTGTGCTTTTTAAGAAGCGGTTTTATCACTGCTACTTTGAATGATTGTGGAACATAGCCTGATAATAAAGACATATTCATAATATTTAATAAATAAGTGCTAATTAATGGAAAAACTTCCTTCAACAGCTTAGTTGGAATTGGGTCTAACATACACGTTGATGGTTTAGAAGAGAGAATCATTGAATTTAATTGTTCAAGGTTTATGGCTGAAAAGCATTCTAGTGTACTATCTATCTACTATCTTTACTATCTAGTGTAATATTAGAACTTACGTTTCCGGGAGCTGTTGATAACACTATACTGGTCAAAGGCAAGAGGTCATTAATTTTGTTTCTAAGAGTAACAATTTTATCATTAAAAAAGCACATAAAATCATTACTACTGAGTGCTATGGGAATAGAAGGCTCAATCGAGCTGTGGCTCTCTGTCAGCCTGGCTACAGTGCTGAAAAGAAATCTTGCATTATTCTTATTCTCATCTATTAATGAAGAGTAGTAGGCTGCTCTCGCTTTACGCAGTGCTTTCTTATATTCATTGAGAGTAATATGCCAAATTAAACGAGATTCTTCAAGTTTAGTGGAACGCCATATCCTTTCAAGTTGTCTCGACTTTTGCTTTATTTTGCGGGTTTGGGCATTATGCCATGGAGCTAATCTATGTTGTTTTATTTTCTTCTTTTTCAAAGGAGCAACAGAGTCTAATTTTATTCGCAGCGCATCTGTAGCACTATCAACAACATGATCAATTTGGGGTGGTGTACATTTTGTATAAGTTTCCTCCCTTACATGCAGACATGCTATCGAGTTAAGTATTGGTGGAATCTCTTCCTTAAATTTGGCTATAGCACTAACAGATAGGTTTCTGCTGCAGGAGCTTTTGACTAATGCTTTGTAGTCTCGTAACAGTACTTCAAAAGTTACTAAGAAATGGTCGGATAAAGCAGGATTATGCGGTTCGACTAATAGTTGCTCAATTTCAATACCATAAGTCAGAACAAGGTCGAGAGTGTGATTATAGCAGTGGGTTGGTTTATTTACACTCTGACAAAAACCAACAGAATCTAATATAGAGTTAAATGCAACAGTAAGGCTATTTTTATCATCGTCAACATGAATATTAAAGTCACCTACGATAATTACTTTATCTGTTTTAAGAACCAAAGTTGATAAAAACTCAGAGAATTCAGATAAGAATTCTGAATAAGGACCTGGTGCACGGTACACTGTAACAAATAATATTGGCTGCAAAGTTTTCCAGGTCGGATGCGTAAGACTAAAAACAAGACTTTCAAAGGATGTATAATTTAATTTTGGTTTAGTATTGATAAGTAAACTTGAGTCAAAGATTGCTGCAACTCCACCTCCTCGGCCCGTGCCTCGGGCAATATGAGTATTGATATGGCTGGGTGGAGTGGCCTCATTTATGCTGACATATTCTTCATGTCTCAACCAAGTTTCAGTGAGACAGCATATATCAATATTATAATCTGATATTAAATCATTTACCAATATTGCTTTAGATGCTAGAGATCTTATGTTTAAGAGACAACATTTAATATTCCTGTTTTGTTGCACTGTAGTAGTTGTTACATTTACTTTTATTAGGTTATTATGTATGACACCTCTATTAGGTTTTACCTTAACTTGTCCTTGGGCAGACACACACACCGCTAATATTGGGTATTTTATTGGGTTCGGGATTCCTATGGATGACTGCCTAGGAGAGAGCGCAGAGAAGCGTGTAAGACTGCGACTCCGCCTGATTATGTGTCCCCTCACGATGTGAAACGATGGGTTGGATGTGCAGCAAAGATAAATAATAAGGTTTTGTGAGTGAATTTCGGTGCAGTCATCTGTTAGCATTTTCGCTCGTTGCTAATTCAGAGGCTCAGCATTGTGGGGGTTTTTTTGAAAAAAAAATTAAAATGATCAGTTAGATGAGTTTATTTCCGTTACATGGATATAAAACATTCATAGTTTATTAAATGAACATGCCCTCAGAGTCAGACACTGTTTTCTGCAAGATATTACAGGAGGCCCCCGGAACCGGGGTCTCTCGGGCTTAACAGGTTAATGTTTGAGGTGCAATAAACGACACAGCAGCTTTTTGGCATGATAAAACAAGGGGTTATGTATGGTAACCCTTGTTATGTAAGCACAGGCGGAGCCCTCTACTGGACTCTATGGGTACTACCCCTTGATCATATCATGCAAGCATTCATCCACTGAGACTTCTATAAACGTAGCCGGCCCCGGGGCAATGCTGTCTTCCACAACAGTGCTTTCAGGAAGGAGAGCTCCAGAGGCTCAAATGGTTCTGTGACCAAAGCCTGGAGCACCAACGGCAGGTCCCACTGCAGGGCGGAGGCGTGCACTGCTGGGTGCAGCCTCCTGACCCCTTGTAAAAATCGCGACATCAGTGACTGACTAAAGGCTGACCTGCCGCCAAATCCCTCATGGCAGGATGAGATGGCTGCTGCATACGCTTTCACTGTGGAATGAGCAAGTCCTCTGTCCACCAGTAACTGTAAGAAGGATAAAATAGAGCCTGACTCACAAGATAGGGGCTCTATTCTCCGCTCCTCACACCATCGCTGGAATCCTAGCCACTTCGGCCTGTAACAGGCTGTGGTGGATCCCGCTCTAGCTGCCTGGATAGACTGAATAACTGTCTCAGCCTGTCCCTCTCAGGAGCCAAGCCTGGAGAGGACGGCCCAGAGTGGGTAACGACCCGATAGCACCTGCCTCTTGAGACATCCCCCCCTGAACTGGGGAATCGCCCAGGGCTGGCCCACCTTCATCTGTGTCATCTCTGAGAACCACGGCGCCCCAACGAGATCCGGAGCCACTAGGATGACTGGCAGACGTTCTCGCCTCACCCTCCCCAGGAGCGGGAGAATGAGACGCAGTGGTGGAAAAGCGTAGAGCAGCTTCTCTGGCAATCGCTCGTGTGCGAACGCGTCCACCCCCAAGGGCGGGTCGTCGCTCAGGGCCATGGAGAACCACAGGGCACAGTGGCTGTTGCGTCAGCTGGCGAACAGGTCCACCTCTGCTCTCCCAAACTGGGCCCAGATCTGCTTCACCACCTCCGGGTGAAGCGCCCACTCACCTGGCAGGGGGCCGCCCCTCGACATGAGGTCGGCCCCCCTGTTCTCCAGTCCCGGGATGTGGAGGGCTCTCAGAGACAACACCACCTCTGAAGCCCATAACCACAGTTTCTCCGCTGTGGTCAACAAGGTGGGGGAGCGGACTCCGCTCTGCCTGTTGATGTATGCCACTGTGGTGTTGTTGTCGCTCCTGACCATTACATGTCTCCCCTGAATTAAGGGTTTGAAATGCTGGAGGACCAACACTACTGCCCGTAGCTCTAGGGGGTTGCTGTGCCGTGTTTCTGTTAGAGACCAGCACCCACCTATAGTTCTCTTCAGGCAGGTCCCTCCCCATCCTGTTCTGGATGCGTCCGTGAACACTGTGATGTAGGAGGTCACCCGTCCCAGTGGAGACCCCCTCCGAAGGTGATCCGGGGACCCCCATAACCGGAGGTTGCCCTCCACTGAGGGGGGGATGGTCACCAGACGTCGTTTGTGCTTCCTTGGGATCTAAACGCAGGCTGGAGAACCACCTCTGCAGGCGGCGCATATGCAGTAACCCGAGCGGGACCACAACGTGAGCAGCCGCTATGAGACCCAGAGTCTGCATGATAGTCAAAGCTGTCACTGTTGCCCCCTGTCTCCGTCTGCGAACTGCCCGAAGCAGGGACGCGCGTCTGTTCTCTGACAGGGTCGTGCGTAGCCCGCCTGCATCAAGCACCACTCCCAAATACAACGCCTGTTGGTGAGGTATGGGGGTGCTATTTTTCCAATTGATCGCAAAGCCCAACTTGGTTAGGTGTAGGATCAATTGGGCTGTGCAAAACATTGTCCATTCCCTGGCCATGACTATGAGGGTTAGGGTTACGCTGCTGGGGCCAGCCCATATTACGCTGAGGCCTGCGTGGAGTGAACTCCCGGTCAATGTGTTCTAAGGCCCGGTAGTAGTGCACGAGTTAGCAATTCAAGTGAGAAAAACATTGCACATTAGGGGTGTAACGGTATCCGTATTCTTTTTTTTACGAGTGGGAAAAAGGTCTGTCATTCAGGGCAGTATCCACTACACTATATATAATCCAGGGGGCGGTATTGCGCCTAAAAGCTGTTTGCCAGCCGCCCTTAAACAACAAATGAAGAACAAGAAGAAACACAACAACAAAACGAACAAAATACAAGAAGAAGAAAAGTTAGTTTGGCGATTTCAGATAACACACAGGAGCTAGAAACCACCTGCTTCTTTTAAATCAGCTGTGTGGGAACATTTCGGGTTCCCTGTGGACTACAATAACGATGAAGTGTGCGAGTGGTGGATCGGACGAGGACGGTGTGTCGGCGTTGTTCTACAGTGGTGCGGTATGCTAATGGTAACACACGCCAAACATGCTAAATCATATCAGAAGGCATCACACAGATTTGCCAATCACCGGAGCCCGGCAAAAGACAGCAGCAGTTCAACAGCTGATCCCCGCTGTTTTTAAGAAGCCAACAGACATGAAGCCGAGAGACCAAAATAAATAACGGAAGCTTTTGGCATATGTTTTTCAACGACTTTGCGCTCTTGAAACACGTTCTTATTATTTATGATGTAATATTTTCAAGACATTCTTTTTAGTTTTACAGCTTGATGAAACCTTTTTGTTTGACATCAGCCATTATAGATAATATGGCCATCTGAGTGTACTGTGTATGGTTTGTTTTTAACTGTTTAATACAGTTAATTATTCAAAATGTCAGAGTTCTTTATTTTTAAACTGAAACTTGCACCACTGTTCAAACATAAATAACAACACACCTGGAATTATGCATTTGGGACTTTTTTTTGCTCTTTCTTGTTGTACCGAACCGTGACCTCCAAACCGAGGTACGAACCGAACCGTGACTTCTGTGAACCGTTACACCCCTATTGCACATGGATTAAATATTCCTCTGGAGAAGAGGATACAATATAGTTACACCACCTTCAGTTATACACATTTAACAGGGATTAGGCGTTGATCAGAAAAGAGAAGTGCTGAACGATGAATATTGTAAAATTGTATTTTGGCAGATAATTACGCAGAGTGAGTGACTCATTGCTGTGGGATAGACTTGACCCCTTACCCTTATGAGAGGGAATCAGTGCGCCACTATGAGAGAGTTACGGTAGTTGTTATGAAGGTACAGCAAGATGTAAACGCCTCTGTACTTGTAATTATCTGGACTGCCCCAAAACCATGGGAGGAGTGGTAAGAATATTAATCTGATGAGACGCGGAGGCGGCACGTCGGCTTGTGCGTAATGCGACTTCCGTGTTCGCAGATCTACTGATGAGGAGGCCTCGTCTCCGTTCTGAATGCCGGATCGGCTCGTTTCACTTAGTGCAGAGACGGCCGGACTGTATCCGTGTTTCTGCTGATGGAGGTATTTTCCTCTCGCTTTTTAGTAGGGTGATGAGGCTTAGAGGCTTCAATTATTTTTACGGAGCCGAACTGGCTGTGCATGGACGCTTATTGAGCACCTGAGGCATTAAGGCATTATAGAGACCCAGTTTTACCACTAGACGGGATTCTCTTGCTGTAGAGGATCAGGAAACGGGTACGACCGCAGCAAAAACCTATGAAATCAAAGCTGACTGGAGGAGAGAGAGGACGATTTTAAAGTTGAACTGCAGCACGGTGATTGGCCGCTGGAGATTGAGGTGAAATGTAATTGGTTAAAGAGAACGCCCATGCTGAGCTGATATGCAGCTGCGGAGTGAATGAATGTATACCCAGTCTTCTTGAAATAACTTGCGCTGAGCTTCATATAAACTCAATAATATCCTATCACCAATCTGACTATACAATGTTATTACCTTTAGGTAGATGGGAGCCTACCGGTTAGCTGTAGGTTGGGGATTCAGCTGGAATAATCGCTCCCCCAAGAAGCACAGCAACACATGAGCCATCACTCTGAGCCCCAGCCCACTCCACCCACCCGTTATGTAAGCATGAAGAAAGCACAACATCATTGTGCTTTTTAAAGGAAGCTACCAGTAAAGTTGAGAGAAAGTGTTTCAAAGAGGATTCCAATCTCAGATCTGCTGTAGAGCTGCTTAGGCAGCCCAAAAACAGTTCCTGTCTGTTCTGTGAGCTCATGTTCTAGTGTTCCATGTTGTTACAGTCACAAGAAATGAATGAAGTGAATTATTTATTACACTCTGACAGAGCATTTTTACATGAATACTTTTACTTTTGATATTCACTTTCACTTACAGTAGATTCAATTGTGGATTCAGCACTTTAATATTTTCACCAATTGTACAATATATATGCCACATTGAAGTAAGTCTTAAGAAAAAAGCCAAAGTAATTTTTACACTTACAAAGCAAAACCTAGTTATTGTTACTCTGTCAAGTAAATTTAGATTGAACATAGTAAAAAAAATGTAAATTATAGTGTCCGTCCAAATAAAAACATTACTTATAGTGAAAACCAGCCTTGAATGATGGGATAGTAGACTAAAAGCTTTAGGAATCCAAACTATAACATATAATAAGTACCCTGTATCAAGATTGATGCAAAACAAGTGACCTTTGACCAGTGGGTTAGTGGGCGTTGGACGCGGGGGTACACCGTACCCCCACTTATTTGGAGCATGATCTTTTTTTTTAATAGTCTAATAAATATAAAATCATTGCCAGTCTTATCAGTTGTAAGTGACCGTGTGTATTTGTTGTAATAATGACAAAAACATAATACATTTCACAGTAATTATAATAAAAAATAAAAACGATTTCCTTAAAAAATGATGATTCGTCATCACGCTTGTGACCCCACGGCCAGCTCGCCGCCCGCCGGTTTTGCGGCAGCTCTTTCCCTCAAGAACGCTAACGAAAAAGCTCTATAATGGCAGGCAAACATTTTTTACTTGACTTCTTTTCTAAAAATAATATAATTCACAAGAAGAAAGAGGCTAGCAGCACCGAAGCTACAAGTGAAGCTGCTAGTACTACATCACCAGAAGGGCCGCCTAAAGACGTGGATAATGCTAGCACTAACGTTAACGTTAGCTGCGCTAGCAACGTTCCCCTGGCTAGCTCAAGCTCACCTTTCCCAGAGGTATGGACGGAGGAGATGTGGCGGAGGAAACAAGAGGCATGCCTGTGGATAGACTGCAAAGCTGGGAAACTGGGCTGCAAAGTTTGTTCATCCATTTCGGATGTATCAGTCTTCAAAACGCAAGGTGTGTGTGTGTGTGTGTGTGTGTGTGTGTGTGTGTGTGTGTGTGTGTGTGTGTGTGTGTGTGTGTGTGTGTGTGTGTGTGTGTGTGTGTGTGTGTGTGTGTGTGTGTGTGTGTGTGTGTGTGTGTGTGTGTGTGTGTGTGTGTAGCAGCGCTGTCTGCTTATTTGCAATGTAGGCTAGGCCTAATCAGAATAATTTCAAGTCCAGATTCAATGTTGTTTGCATAAGTAGGCTATATTTTTGGTTTTGTTTATTTAATAAGTTAATTTCAGGACAACTTTGGGAATTTTGTTTGTTTGTTATGAATTTTAAATAGATTTTGAAAGTGGAGAGAGAGAGAGAAGCAGCGCTGTCTGCTTAGTTGCAATAGGCCTACTGTAGCTTATGCAATTTAGGCCTATACATTGTTTATGTAACGTATACAGTGTGTCCATAGTTTTGAGTCTGTGTGTGTTGAGCGCAGCGCCGTCTGCTTTTTGCAGTACAGTAACTAAAGCATACCGGTAGTTTCTGTGGACCTGTCTGCCCGTTTTGTGAGTGCACTGCGCGCGTGCGCACTTGTGTGGCATTGTTTGGGATGACCTGATTAAAATAGCGTCCCCCCAGTAAAAAAATCCCCACTACACCACTGCCTTTGACCTTTTTAGAGAGGTTTAGCAAAAGAAACCCAACCTCTGGGGTCAATTGGGTGTAAATGGGTGTATTTGCCGTTTCTCTGGAACCCATTGGTCGATTTTGATGATTGACATCTCTTTTGAACCGTTAGAGCCAATAGAATCGAAGGGGAATTTCCACATACACACGTTACCATTGAGAAATGAGAGCTATGCGCACGCAGTTTGCCCAAAATCTTACTCTCTGAAATCTGAAAACTAGGTTTATTGCTGATGGATTATCAGAAACCATTTCAAAATGACACAGACACATTGGATTAACCTTCAGCAGCGTTTTTATCGTTTTAATGCCATTGAAGACAACTTTTGATCAGAAAACAACAAAGGTTAGACATATTGCCGTGTTGGCTACCTAATGCTACGTGGTGTGATGTCTTTGTTAGCTTCTCATGTCTCGAGTTCGGATCAGTCAGTAATGATACCTAATACCTGACGAATCTGTGCAATCTCAGCTTGCTAATCGATATCTTGTTTGTACAGATATACGATAAGTAATAAGGGTATTTTAACGTGAGTTCTGTGCTAAGTGTATTATCATTTTTTCGCTCAGGGCTAATTCAGAGCCTTTGTTAGTACCCTTATGTTTCGTTTTTCTAAAAATTGTTAATATTGTCTGATAGCTGAGTTTCGTCCCGTGAAGTGGGTATGACACATTACTAGGTTTTTAAATGTTAAGAAGTCGTCAGATGCTGTTTCTTGCAGATGTTGTGATTTCCCCCCCGGGCTTAACAGGTACATGTCACCTATTATGCAAAATGCACTTTTTAATGTATTTTATACATAAATATGTGTCCCCGGTGTGTAAGGAGACTCACAAAGTGTCAGAAAATACAACCCTCTCTCTTTTCCTTCTTACCATCCATCCAGCCATCTTCTCCCGCTTATCCGTGGTCGGGTCGCGGGGGTAGCAGTTCCAGCAGAGAGCCCCAAACTTTCTTTTCCCTGGCCACATCAACCAGCTCTGACTGGGGGATCCCAAGGCGCTCCCAGGCCAGCGAAGAGATATAATCCCTCCACCTGGTCCGAGATCCACCCCTTGGTCTCTTCCCAGCTGGAAGTGCCTGGAACACCTCCCTAGGGAGGCGCCCAGGTGGCATCCTAACTAGGTGCCCAAACCACCTCAACTGGCTCCTTTCGACGCGAAGGAGGAGCGGTTCAACTCCGAGTCCCTCCCGGATGACCGAACTTCTCACCTTATCCCTAAGGGAGACACCAGCCACCCTGCGGAGAAAACCCATCTCGACCGCTTGTATCCGCAATCTCGTTCTTTCGGTCATGACCCATCCTTCATGACCATAGGTGAGGGTAGGAACGAAAATGGCCCGGTAGACAGAGAGCTTTGCCTTCTGGCTCAGCTCCCTTTTCGTCACAACGGTGCGGTAAAGCGACTGCAGTACCGCTCCCGCTGCTCCGATTCTCCGGCCCATCTCACGCTCCATTGTTCCCTCACTCGAGAACAAGACCGCGAGATACTTGAACTCCTTCACTTGGGGTAAGGACTCATTCCCTACTTGGAGTAGACAGTCCATCGGTTTCCTGCTGAGAACCATGGCCTCAGATTTGGAGGTGCTGATCCTCATCCCAGTCGCTTCACACTCGGTTGCGAACCGATCCAGTGAGTGCTGAAGGTCGCAGACCGATGAAGCCATTAGAACCATATCATCTGCAAAAAGCATTGGTGCAATCCTTAGTCCACCGAACTGCAGACCCCCTCCCCCTCGACTACGGCTCAAAATCCGATCCATGTATATTACAAACAGGATTGGTGACAAAGCGCAGCCCTGGCGGAGGCCAACCCTCACCGGAAATGGGTCCGACTTACTGCCGAGGACACGGACACAGCTCTCGCATACCTCCCACAGTAACTCCCTGGGAACTCGGTTATACGCCTTCTCCAAGTCTACAAAACACATGTAGACCGGATAAGCGTACTCCCAGGCCCCCTCCAGGATCCTTGCGAGAGTAAAAAGCTGATCCGTCGTTCCACGACCAGGACGGAATCCGCATTGTTCCTCCTCAATCTGAGGTTCGACAATCGGCCTGACCCTCCTTTCGAGTACCTTAGAGTAAACTTTCCCGGGGAGGCTGAGTAGTGTGATGCCTCTGTAATTGGCACACACCCTCTGATCCCCCTTTTTGAAAAGGGGAACCACCACCCCGGTCTGCCACTCCTTCAGTACTGTTTCCGACTTCCACGCAACGTTGATGAGACGTGTCAACCATGACAGTCCCTCAACACCCAGAGCCTTCAGCATTTCTGGGCGGATCTCATCCACCCCCGGGGATTTGCCACTGTGGAGTTGTTTGACGACCTCAGTGACCTCCCCCGGTGAGATTGGTGTTGATCCCCCGTCATACTCCAGCTCTGCCTCTTACATAGAGGGCGGAGTTGTCGGGTTCAGGAGTTACTCAAAGTGTTCCTTCCAACGCCCTAACACTCCATCAGTTGAGGTCAACAGCGTCCCATCCTTACTGTACACAGCTTGGATGGTTCCCTGCTTCCCCCTCCTGAGGTGTCGGACAGTTTTCCAGAACAACTTTGGTGCCGCCCGAAAGTCCTTTTCCATGTCTTGTCCGAACTTCTCCCACACCCGCTGCTTTGCCTCGGCCACGGCTGAGGCTGCTGCCCTTTGAGCCTGTCGGTACCTTGCAACTGCCTCGGGAGTCCCCCGGGATAACAAATCCCTGAAGGCCTCCTTCTTCAGTCGGACGGCGTCCCTGACCACCGGTGTCCACCAGGAGGTTCGAGGGTTACCGCCCCTTGAGGCACCTAAGACCTTGAGACCACAGCTCCCCGCTGCGGCTTCGGCAATAGAAGTTTTGAACACCGACCACTCTGGTTCAATGTCCCCAACCTCCACAGGAATGCCCGAAAAGCTCCGCCGGAGGTGTGAGTTGAAGGCTTCCTGAACTTGGACCTCCTTCAGACGTTCCCAGACGTTTGGGCTTACCAGGTCTATCCAGAGGCTTCCCCGGCCACTCGACCTAACTCACCACCAGATGGTGATCAGTTGACAACTCCGCCCCTCTCTTTACCCGAGTGTCCAAAACATACGGCCTCAGGTCCGATGATACGATAACGAAATTGATCATGGACCTTCTGCCTAGGGTGCTCTTGTACCACGTACACTTATGAGCATCCTTATGTTTGAACATGGTGTTTGTTATGGCCAATCCATGACTAGCATAGAAGTCCAGTAACAAACCACCACTCCGGTTCAGATCAGGGGTGCCGTTCCTCCCAATCACGCCCCTCCAAGTATCTCCATCATTGCCCACATGTGCGTTGAAGTCTCCCAGCAAGATTAAAGAGTCCCCTTCAGGAGCCCCATACAGGACTCTTTCCAGGGTCTCCAAGAAGGCTGTATACTCCGAACTGCTGTTTGGTGCATAAGCACACACAACAGTCAAAGTTTTCCCCCCCATATCCCGCAGGCATAGGGAGGCGACCCTCTAGTCCACTGGGGTAAACTCCAACAACGAAGCACCCAACCGGGGACTTGTGAGTATCCCCACACCCGCCCGGTGCCTCACACCTTGAGCAACTCCAGAGAAGAATAGAGTCTGTTATGGAAATCTAAAAACCCCAATACTGTAGAGTACAAGTCAGAGTGATCAAAACAAATAAATGGTGAATCAGACAGAGTTGTCTTTCTGGTGATTTTATTTGAAGCTTCAAATATATAAAAATACAATACAATAAATAGACACAGGTCCCACAGAGTATAGAATATTCTGCGCGAGTGTGCGCAGTTCAATATGGTAGCAAGGCTTATATACAAGAAATGGTGGGAAGGTAAGAAATCTGTCTTCACACGGTCACATTGTTATTAGACACATGTCCTTGAGCTGTAGACCTCAGGAAAGGCAAGTTCTCGTGTGACTATGTATGAGTCTCAACATAATAGCAGCTGTGGCCTTGAAGTAGAGTAGATAGAGGCAAACAACACATCTAACCAAATGAGAAGCATTTGGTTACTTTGAACATATAAGGATATAATAAAAATGTCCACTACATTCTCCCCTTTTGATCATACTTGATCAATAAAAAACAAATGACAGGATAGACTGATATAACACATCAATGATTACACTCCATCACTGGTTTAAGTAAACACATCACAAATATATCATAGAAAACTGGCTGTTTTTGTGGAGGACAGACTCCAATATAATGTAAGTATAAGAGGAGAGTACACTCGATTCACATGATTATATTGATTATATTGTAGTGTCGGAATCAGACTCTTCTGATTCTAGCTGGTCTATCTCACTGTGGCGCAAAGGATTGTCTTGTAATGGAATAGCAGTATACTGAACAAAAGCTAAGGATACCAGGCTGGAAAAGCCTTTCTTCAGTATTGGGATAATCACACAGGTACAACTGATTAATAGGCCGAAAATGATCGCCAGGGGTCTAACTATCCTAGCCAGCCATCCTTGCCACCCCCCCGATGTAAGCCAGGACCACCAGTCCCAGCCGCCTGCGTTGGATATGTCATCCGCTTTCATGTCGGCTAACAGGTTGTTAAGATGCAGCACGGTGTCAGTGATGTTCTTGGTGGCGTTGGGAATGTAAGTGCAACAGGAGTCACCGATCACATGACACAGGCCACCCTTTGAGGCGAACAAAAGGTCAAGAGCAAATTGGTGCTGCATGAGCATATTCCTAGAGGCTATTATGAATGGGGGCAATGCCTGGAAGCCTTGCGTCGTCTCGTAAGTGAGGTTCTCTAGTCGAACATGTAAGGTATCTATGTTATGGGCATTGTTTACTGTACCCCACCATGGGAACAGGCCGCCAAAGAATTTAGCTCCAGCGGACGTCAGCTCTCTTTTTACCTTGTGGTGGTCGGGGTGTTGGAACTCTGGGTAATGATGTGTCGTGTGCATTAAGGACGTGAGGACAGTGACTGCTGGATTCAAATCCACTAGAGTGCATGTACCTATCCAGAGGGGAGCCAGCATTTGATAGAGCTTGTCGCCGCACAACCAAACGTAATCTTGTGGCGAGCTAAACCCAGCATCACTAGGCCAGGCCAGTTGGAGGGAAGTATGGTTAACATCAGGGAATGCTACGTTAGAAAGGATTCTTCCAGGGACACTGAATATGCAATACGAGATATTGTAAACACCGTAACTGCACGTGTTCCGTAGGATACGAGTACAACCAGTAGTAGTGCCTAGGGAAAAATAAGGTGGTGTAAGAGACGTTTTGTGGTACACTCTCTGGATGCAGAGGCTGTGTTTCATCCCTCTCAAATGGCTGGGGTGCACATGGCTGACATGCTGTGTGCTGACCATGGATACATAAAATATAGGACTAGTCCTAACATAATTATCATGACAAGTATGCAGAGGAACCATTTTATGATTGGCCAGGCTCTCCGGTAGTATTGCTCACGGTTGCGTTGTCGTTTTCCCAGGCGAGCCGTCATCAAAAGGTGGGAATGCTCCATGGGGTGGGTGTGTATTCCCTCGGTTGATTTTGTGACACGGACAGTCAGACTCCGCACACCGGTAACACAAACGAGGAACCAGAGAGCATATGGAACCGCTCAGCTGGCACTCGCTCGTGACACCTTGTGTGTAGTGTGTTTTAGTGTATGTAGTGCAAGTGTGGAGCTGGTGGTGACTTGGACAGGTCACTTGTTGTCTTCTTCCGTTGGTGACTAGGACACGTCACTTGTTGTCTTCTTCCGTTGGTGACTAGGACACGTCACTTGTTGTCTTCTTCCGTTGGTGACTACGACCTTGCAGTGGCTGGCGTGGACCCACGTAGCTCTCTCTCTCCGCGACCTTGACCGCTGTCTGGTTGACCAGAAGCAGGTAGGTGCCAACGATTGGATTTACAGCTCTTTCTCCGGAAATCCTTGACCAGCACGAAGTCACCGGGTTGGAGATGGTTAAGTGGACCAGTGGCAGTCGCTAAAGTGGATGACAGGTTAACATACAACATAGCAACATAGCATCCTCACACAAAGTTGTGGAGGGAAGAGGACATCCTGGAGCCTTGAGTCCAATACTGTGGAGGAGCCCCAAAAAGGATTTCAAATGGCTGAGTTGGCTCTGTGTTCGTTCCCACATCCGCATGTACATCAGCACAATGGACAGAGCTTGTGTCCATGACAGACCTGTGTCTGCACAGCATTTTGCTAGTTTGTTTTTGATTGTGCCGTTCTCTCTTTCCACCCCACCCCCACTCTGTGGATGGTAAGCACAATGCTTTCTGATGTCCATGCCCATGTATTCTCCTATCTGCGTAATGGCCTCATTAGCAAAATGTGAACCGTTGTCGCTAGAAATTTTGTCTGGTAGTCCCCATCTAGTAATGATTTCCCTCAGTAGTGCCTTTGCCACAGCATTTGCTGTCTGTGCTTTTACTGGGAAAGCTTCAATCCATTTGGACCACATGTCAACCACCACCAGACAGTGCTTCTTACCCTCAATGAAGTCCAGCATTAGGTGCTCAAATGGCCTGGTGGGAGGTGGATGTGCTCCGGGTCCTGTAACCTTTACTGGTCTACCAGAATTTTCATAATGCAAATTAGGCATGCTTCATGCTTTTGAGCTGTTACTGTGAACCCCCTTGTGAACCACTCCTGATTTATAGCTTCTAACATCCCCCCTTTTGACACATGGTCTAACCCATGTGTCAACTTAGCAAAATGAGGGAAGAAATGTCTTGGGAGACATGGATTGGAATTTGGACCAACCCAGATGCTGGAGGTTGGGTCAAAAGCAGCCCCAGCAGTCTTCCACTGAGCTTTCTCAACTGGTGTAGCTAGCTGCTGCATGGAAGTCAGTGACGACATTTTGTCAGTGAAGGAGGAGACAGGGATTTTAATAAATGATTGTGCGTGAGGTGCGAGAGGAATCAGAGCAGCTGCCTTTGCGGCTGAGTCAGCAGATACATTTGCGGACCCAATTTCTTAGGGAAACTGGGTCTGTACTGCTTGCAGAAATTGTCTACACTTCCAAATAGCCACAAAATCGTGCACTACCCCAAAAGCATAGAGTGAGTCAGTGTAAATAGTCACGGTTTTGTCTTCTGCAAACGTGCAGGCTTCAGTTAGTGCGATGAGCTCTGCTGCTTGTGCTGAGAGGTGACATGGGATTGGTCTGGAACGGAGTACAGCAGAATCTGAAACAACAGGAAAAACCCCACCCGATTAGTGCCCCCTTGGTCGCGAGAGGCAGACCCATCAACATACAAAATGAGGTCAGCGTTGGTCAGAGGAACGTCTTTTAAGTCCGGTCTAGGTGTGCACACCATGAGAAGTTCGTCACCGTCTTCAGGCAAAGGCATAAGAGGGTTCTTACACCTTTTCCAAAATCAAATTCAAGCACTTTTCAAGCATCTTACAGCTGTTGTAAATTACATATTTATATGCACATACTCAAATGAGTATTTCCCTACCTCACATTAACTCAGATGTTCTTTATGCTATAAACAACCAAATGTGTGTTTCGTGATAGCATTCTACACAAGGATGAAAAATTAAAGAAAATAAAACTAAGTTTAATATTAATATCAAAATGAGTGATCTGTACATCTAGAAACCCAATTCAAGCGACCTTTCACCTCCACTTAATTAAATGCACTGGTTGCAAGATAAAAAATGTGAGTTAATTGATTTAGATAAAGTCCCCGAAATCCCCCCATAATTTGCAAAAATTAATTTATAAGTTGTGTTGACGTAATAATGTTGGTAATTACATCAACTTAATATTGTGTTATTTAAACTCTGATTTCTGCGTTAATTGACTTCAAACTAAATTCAAGTTGAAGTATTGTAATGCAATTGGCTTGATAACTTAATTGTTCTACACCTTGAGTTAAGGATTTCAAGTCCACTCCCACTTAAGATGCCTGGACAAGTTCCCACAGTTAAGACAAATAGAAATATACAAAGGACATTTTAAGATGAGTGGCATCTCTTGTCATTCAAATACAACTTGAAATTCAACTCTCCTGATTGAAACATCATGTGTTGAAATAAACAACTGCAGTTCAAAAATAAAAAGTGAATTGCCTAATATTTTTGTTGTGGAATCAATTAATTTATTTCTTTAAAGGCAAAAACATGAAAAAGCTAAGAGAAAAACCCTATTGAATACAATATTATTTGGAGCAACTTAATTTACAAATGGCTGTCAACTTAAAAACATCTGTCCATGTTCAACATGTGGTAATTAAGTATACACAACTTAAGATTACATTTAAATCATACGGTAAAACAAGTTGGAACTTTTGGAGTAATCAACTTAAAAACTTGTGTTTATGCTACCAATTATTAAGTAAGTGGTAATTGAAAACACCTGATTGTAGAGGAAAAGCGTTCTCCCCTAACTCAAATAACTTTGTTGCTTTAACAAAATGTCATTAGAAGTTGTCTTAACTCAATAACCATCGATGCAACCTATTGCCTTGATTCTCTTTGTTAAGCCAAGCATTTGTTTTTAGAGTGTACGTAGACTGGGCCTCCCATATAACCTGGCTGAGCCGATATAAAAACAATCAGCCAAATAACATTTCAAAACATCATTGATTACTATTTTTGAGGTACTTTTAGGTTGGCAGTAAACATAAGTCAGAGGTACATGGTGTACTTTTCCTTCACTACAAGTATTTAATACCTTTAGTTACTTCATAGATGTGGATGAATGATGTGAAATCTAATCAAGTGTTACATCAGACTTTAGTTCCACCTGGAGTAAATCCACAAGCTACCCTCCAGTATACAAAGTCATTCAAACTAGCTGCACCTTCACCAGCTTTGAGAACACTTTCATGATCAATCATTATAAAACATATCATATATATATTATTCTGAAATGGACCAATCTGCACAATGAATACTTTTACCGTATTATATTTTGATAATACTTTTCTACTTCTTCTTGAGGAACATTTTGAATGCAGGACTTTTACTGTACCACTCTGGTACTTCTACTTTTACTCAAGTACAAGATCTGAGTACTTGTACTTTTACTCAAGTACAATATCTGAGTACTTATTCCACCTCTGGTAGTGTATTAGTCTGAATTGTAGCTACAAAATCACGCAGAGCTGCGTAAATATAGCCTCACAATGGTAACAAGTGGAAAATAATATTTACAAATGTGTACAATGATTTTTAGGTAATTTTGACCACTCAAGACATCTGACTTATACAAAGGAAGACTGTGTTCATTCTACAATTACATGGGATTAAAGCAACATGTAGTTTTACTTGTATAATACTTCCATTTTGTATAAAAGACAGTTTGTTTTCATCTGTTTTCGAATAAACAAAGTATTGGCTTTCAGAATATTAAACTTGTTTCGGCAAATTCAGATGATAAATACAACTTTGAAGCTTGTAACGGCATTATTACAAGCAGAGAACGGACTAATGTAACATCACAGCAAGCATAACAACAGCCGCGTGTTATGAACACATACGCCAAAATGACATCATCTGTCGCTTAGTGACAGGTTTTGGCAGAGCAGCCAATGATGCAATACGCTTATCTGAAAGCGTTTTCCCCTCTCCTGAAATGACATGACCCAAAAATGTAACTGTTCTTTGTACATATTGGAGTTTAGACAAACTAGCCTTCTGGCCTTTGGCTGCGAGGTATTTTAACAAGGAAATGGTATCAGCTCCACACTGTTCTGCTGTGGGTGCGCAAATCATGAGGTCATCAAACTGGCCTTGTATGAGAGCGGTGCCTTTAGAAACTTGGAGAGAGGCCAACCTTGTACACAATGCCTGGTTGTACACAGTAGCCTTGACACAAACGTGTGAATGTATAAGGTTTACCCTTATATTCAAATGTGAACAAAATTGACTGTCTTTGTGTACAGGAACACTGAAAAATGCATTTGAGAGATCTTATGACAGTAAAAAAATGCTGCAGAGGCTGGAACTTGGGAAATAATCAGATAAGGATTTGGGACAAGCGGGCATGCACAGCTGCATTTACTGTAAATCCTGGACAAATCTCCACTCGTCAGGAGGTTTTGTCTCTGATCTTTTTGACAGGAAACACTGGAGTGCGTACCGGAATCGTTACACGGAATAATGACCCCTTGTTTAAGCAGAGAGGTAAACACTGACCGAATGCCATCAACAGCTTCACGTTTCAATGGGTACGGGGGTTGATTTGAACGGAACGTGGACATTAACCCTACGTCATATCTGTGAGCTGCCCAGAGTGAGTATGGCACATCTGAAAGCGCGGCAGGAAGCTCAGAGATATGAGAATTACCTCATCATCCTCAACCAACAGCAATGTGTGCAGAACGGCTACGTTCGTGCACATTTTCCTTTGATACACGTCACGTGACACATGTACATGTGTACATGACATATTCTGTGTGTGTAGGTGCCCAATCAGTGACTGACTCCAAATCGTTAACGATTACACCCAAATCCCTCTATCTATCAGTGGGGCCCCTGACTAGTGAAATGTGTGGACCGCCCCTGGGATTTGACACATTTTGTGTTGTGTGGGTGTGAGTGCAACAGGAACCAGCTGCGCAGCAAACTTCAAGCATAGTTTTAAGCATGAGCTCATCATTCACACATTCTAACAGAAAACTCTCATCATAGCATTTACACGGATCATCAACAACGTTAGTACAATGCAAAAAGAAGCTTCCATGAACACCGCAGGTGGAAAACACGTTGATCAGTCAAACCGCAACAACACCTGAGAATCAGGATATGTCAGCAGCCATTTGATACACATTCACACAGTTCTTTATCATCAAATGCCAGTTTTTGAACCATTGTAGGAGATGGCTGCCGGACTTTAAAACCCTTATTTGTGGAAAAATGAGATCTAAGCCGAACCGGAGTTTCAGATCTCTGCCCAGTAAATTTATTAGGCAGACGAAGGATAAAATAAACAGTTTTTTGACTGATGTGGGAAATGGATTGACTATCATCACCGTTATCTCTACTGTGAAGTGATACAAAAACTTCTCCTTTACAGTCACCCCAGCCGCTCCTATTGAGTGCATAAATCTACCACTAAATTTGCAATCAGGCAAATCTGCCCTTTTTACTATAGAATGTGTAGCCCCAGAATCAACCAAAAAATATATAACATCAACACCCATGATAGTTAAAGTTAGTGTGGGACATTTCTCAAATGCTGTTTCACTGTCATATTTCAAATATATACCCTCTTTAACCACAGGCATGTCTTCTACATTTTCCAATTACTTTTACTTTTACAACGGTTCACATTTTCCAATTACTCAATAGCATGATGTGTTTGTGTGTGTCACTTCCCTGGTTCGATGCTGCTGGCTGAATTTCCGTCTCGCTCGATCGGGTCCCTTCCTCCCCATCTGGTGTATGTCAGTCTGATTGTGAATGGCCCCGTCCTTGCTGTCCCTCTCTGCCTCCACTGCCAGTGTTCTGTGAGCAGTCCCATAATCCAATGTTCAACACTGCCACACTTGAAACATCTTTCGTCAAATGAAGGTCTTGCTTCTCGTCTTCTGCCTCGGAAAACCTCTTCTGCCTCTCCCTCGGTATTGTGACCGGCCAGCATTCTGCGTAGCTTGCGCTGTGAGTCCGTTGAGAAAGGCATTATCTGAGGTGTGTCCCCCAAACACCTGCTTGGGCATCGGGTTTGTTTATCCCGCTGTTGTCCCCATCTACTTGGGGCTGATGGGGGTGGCGAGATTGGAGTTGACGGACTGCATGGCTGGGGCTTGTAGTGGCGGTGGAGGTGGTTGAGGTGGGCCAGCCGGATTGCCAGGGTTGTACCCCGGGGGAGGGAAAGGATACCCAATCGAGGAGAGGTCATACAGGCCTGCAATGGAAGGATACAGAGATGTCTGGGGTTTACATGGTTTTGGAAATAATTTATTTTCCTTCTTTTCTTCACATTCATCTTCAACCTTAATATTTTCTTTAATGCCCAAGGCCAACTGCCTTCTTTCACGGCATTCTGCTTAATCCTCCCAGTATTTATTATAAACACTTTCTGTGAGTACACTTTCTGTGAGTGTCCAGTTTTCTATACAAGTCTTTTACTTTAACTTTATTTTTATTTCTACTTCTTCTTGTAATTTATTCTTTAGGTTCTTGATTTTTAATTTACTCAAAAACCTCCCTTTGGAAATCCAAACATTTCCGTCCATATATTTAATTTAGACAGACTGTCCTCACCATATTTTACTCTCATGACATCCACAATCGGACCCTCAGGGGGGTGTACAAGCCCCCTACTCTGCTTTGCTCCCATGACAAAGTCTCTAGATGTTACCAAACCACCCCTGACAAAACAAGGGGTGTTTAAACACCTTTCTTTTTTTTTCATCCATCGATGATGTGATATTTGTTTCTCAGTATAAATCACGCAAAAACTGATCGTAAACCCAGTCTACGATGGGATAAACCCTACTTTCGAGCAGTCCCTCTCATAAATGTCATGGAGTTTAATTACGTTTAACTTTAAACAATTTAGACACTGTACATCTCACCCAGTATTGAAAGCCTTTTTAGTCTGTTGGATCTCGTGAAGTCAATCAGTTCCACCCCCGGCGCTGGTCCTCTCGTCCCATACGGTTTCTGTCGGGGTAGAGGAGGATCCGCGGATCCTGGAGCGCCCACCACCAGCGTCCGTAGGTGTCCCCAATCGAACTTGCAGAGACCCTGCTCGCAGCGCCAATTGTTATGGAAATCTAAAAACCCCAATACTGTAGAGTACAAGTCAGAGTGATCAAAACAAATAAATGGTGAATCAGACAGAGTTGTCTTTCTGGTGATTTTATTTGAAGCTTCAAATATATAAAAATACAATACAATAAATAGACACAGGTCCCACAGAGTATAGAATATTCTGCGCGAGTGTGCGCAGTTCAATATGGTAGCAAGGCTTATATACAAGAAATGGTGGGAAGGTAAGAAATCTGTCTTCACACGGTCACATTGTTATTAGACACATGTCCTTGAGCTGTAGATCTCAGGAAAGGCAAGTTCTCGTGTGACTATGTATGAGTCTCAACATAATAGCAGCTGTGGCCTTGAAGTAGAGTAGATAGAGGCAAACAGCACATCTAACCAAATGAGAAGCATTTGGTTACTTTGAACATATAAGGATATAATAAAAATGTCCACTACAAGTCCAACCCCTATCCAGAAGTAAGGTTCCAGAGCCGACGCTGTGCGTAGAGGTGAGCCTAATCAGATCCAACTGGTTACGCTCCACCTCCCGCACAAGCTCCGGCTCCTTCCCCCCCAGAGAGGTGACGTTCCACGTCCCCAAAGCCAGCTTCTGTCGCCCGGGTCTGGTCCGTCGAGACCCTCTGCTTTCACTGCCACCCTTCTGGCAGCGCACCCTCCTTACCCACATCTCTAAAAACGGAAGTACAATGGAGCTGATCCACATTTGCTGCCGTCATGATGACATTACTAAAATGTGGGCTGGCTTTACGTTGAACTCCTGGCAACGTCCCGCCCTCGGCCCAACCTATCGTCCCCTATCAGAAACAATATGCAACGTGTTTTGGAAGTAATATGGTCTGTGCTTACATTAGCAAGCATCGCTAAGACTCAGAGCTAACCTGTACTGGAGAGAATAAAGAAGACAGATTAAAAAGGTATTGTCCTTGTGGTCAACCAGCTAGAGAGAAAGCGTTTGAGATCCATACTGTTTCAGAAATAATGCTTGATATAGTTTGGAACATAATATGGCGTTTAATCAAGGCAACGTTTAGCTGAGTTTCTGCTGGTAGACAGCCTTCTCTTCACAGAGCTCACTGCTTGCACGCGCTCCAAAAGGGGCATGGCCAGCAGCAGCTGTATTAGATTAACATGCTTATTGTAGTTTTAAGTGCACTGCCTTGCGGCCTGTGGCACCATCCTTGATGGAGCATATGTGTGGGCTGGACCTGTATTTTACAGGAAAGGAGTGAGCAGAGGGTCGCGTTGTCGATTCTTGTTCTATTTTCTCAGACTTTCAGTTGCGCGCGCTACTAAAGGGACGTGCTACCATGGAAACCAAACAATGGTGTAGCTGTATTAAAGTCCGAGTGGAAACAGTCCTGAGTAAATCAGATTTTGTCAGAAATCGGGAGAAATGCGGGAGAAATATGACCCCGGGAGGAAATCGGAAGAGGGCTATGAAATCGGGAGTCTCCCGCGAAAATCGGGAGGGTTGGCAAGTATGCGAAAACGATAATGGACCGCAATCGTTATCAAAAAAGTATTCCGTCCACACGCAACAGGCACCAGAAACGTGTCCGTTCACACGAGATCGCTCGAAAGCGCTGGAGACGCTGTAGTACATATGCCAGGCCTGTAAGTGGCGCTGTACTCCTACCACAAAAGCAACGAAGAAGACTTCCCGCGCATGGTTGCCCTTCTGTTTATTCTCCGCTGTGGACGCTCTGGCTCTTTTTCTCCCTCCCCGAGGCAAATGTTTGCTCCTGCTGCTGTAATTATCTCCGGTAGTCCACCAGCAGATGAAAAACACCCACCTCTCCGCCTCTTCCAAGGGACGAGGGGACCGTGCAGCAGAGTTTCAGTTAGATTTTTTTTCGCCTGTCAACATGTCCGTTAAAGTTGAAATCTTCCGGACAAAATTTGAAAAGTGCCAGTCAAAGTTCTTCTTTGTTATTTATTGAGCTTTAAAACAAATGAATAACGACTCTATATAATAATATAAAAAAACGGAGCCTCTCTTGTCCTCCCCCTCTTCTGACAGCCCAGCAGCTGATCTCTGAGCAGGAGAGGTGGGGAGAGGCGGGGCTATTGCGTCATCGTTATCAGGACATGATCTTATAGGCGTAAACACGGAGCCGTTTGCCCCCCCAGAGCATTTCGTTTGCGGATCTACCCACCTAGGGACCCGTTATCGTTATTTTCTGTGTTTCCGTGTCGGCCTCGTGTGGCCGAACCGTCTATCTGATAGAGAACTGTAGCAGATACGACCGTTTTCGTCCTCGTGTGGCAAGGGCTTTAGTAACAGGGCTGAAATATAGGGGGTTATGAGGCATGCTACAATGCATGATCAGTTTGGTATTTTGAGCAAAACCCTTCAGAGACATGTTTTTGATATATCCGAGACCTATAATATATGTATGCCTAAAAATAGTATAATAGGAGAGCTTTAATTTAACGTACCTATACCCAAGTTTCATAGCTGTTCACGAGAGGGGTGTAACAAAGAAAACGGTTATAAACCAAGGTTCCTTTTTCAAAAATGTCAATATCTTTTTCATATTTTATAATAAATATTCAAAAGATATGTGTTCAGATGAACCTCCACCCATTGCATAAATGTCTTTATTAAGATTGCATTTTAGTGGAGTTACCCCCCTCTGACACCAACAGAGTGGAGTTACCACGCCTCTGACACCAACAGAGTGGAGTTACCCCCCTCTGACACCAACAGAGTGGAGTTACCCCCCTCTGACACCAACAGAGTGGAGTTAACCCCTCGGACACCGTTGATGAGCAATTTCTACATGTCAGTCACACATGAAATTCCTATGTTAAATCGTTTAAAAAGTCTGATATGCCCACATAACAGTTGACCGGCAGCTTCCTGCAAATGCCTGCCCCCCGCTGGCATCTGATCAAATTATACAACAATTTATTGGTTTTCTGAGGGCTTCTTATACCCCTTTCACACCAACGTCCCGTTCTAGTGCTTCCGCTCTTCTGGTTCGGAACCATTTTTTCTTTTCAGCCCCCGTTTTGTTCACACCGCCCAGAGCCCGAGTGATGCTGCGTCATTGCATCATCGTTTGCGTCATGACGTAACTGTTTACGTGCCTGCTTTATAAAGCCAACCCGCGCGGAAATTCCTCATATCGACAACAACAATGATCCTGGTAGTCTTTCTTGAGTTTTGTTAGCCTGTTGCTTATTTGCTCCAAAGTCCGGTGGTATCCAGCGGCGGCCAACTCCTGCTGCAGCTGCTGGAAAATAGCTTTAGACCGCGTTGTGTCATCCAACTTCCTCTGTCATCCAACTTCCTCCGTACCATCCAACTTCCTCTGTACCTCTTGCGTTGACCAAAGCCAGAGGAGGTCATTTGTCTCTTCAGCGGTCCACTGCTGCTTACATTTACTGACATCCATCCTGGTTCTTAGTTGTGTGTGTTGCTGAACAGAATTTGCGGCAATTATGCCGTTACAAGCTTCAAAGTTGTATTTATCATCTGAATATACAGGGTTCATAATGCCTTTTACACGCAAGCTAATTGCCTCAAAGTGTGCACCAGCTGCCTTCTTTAAAGCAGCTCAGCGGCACAAAGATTGAATGGACTGTTCCAGGCTGGTAGTCACTATTTTGGTGTCAAGTTGGCATTAACCTTGTACAAAACATGATGAAAACACTTGTGAGAAGCTGATTATATTGATATAAGAGGCAAGGGTGGGGGATTTAATTAAAGGAGAGTTGGCTGTGTAAAGTGTAATACCCAGAGGAGAGCTGAATTAGAAATCAGCTATGCGAGGTGTTAGGGCATTGTCTTGATTTATGGAACCAGGCAGCCTTCTATGTCTGAGGATTAAGCCCGGGGTCTGCTTTGCCACCAGGCATCTGGTGCTCTCAAAGCCCACTGTTTCCTAGGATAGCACGCTGCAACATGAGCAGAGAGAGCAGGGCGCTTTTACCTCACTGTGAGTTACTCTTCACGTCTATATTTCTGAAACTAAAGCTACTCCTTTCCCCTGTTCCCTTCTACACCTGTTGATGATCGCATTGTTGTTACTTTTGGTTTCTAATGCAATGTAGTGAGGGAATTTTTTGAGACGTCAGTGCTTGTCAGATAAACATGCAGGTGACGGTGCTGATGGATGCCTTGTTCAATCTTTTCTTTTGTATTCATTTCATTTGCATTCCTTGTAATTAAACAAAAGTCAGTACCTGCTACTTGTGTTACTCTGCTAACGTGGTTGTCATGATCTTGTTTGCAACATTAAAATAATTTAATTGCATAACATTATACTGTGATTATTTGCATCCATAATAGCCATTTTTCATTAGAATTACAAAAAGATAGAACTGAACTGTTAGTTAGTTTAACAATCTGAACTTGATCTGTTATGATGATAAACTGAAGCCATTTCTAAATTAACCCAATTAACTGAGTTTTAAATCAACTTAGTTTATAAGGAAATTATGAAGAGGAACAAATTAAATGATTTGAAAATGATATCTATGAAGGTGCTGACGCTGTTGGCGTTTAAATTAAATATGTGTAATGGTAAATGCCATATATGATTTTCTTACCTGGAGTTCTGCCTTTTTGAACAGACTTTTTGAGTCCTAGCTATATTGTCTGCAGTTCTAGGGTTAATATTAATCTAATATGATTGTCATCGGTCTAAATTATATTTCAAATGAATAACTGTGTATGTAATGAAGATCATAGTGTGGGTTGAATCCATTTTCATAACCACTGTCTTTTAACTGATTTAAATGCGGAAACTGGGCTTATTCATCAGAATTTTGTATGACTTGCCTTGACTTGCTTGACCTGAGCAATGACTTGACTTGCTTGACCTGAGCAATGACTTGACTTGACTTGCTTGACTCTCACCACAGTGACTTGGGACTTGCTTGATACTTGTAGGTCAAGACTTGAGACTTGCTCATGACTTGCACATACAGGACTTACTCCCACCTCTGATGCAAACAAACTGCATCTCCAACTGAACAGTGCCAAATCAGACATCATCGGCCCCCCATCCCGTACCAAAACCATCCAGAATGTCAACTTCACCATTGACAGCAACACTCTATCCCCCCCCACCCCCCCCTCACATCCGCAACCTCGGAGTCATCTTCGACAGTCAGCTCAAATTCAACCGCCACATCAATCACATCACCAGGACCGCCTTTTTCCACCTCAAAAACATTGCCCGTCTCCGCCCATCACTCTCCTCCTCTGCTGCTGAAACCCTGATTCATGCATTCATCACTTCACGACTCGACTACTGCAATAGCATCCTCTACGGCAGGGGTACTCAAACTTTTTTGTTAAAGGTCCACTTGTGAACTTTATACAAGGTCACTTGTCCGGATCAATGCAAGTAAAGTCCCCCCCCCCCCCGGAGCGGAGCAACGGAACTGAAACTAAGAAGCAGTTTCTTACTGCGCGCTATGCATGGGGACCCTTGAGGGCGTTTCCCGACATGTCGTTGCAGTACATTTAAGGGTGTTTCATGTTGTTGTTGCTGCTGTGGACCTTCTTAATCTACCTTCTTTGGGGGCCCCCTTCTGGTCCGAGCACTTGCCTGCCTTGCCTGTCGGCAAATGGCGCCCCTGTATACACACACACACATTCAATACATATACAGTATGATGGCTTGAACTAGTGGGAGAAATGGCACTGTTTGTCTGTAGCCAATGCCTTGAACCTTGTCAAAAAACCTCCGGATTGATTTGCAGTTCGGTCCGGATTTGAGAACGGTATAGCATCCAACCTCCTCAATAAACTCCAACATATCGAGAACTCTGCACCCCGCCTCCTCACCCACACCTGCTCCAGAGACCACATAACTCCCGTCCTCCAGAACCTCCACTGGCTCCCCGTCCGTCAAATAATCGACTTCAAAGTCCTCCTCATTACTCACAAAGCCCTCAACAACCAGGCTCCGCCCTACCTCACAGACTTGCTGCACCACTACACTAGGGCTGCTCGACTTTGGGAAAAAATCTAATTGAGATTTTTCTGACAAATATTGCGATTGCGATTCGATTTGCGATATTTGTTTTTAAGCGACCCAACGGAAGTTTATTGTAAAATGCGGCTATATCTCCGGCTAGGAAGGTCGCATCAACATGCTCCCGTCTCTAGCACCCCCGTAGCCCGAGCTAGGAGTGAAATAACTAAAGTTACATGAAACTTCCGTTGGGTTATTTTAAAGTCAAGCTTCAGTTTAAGATTCACCCTGTAATAGATGTGAAACATGTGATGGAGCATTACTTTTTTTCATTACTACATTTTCACCTAACCATCTAGGAAAGCTCCATTGGAAGCCATTTGGAAAAGGGCAGGCACTTTCAAAAATACTTGGCTGGTGATTGGATCAATCTGTCTATCACCTTATATCATGGGCCACTTCTGATTGGTTAACAATGGCTGGTTCATGTGGAGTACAGCACTTCTGATTGGTGTGGATGACTGACACACTAGAACAAACAAAAAAAAAATTGCGATTTGATAATCGCATCATTTAAAATCGCGATTTCGATTTAAAATCGATGAATCGTTCAGCCCTACACCACACCCCTTCCCGCTGCCTCCGCTCATCAGAAGCCAACCTCCTATCCATCCCCACCCACATCAATCACCGGACCTGGGGGGACAGAGCCTTCTCCGTCGCTGCCCCCTCCCTCTGGAACTCATTCCCACAACCAATCAGAGACTGCACTGACCTCACCACTTTCAAAAAACTTACAAAAACTCACCTCTTCAATCTGGCTTGTGTGATTGATTTTGTATTGCTTGATTTTAATTTGACTTTAACTATATATATGTATTTGTTGTTCTTTTCTCTTCACTATATCTGTAAAGCGTCTTTGAGCACCTGTAAAAGCGCTAACAACATTAATCTATTATTATTAGGGATGTAACGATACCAAAAACTCATGGTACGATAATATCGCGATAACAAGTCCACGGTACGGTATTTATTGCGATATTGAATAATAAAGGGAAACTTTTTTTCTCTTTTTTTCAATAAAACATTTTTTTACTCGGAAAATGTTTCTTTATTACATAATACATCTGATTTGTACAGCATTTTAGTAGGATAGCAGTATTTTAAAGTGTCAAAAACAAAAAGACAGTAACAGACTGGAACAAGAAAACCAGTGTGTTTGTACCTACTAGTATTACCAAACAAAGTAGGAATGTTCTTTGTGCCACTGCATCTCACAAATAAACAAGGACATTTAATAATCAGACCCTGCAATAAAATAAATCAACTTTCACTTTAGTTTTTCAAGTAACTCAACTCAAACTCACTAGTCACTCACTCAGCATCATCAGACAGGTTTTTAGGAATATGAGAATGTCCACATTTCCAGGTATTTATAAGCTGGGATGTTTGGGCATTTACAATATCCCCTGCTCTGGAAAAAACTCTCTCGCTTGGTACTGATGTTGCTGGGACAGCAGTGGTCGCGTTAACCGAATATTTTATTTAACAATGACGGAAAAATCTGAAAGCAGTCTGTCATTTTGACAGATTAGAACAAACTCGGAACAGCGCCAACGTTTCCCCGCAGCGAGGCTCTGGTGTTATGCCGGGTTATGCATGCCCTCCAAAAGGAAATTATATAGTTTCCAAACCGTACTTTGCCGTACAGATCAACACATGTCTGGGAGGTTTTGCTTTACGCTGTGTGCGCTCCCGCGAGGTGTATGCACTCCGTTGACAGTTCACGATCGTGCTCTCTCGTGATCTGTTCAGACCCGACGGGTAATAAGGGATTATGACGGACATTTTACGATCCTGTCTGTCAAAATGACGGACAGCGAAAAGGTCTAACGCCACCTCAGTGGGACGGAGAGATATGCTTTGGCCATGGGTGACAGCAGTGGGTCAAACTGTGCATTGTCTCTCCACCACTTCACAAACAATACAGTTTTTGCCAAGAAGGTGAGGCTTATTGACAGGGCGAGATATAAATATACTGTTGGTACTAGTCAGTATGGATGTCCCGATCACCTTTTTTTGCTCCCGATCCGATTCCGATCATTTGATTTTGACAATCTGCCGATACTGATTTTTCCCGATCCGATCTTTATGCAATGAGAAAAAAAAGGTAACAGATAACGGCTGGTCATCCAACGCGATGAATTCAGCTATCTTGGCTGTTGTTTTTTTGGCCTTTTCACTGTTCTGGGGCAGTTTCTCTTTCCTTTTAAAAGTCTCTGAAAGTGTCGGTTGTTTCAGTGCCGTTCCCTGAGTGGCCGCTGTGTACTCGTCGTGTTGTTGTTTGTTTCTCAGGCGGCGTGTTAGATTGGTCGTGTTGAACGTAGCTCTGTTCTTTCCACCACGCGGAACCTCCGCCTTGCAAACATTGCATCTGGCTGTTACACTGCCTTCACTTTCAATTTTATAATACTTCCAAACTCCTGACATTTTCTCTGTCCCGACTCCCGAGTCACCAGCTGAACGTAGCCTCTCGTTAGCGTACTGCTACTATTAGACACTGCGCCCACTCTGTTGCCAGCTTTGAGAGAAATAAGCAACCAGGTCTGAAAACAAGCCCAAAAGAAGCAACACATACATGATGTTGTGTCATTTTAAACCAAAACTAAGGCCTCAGGATGACTTTAAGACGTGAACATGGTCATTTTAGTTTTGTAACATTAAATAAAAAAATTAATAAAAAATAAAAAATTCCGTACGAAGCGTACGAAGACGCCTGCGCTGCTAAACTAGCGGCGAATCCAAAGCCAGCTGCAAAGGCACCGGGGCTTTTACCTATCGACGAGGCTTTTGAAAAAGGCAATAACTTTATTTGGGAAAATAAATATGGTCACTTTGAAGAGTCAAAACTGTTCTTGGCTTTGTTTTGTTCATAGTAGTAATGCTCATGTCATTTGCTCACTACTAGTCTTTTTTTTACCACCAGGTGTGCAAAAACTACAGGTACATTTAATATATATATATATATTATCGGTTATCGGTATCGGTCTTGAGAAGCAGGAAGTTATCGGTATCGGTTTCAAAAAACCGATATCGTGCATCCCTAACTAATATATATATATATTTTTACACATGGTCACGGGGGTGACTACGAACTCAGATTTAAAGTGTCGCAACAAATTCAGAATGTGGGCGTGGCTTATACATTTTTTTTAAATTGCGATAGCATTAAATGAGCTACGGACGCACAATTTGGGACACACGTCAGAGCCCACGACCTTTTCGAGAATGTAAAAAAAAAACGTAATTTTTCAAAATAACTGCTCACTAGCGCCCCCTATTGTGTGGTAGTCACATATAGTTTCTCAGAACTTCACGAATTTTGGCACAGACATTCCTCATGGAATTGCGGACATATTTGTAAATATATTCCATTAGCCCCGTCCCCCAAAAACTCGGCAGTTTTCAAATATGTGCGTTTCTCATGCATTTTAAGCACATTTTTGCAAACTCCTCCTAGGGAAATGTTCATAAAAATTCCAATCCAGAACAAGTTAAGCGCATATCCAATGTCATGCTACATTGAGAAGATACAGTCCTTCGCTCAAACGGGGAGCTCGTAGGCTAACAAAGAATATTCCATTTTTGACCATTTATATGTCAGATAACCTACTGACACCTGCCCGTCTGCCTGACACACACACACACACACACACACACACACACACACACACACACACACACACACACACACACACACACACACACACACACACACACACACACACACACACACACACACACACACACACACACACACACACACACACACACACACACACACACACACACACAGCTCCTAAAGCATATACTAAATATCAGGCTACAGCCCTTGTATATTTTATTATGTGAAGCACTATATGGTTTCATGACAAATATCTACTGTTTATTTGTAGATATCTCCTAAAGCCTACAAATAAAGTTTGAAATGTAGGCCTGTTACATATATTATTGAGCGATATATATTATACACACTGTTCTGCTTTCTGCACTGACCTCAGCAGCTGTTCTCACTGTAAACATCGCCTCACAATGAAATAGGGCTGTGCATCTTCACTGGTCTCTCGATTCGATTACGATTATCCTGTCAACGATTCGATTCAATTCGATATTCCGATGCATCCCGATGCATCACGATTCATACCAATGTGTTGCATCCTCAATTTTCTATATTACTGCACATGGCTTATTTTTCATCAATGCATACATGCAGTAAATACATAACTCTCTTTTTATTATTTAGAAAGTGCTTCAGAAATCAATAACATAAATGTCTTGACATTAATTTATAAACCAAAATAAATGAATTGTATAGGTCTAGCCTCCCTATATCTGTGTGTGTTCCATCCTCAAAAACAAACAAAATAATGCTTCTGCAGTCTAGCTGCAGCTTCTAGCAACGGTCTGCTGTTAAAGAAAGGACACTGAATGTCCTGAATGTGGCATCACACACAGGACTTGAGTCTGAACACAGCAGACAACAGGAGTATTTACAATAGCATATAACAACTAAAATACTGCATGTGGGTGCACACTCACATTCTCTGTCTTACTGTTACATAAATCCCATGAATGTATGAGATTAAATTAGCTTCATTATATCTCAGTGATTAAGTGAATAATAAAGTTTCTATCGGGTCACTATCAGCCTGTCACTCATTATTTTCAGGGAGGGGGCGGGGTTTGGAGGAACAGAGGAGACGGTGATCGCGGAAGCTTTTTTCCTGCCTTCACAAACTTTACACACGTATATATCGTCTGAAAATTGCTAGAGGGCATTCATACTTTGCAATCCAAGACTTGATTAAATCCACCAAAAACCTGACATGATTGTAACGCGATTATTTTTGAAAAACATAAATCCCTGTGTCTCTGAGCCGCAGCGACACGGAGTGATTCAGAGCGGGTCCTTCTGCTGTTGGTCTGGACTGGTGTTCTTGTGTTGGTGGATAAAGCAGACTGCTCCGTGTTTGGTGTTGCTGTGCCGCTGTCACGTCTGTTCCCTGATCTCTGCGTCACCGACCGATTTGATATTAAAGTGACAGAAAAAAAAACGTTATAGTAAAGCCGCGGCCGGAAAATCAGGAAGCAACGTTAGGCCTACTACGCTATAATCGATTATCTTCCGTCACTGCATCGATACCGAATCGTCCACGTCCGCATCGCAATGCATCGTAGAAACGATTATTTTCAACACCCCTACAATGAAAGCATAACCTCCACATCCAGGGGTGATGTGATTAGTGAGTAAACAAACAAACATTAAAGGGCAGAAAGTCTGATGCACATTTGATCATCTTGAATAACTTATAATCACAACGGGAACAGTTTGCAGAGCTGTGCTTCATTGACATAAGTCCAGCCATGCGTCACGCCTCTTTTAAACATCACTGTTGGCTGAAATAGTCTCCGGAGAATACATCAGTGTACCCTCGGTTATAGCTCCTCCAGAGAGACTCCTCTCTCCTCTACATCTTTGTACCCTTGGTTATAGCTCCTTCAGAGAGACTCCTCTTTCCTCTGCATTAGTGGACCCTCGGTTATAGCTCCTCCAAAGACACTCCTCTCTCCTCTAAATCAGTGTATCCTCGGTTACGGCTCCTCCAGACAGCCTCCTCGATAATCGATCCTCGACAAGCCTTTAGAGAAATTTGTTTTCCTTCGAGACGGCGCGCCGACATCCGTTTCCGGGTCGCTGCCTGGGAGTCTGGGACGCGAAAATTAGAGAAATGACAAATGGCTCATTTCCGAGGACTCGCGCGCGTCTGCTTGACGCCGGGACTACCGGCTGTCCTCCCCGACAGGCGCACGGACGCGAGGGCCCGCTCATCACTGCGCGCACAAGTGCGACCGCAGTTTTAATTATTATTATTATTATTATTATAATAAGAGTCTATATGCAAGTTATTGGAATATGATATATTAAATAAATAGCTAAATAATTTCGAAGTAGCAGCCAGATGAATATTATGGATGTTGTTTCAACAGTTCAGGTGTTTAACAGTCTTATTGCCTGTGGGATGAAACTGTCTCTGAATCTGGTGGTTTTTGTCCGGATGCTGCCGTAACACCTGCCAGATGGCAGCAGACAGAACAGTTTGTGGCTGGGGTGATGGGGGTCTTTCATAATCCTGTGGGCTTTCTTCCTGAGCTGCTGGGAGTAAAGGTCCTCCATGGATGGCAGCTCCGTCCTGGTGATTTTCTGTGCAGTTTTCACCACCCTCTGTAAAGCCTTACGAAGATTCTAATGCAGTGAGTGTGATACAGCAGTGAGAAAATATTACTCTCTCTAGACCAGGGTTGGGAAACCTCCGGCCTCCGGGCCGTATACGGTCCGCGAGACCATTTGATACGGCCCTCGAGGTAATTCATAAACACATAGAGAAAAAAAAATTGTAGTACGCATAAAGAGCCGTACACATGCCGCAGTTTTTGCGTGGCTGTGTCTTTAGTTGTAAGCGCAGTTCATGGGCTGTGCTGTTCATCTGTCATACTGATCATACAATAACGCCATCGAAAATAATATGCTACATTACAGTACAAGTTCTTCTGGGTCTTGTGTGTCATTCAAGCTCGGCTCTGTGTGTGTTGCACAAGCGTATTTTGTGTGAGCGAGAGAGAGAGCGGTACCGGGGATTGTTGTTATTAGCATCTGGTTAGCTAGCTATGCTAACAAATATAATAAGCTTTTTCTACAATCAGGTGGAAGAGAGCTCTCTCCTGTCAGACTGAGAGGCTGATAACCTCAGCTCAGTGAGGTAAAGGAACACATTTTATGTGATCATTATAGTTATAAAACAATAAGAGAATAAATGAAAAACAGGTATAAAATACTATGACAGTAAAAAAAAATTGTTATTAATAAACAAGAATACAGTTTAAAAGGAGAGTGATTTGTAAAATATCCATAAAGAAAAAGTACATCTGTTAACAGTTCTGTTTCATATGCAGTGTAAGAACAAGTTTTTAGAGAGTACTTGTCAATGGACAAGTGAGTTTGGCAATTTACTTGTCCGAATAAATGTTTCACTTGTCCATAGCTATACTTTGTGCATGCTGCACCTATTTTAAATATTATTAAATATCAACATAAAGCATACAAGAATCTGGGTTACTGTAACTAAGGTAACACTTTATTGTTTATTTGTTCATATTTGGCAAGAAACATGCTATATAAGAATCTTCCTCTTGGGGCCACTGAAATCTTCTTCTTCTGCATCGTATTTTTGTTTTAACGGTACTACTACTTTTATCAATACCGCTTATCGATCTGAATCTAATCAGCCCTAACTATAAGCTTTATCAAAAAAGAAGGTCTTAAGCACACTCTTAAAAACGGATAGGGTGTCTGCCGCACGAACACAAACTGGAAGCTGATTCCACAAATGTGGAGCTTGATAAGAAAAGACTCTGGCTCCCATTGTACTTTTAGAGACTCAACCAACAACCCTGCATTCTTGGAACGCAATGCCCTAGTACAGTGTTTCTCAAAGTGGGGGGCGCAGAGGCATGACAGGGGGGATGCGAGAGACCTGGAGGAAAAATGGTTTTGAAAAAAAATCATAATTTGAAAGATTATTGATTCGAAAAGAATATGTTACAGTACAGTACAAGTACGTCTGGGTCTCTGTGTTTCATTCAAGCTCGGCTCTGTGTGTGTGGAACGAGCCATTTTGTGTGCGTGCGCGAGCGAGAGAGAGAGAGAGAGCGCACCGGTACCGGAGATCATTGTTGTTAGCTTCTGGTGCTAGCGAGCTAGTGGCCGGGTCTCAAACGTTTTGGTCACGATTAATGTAAACAATTATTTCCGAGGCACACGTTTATATCATCATACAGTTATAAAACAATAAGAGAATAAATAAAAAACAGGTATGAAATACTAGGGGTGTAACGGTTCACAGAAGTCACGGTTCGTACCTCGGTTTGGAGGTCACGGTTCGGTACGGTTCGGTACAACAAGAAAGAGCAAAAAAAAGTCCCAAATGCATAATTCCAGGTTTGTTGTTATTTATGTTTGAACAGTGGTGCAAGTTTCAGTTTAAAAATAAAGAACTCTGACATTTTGAATAATTAACTGTATTAAACAGTTAAAAACAAACCATACACAGTACACTCAGATGGCCATATTATCTATAATGGCTGATGTCAAACAAAAAGGTTTCATCAAGCTGTAAAACTAAAAAGAATGTCTTGAAAATATTACATCATAAATAATAAGAACGTGTTTCAAGAGCGCAAAGTCGTTGAAAAACATATGCCAAAAGCTTCCGTTATTTATTTTGGTCTCTCGGCTTCATGTCTGTTGGCTTCTTAAAAACAGCGGGGATCAGCTGTTGAACTGCTGCTGTCTTTTGCCGGGCTCCGGTGATTGGCAAATCTGGGTGATGCCTTCTGATATGATTTAGCATGTTTGGCATGTGTTACCATTAGCATACCGCACCACTGTAGAACAACGCCGACACACCGTCCTCGTCCGATCCACCACTCGCACACTTCATCGTTATTGTAGTCCACAGGGAACCCGAAATGTTCCCACACAGCTGATTTAAAAGAAGCAGGTGGGTTCTAGCTCCTGTGTGTTATCTGAAATCGCCATACTAACTTTTCTTCTTCTTGTACTTTGTTCGTTTTGTTGTTGTGTTTCTTCTTGTTCTTCATTTGTTGTTTAAGGGCGGCTGGCAAACAGCTTTTAGGCGCAATACCGCCCCCTGGATTATATATAGTGTAGTGGATACTGCCCTGAATGATAGACCTTTTTCCCACTCGTAAAAAAAAAGGCGTATTCGTCGTGTGACTGTGTGTGCCGAACCGTGACGTCCGAACCGTGACGGTACGGGACGAATACGGATACCGTTACACCCCTATGAAATACTATATAATAATATTAATGCATTTTATTTATGGGCGCCTTTCAAAGCTCTCAAGGATACCTTACAGAGCATAATTAAAAACAAGCAACAAAGAAGATCACACAGTAATGCAAGACTTAAAAACAACAATCAGTTTAGAAAAATTATTAAGATATTGAATATGCCAGTTTAAAAAGGTGTGTTTTCAGGCTGGATTTGAAGGTTGAGAGTGAGTCCATATTGCGGATGTCTTGTGGGAGAGAGTTCCAGAGACGGGGGGCAGAGTGGCTGAAGGCTCTTGACCCCATGGTGGTCAGGCGGGCAGAAGGTACAGTGAGTTGGAAGGCATAGGAGGATCAGAGGGTACGAGAGGGAGTGTAGGTGTGAAGGAGTTCAGAGAGATATGGAGGTGCAAGAGTGTGAAGGGCCTTGAAGGTGAGGAGCAACACTTTAAAATCTATGCGGTATTTAACGGGGAGCCAATGGAGTTGTTGGAGAACCGGAGTGATATGATTAATGGAAGGAGTTCTGGTAATGATACGGGCGGCTGAGTTTTGGACCAGTTGGAGCTTACGCAGGGATTTGTGAGGAAGACCAGAGAGGATGGAATTGCAATAATCAATACGGGATGTAACGAGGGCGTGGATGAGGATGGCGGTGCTGTTGGGTGTAAGTGATGGGCGGAGGTGGTTAATATTGCGGAGGTGGAAGTAGGCAGATCGAGTGATGTTGTTGATGTGAGCTTCAAATGATAAGGTGCTGTCAAGGATGACACCCAGACTCTTAACTATATGACAGTAAAAAAAGAATAAAGTTTGAAAGGAGAGTGATTTGTAAAATATCCATAAAGAAATAGTAAATCTGTTTACGGTTCTGTTTCAAATGGGTGTTGAGAGATGTATCCATAGATCTCTTCATTTTGCTCTCAAAGTGCACCAGATTGATGCTTTTAACTTCCATATTTAAAAAAAAAAAATCCCAGTGGAGCATGCCCCCGGACCCCCCTATGTTAGGTCCACTCTATAAAAACAGCACTTTACCCCTGTTAACACCTATATGCAGTGAGCTGATTATCAAGTCTTCATTGTAACTGTCGCGGGTACACTGTGTATTTGCGTGGAGATTGTTGCAGTAGAAAATTCCACTGTAGCCCAGTACATTAATGGAAAACCCTAAATGTTTGAGCACCCCCTATAAAACGTCAGGCTACCCCACAGCACCCCCAAAATAAATCTTTGGCGCCGCCACTGAGCCTGCAACCCTGTTTTGAAGAAATGTGCAGTGCAAAACAGGCTCATTGCAGCCACTATAAGACACACTTTTTGGCCAAATATCAGCATTTTCTTTCTTTTCATTTCTTTGCACGGATTGCAAAGTGGCAAAGTATTATAACTTATTGTTCTAGCAAAGGGATTGCACAATTGTATTATGTATTTCTTTTTTGACCACACAGACGTATGGAGCATTGTTTTATTATCACTGTTCTAGCAAAGGAATGCACACGTTCATATTGATGTATTTTAATAAATGTTAACTTGGCCCATTACGTGACTATTTGTGTTGGGGGGGCCCGACTTTGTTTTTTCTCCAAAGGGGGGCCTGACAGAAAAAGTTTGAGAATCACTGCCCTAGTAGGACAAGAGGGTATAATGAGTTCTTTAAGGTAAGATGGCGCCTGCCCATTAAGGGCTTTGTAGGCGAGAAGAAGATTTTTTTATTCTATCCTGTGTTCTATAGGGAGCCAGTGTAAGGCAGCCAGAACAGGAGTAATGTGGTCCCTTTTCCTAACTCTGGTTAGTACACGAGCTGCAGCATTTTGAATCAGCTGAAGCAACTTAACTGACTTATTGGTACACCCTGATAATAAAGAGTTACAATAATCCAGCCTTGAAGTAACAAATGCTTGGACTAGTTTCTCTGCATCGTTTTGAGGCAAGATATGCCTGATTTTTGCAATGTTACGTAGATGGAAGTAGGCGGTCCTTGAAATTGATTTTATGTTGGCGTTAAAGGATAAATCCTGATCAAATATAACGATAGTTACGGCTGTAACTACGGTTCTATGAGTCCCGGATGACCGCCAGAGGCGGTGCTTTCAGCACTGGATATGTCCATCGCGCGCATGCGCAGCTCGAGTACCAATACCAACAAAGTCACCTGTGACCCACGTGACACCGGCTATATCAGCCGGTGTCGTCAGAGGATCTGTTCCCAGAATCTTCTCGCGAGCACACAAGAATTCTGAGTGACAGGGAACTCTGGCGGTCATCCGGGACTCATAGAACCGTAGTTACAGCCGTAACTATCGTTCTATTTCATCCCTACTGACCGCCAGAGGCGGTGCTTTCAGCACTGGATGACTTATACCAACAATGTCATGAAGAATCCAAGCCCTTGCTCACCACTGGAAACAGTGGAGCTCGGCAAAAGGACCACGCCCAAAGAATGGGGAGTGGCGACATTGACCTGATGACAACTGGAGAATGTGCCAGAAGACACCCACGACGCCGCGGCGCAGATGGTCTCCAGGGGCACCACCCTCAGGGCAGCCCAAGATGTTGAGATGCTCCTTGTAGAGTGGCATCTCAGCCTGATGGCAGGGGGCGGCCACTGGCCCCGTAAGCCTGTGAGATGGTATCGACAACCCAGTGGGGCAGCCACTAGTTAGAGGGCATAACCTCCTTTAGTGCCGCAAGGGCAAAATCAAGAGTTGCTCCTACTACCGTATACAGGCAGTAGCCTTGATATACGCCCTTTGGGCACCCCCAGGGCACAGAAACTTCGACGTGCCGTACTCCTGGATGTCAAAGCGTGCCAGCTGGGCAGGCTGATTGAAGTGGGTTTGTGGAAGGACCCCGGGCCGGAATGCCACATTTGCCCAAAGGGCAACGCCTGAGAGTCCCACCTCGGGCATGAATTGTTTATGGAGAGGACATGCAACTCCCCGACTCGCTTCCCTGAGGCTATGGCAAGCAGAAATGCTGCCTTCGAGGGCAGCCACCTAAGCCCCACCTGGGCCAGGGTCTCGAAGGGAGGATATGATAGGGCATCCGGCAGCAGGGGCAGGTCCCAAGCCGGAGCCCTCGGGGTGCTAGGGGGACGCTGCCGTAAAGCCCCTCTCATAAAGAGGGACACCGACCTGTGGCACCCCGCCGTGGCGCCGTCGACCCGAACATGTCGGGCAGAAATCGCAGCCACATAAATTCAGAGTGGAGTGAGAACGTCCACCATCTAGAAGGGACTGTTGTCTAAGCAACAACATACATGCTGTCCCCAAGGAACACACACATTCTTGCCCCCCAGTTGGGGTAGGAAGTGCGTGAGTGCAAGCTGCACAGCCCGAAGCTCTAGCACGTTGACCTGGCGCGCACTCTCCTGGGCAGACCGCTGACCCTGAACGGTCCTGCCCTGCCGCACTGCACCCCACCCTGAGAGACATGCACCTATGGTGATGGTCTCCTGGCGGGATGGGATGGCGCCCATGGGCACGCCCACTAGGAGATAGGCCCTGCCCCTCCAGCGTGACAGAGAGTGGAGGCAATGCTGCGACACCCTGACTTCCCTGTGCCTGTGCCACTTGGTGTCCAAGTGAAGGCTGTTCAGCCACATCTGCATGGGGCGCAACGACAGCGGGCCTAAGGGCCCAGCGGCCGAGGCAGCTGCCAGTCTGCCCAAGGGCCGGAGGAACTGAATATAAGGCACCATCTTGCCCGGCCCACGTGGAAGTAGGCATCCCTCAAGTCCACGGTTGAGAACCACTCCACCTGTGCATATGAAGTGGTCAGCATATAGAATGGCAGCACCTTCGGGAATCTGTTGATTCCTCTGAGGTCCAAGATCGGGCGAAATCCACCGACTTTCTTGCTCACGAGAAAGTACGCCGAGTAGAACCCCCTGGGCTAAGCAGAGGGTCTTACTGGCTTGATTGCGTCCTTGGACAGAAGGACGGACAACTCTTGGGGCCCCTGCCGGATCGCTGACGACTGTCAATTAGACCCAGCCGAAGGCTAGGGGCCGGAGCTGCGGTCCGTACCCCTGGGTTAAGGTGAAAACCACCCAAGGGACGGAAGTACAGACCGCCCAGTAACTGAGCTGCTGCTGGGAAAGCAGCCGACGACCGGGGGGGCACTGGGGCACGAGGCCGTCTGGAAGGCGGGCGACTTGGGGCACGAAAGTCATTGGGTCGCGCCGCTAAGACCTCTGCAGACCACCCCTGTAATCCGCCGGCTGAGTGTGGCTGCTAGAGCGGCCCCTGGGCCTGCTGGGAGTGGGCACAGGTCTGCGAAGACCCGAGAGCTGCTGCCTGGTCTGCCTAGCTTTGGCGGCACGCTCCAGTGCCTCCAGGGCAGCTGCCCTAAACAGCTCCCCTGGCTCGACTAGTACGCTACGGAGGACTCTCCTACATGCCTCCGTTAGTGGTGACTGGGCCAGCGAAACCTGGCGACGAGTCTGTACCAGCGACAAGGCCTCCTCATACAGAGGTGCATCAACCGAAGGAGGTGCGTCAGCCGAAGGAGGTGCGCCAGCCGAAGGAGGTGCGCCAACCGAAGGAGGGGCGTCAACCGAAGGCCCCTACACCTGGCCCAGGCTGAAGGACCAAGAGGCGACTTCATCATGCCCCTATCGGCAGCTAGCCGATCCACTTTAGAGGACAGCTTTTCTAGTCCTTCTATTGGGGGGAGCACACATAGCCATCGCTCCCTCAAGTCGCCGGGAACGGCCGAATTGATCTGGAGGAGGATGTGACAAGGAGAGGTGTCTGTTGGCTGCTGCCAGACGTTCCACCTCAGTGATTCTAGCCACTCTGAGCGCCCGAGGCATGCAGCTACAGCTCATGCAGGCGTTTACCGTGAGAACCTCCCTCAGATGCTCACATTTCTCAATGGCTCAAAAGAAGCCATACAGGCGCTACATGAATGAGCCACTCCGTAGGTAGCCAGATGCAGCGTAGCCGGGAGCGGGTGCGGGAACACAGCCTTCACCAGCTACCTGCTTAATGGAAAGAGTAGAGTGTTGCTGCTACTCGCCGAACAAAAAGAGGGATGTAATTACACCCACGTTTATCGGCAGAGGGAGCGGGAGCGAGAGCACTGCCTTCACCTGGCTGGATTAATAAACACGGCAGTTCAGCGTCTACCAGGAGTGGGGGCGAGAACACTGCCGGCTGAGTTAGAGACGAATGCCAGATGCAGCATAACCGGGAGCGGGTGCGGGAACACAACCTTCACCAGCTACCTGCTTAACTGAAAAACAGGGCAGTTCCGCGTCTACCAGGAGCGGGGGCGAGAACACTACCTTCACTGGTTGAGTTAGAGACGAATGCCAGATGCAGCGTAACCGGGAGCGGGTGAGGGAACACAGCCTTCACCAGCTACCTGCTTAACGGAAAGACAAGGCAGTTCAGCGCCTACCAGGAGTGGGGGCGAGAACACTGCCTTCACTGGCTGAGTTAGAGACGAATGCCAGATGCAGCGTAACCGGGAGCGGGTGCGGGAACACAGCCTTCACCAGCTACCTGCTTAACGGAGAAACAAGGCAGTTCTGCGTCTGCCAGGAGCGGGGGCGAGAACACTGCCTTCACTGGTTGAGTTAGAGACGAATGCCAGATGCAGAGTAACCGGGAGCGGGTGCGGGAACACAGCCTTCACCGGCTACCTGCTTAACGGAAAAACGAGGCAGTTTGGCGTCTACCAGGAGCGGGGGCGAGAACTGCCTTCACTGGTTGAGTTAGAGACGACTGCCAGACGCAGCGTAACCGGGAGCGGGTGCGGGAACACAGCCTTCACCGACTACCTGCTTAACGGAAAAATGAGGCAGTTTGGCGTCTACCAGGAGCGGGGGCGAGAACTGCCTTCACTGGTTGAGTTAGAGACGAATGCCAGATGCAGCGTAACCGGGAGCGGGTGCGGGAACACAGCCTTCACCAGCTACCTGCTTAACGGAAAAACAAGGCAGTTCAGCGTCTACCAGGAGCGGGGGCGAGAACACTGCCTTCACTGGTTGAGTTAGAGACGAATGCCAGATGCAGCGTAACCGGGAGCGGGTGCGGGAACACAGCCTTCACCAGCTACCTGCTTAACGGAAAAGCGAGGCAGTTCAGCGTCTGCCAGGAGCGGGGGCGAGAACACTGCCTTCACTGGTTGAGTTAGAGACGAATGCCAGATGCTGCGTAACCGGGAGCGGGTGCGGGAACACAGCCTTCACCAGCTACCTGCTGAACGGGAAGAGTAGAGCGGTGCTACTACTCACCGAACAGAAAAAGGGGATGTAGCTACATCCGCATTACCGGTAGAGGGAGCGGGAGCGAGAGCACTGCCTTCACCTAGCTGGGTAAAATAAAGAAGCTTAACAGTACACGCAAGACGTTAGCCGAGCAGCTGCTGCTAACGATCAAGCGATATCAAGTCAAATAACACACATGTTTAAGACCAGATAACTAGCTTTGAAAGAAGAGAACACCACAGAGCTGTAGTTACAGCAGTAACAATGGCCAGAACTTACACAGCATAGAGCCGTAGTTACAGTAGTAACTCTGGCCAGTACTTGCACGGCTTGGAACCGTAGTTACAGTAGTAACTATGGCCAGTACTTACACGGCTTAGAACCGTAGTTACAGTAGTAACTATGACCAGTACTTACACAGCATAGAGCCGTTTACGGTATTGACAATGGCCAGTACTTGCACGGCTTGGAACCGTAGTTACCGTAGTAACTATGGCTAGGACTTACGGCTTAAAACCGTAGTTACAGTAGTAACTATGGCCAGTACTTACACAGCATAGAGCCGTAGTTACGGTATTGACTATGGCCAGTACTTACACGGCTTGGAACCGTAATTACAGTAGTAATTATGGCCAGTACTTACGGCTTAGAACCTTAGTTACAGTAGTAACTGTGGCCGGTGCCTAAAAGTGTCAGCCAAACGGCTGCCCACTAGATAATATAATATTGGGAGGATGAAATCCTCCTTAAAGGCCCTGTCACACTGTCCCGAAATTGACACCCGATGGACACACGATAAAGGAAATGTTCAAATTCGGCTGTGATCGTAGCAACATCGGGCCATTCGTGAGGGCATTTTAAGCCATCGTATGACCGCCGGTGGAGTTTCTCAGGCTCCGGCAGCAACTTAGTGAGCGGCAACTTCGTAAGGCACTCGTGAGGACATCTTGTCAAATCGTGTCATCTTCGTGTTATCATCGGTGCCATCGGGCATTCGCCCTCACTCTGATCGGGGCGAATGCCCGATGGCACCGATGATAACACGATGCCCTCACGATGGCCTTACGAAGGGCACAATTGACACACGAATTCAACACGAAAATGAACCTTCGCAAGGTCCTTCGGCAATTTTTTGGCATGCCAAAGATTTTGCCACCGCTCACGAAGTTGCTGCCGGAGCCTGAGAAACTCCACCGGCGGTCATACGAAGGCTTAAGATGCCCTCACGAATGGCCCGATGATGTTACGATCACAGCCGAATTTGAACATTTCCTTTATCGTGTGTCCATCGGGTTGTTTTATTGCACAACAAAATCATGTAAATATATTATGTAAATAACCCAATTTGTGTTCTGTGAAACTAAAAAGGATATAATATATTATTTTGAAGGACAGTTGACAGGAAGTTGTTGTTGTTATGGAAACAACATTACGGAGAAAACGTAATATTTTCTACATATAACGACGGATAAAGTAAATAACAAAGTCTGAAGATATCAGTACAGTATCATAGTACTGTAACACAATTGTTTTTGGTACTTTCATTGCAGTTGTATGTCTTAAATGTAATGTAAATGTTGCCTTCGTGTGTGGTTCGGGGCCATCTTCGTGCGAAATTCACAATTCCATATTCGTGTGTCCATCGGGTGTCAATTTCGGGACAGTGTGACAGGGCCTTAATGGCCATACATGCAGAGCACACAGCACACAGTGAAGATTGTTCTCTGCATATCGTCCTAGTGCTAGGAGTCTAGTCCTAGGAGTCTAGTACTAGGAGTCTAGTACTAGGAGCAGTAAATACAACGATATAGCGCTACTGCAACCATACCATGCGTTTACCGCTGAGTTAAATAATGAAGCTTAACAGTACATGCAAGGTGTTAGCCAAGCGGCTGCTGCTAACAATCAAGCAACCAAGTCAGAACACAATGTTAAGACCAGATAATTAGCTTCTAAGAAAGAGAACAGCCCGCATAGAACCGTAGGCCATGGTTACAGTAGTAACCGCACATGCGGAGCACACAGCACCCGCAGTGAAGATGTTCTCTGCATATCATCCTAGTGCTAGGAGTCTAGTACTAGGAGCAGTAATACAATGATCTAGCGCTACTGCAATCAAACCCTATGTACCGGGAGCGGGAGCACTGCCCTCACCGGCTGAGTTAATAGTTAAGCTTAACAGCAAGGTGTTAGCCAAGCGGCTGCTGCTAACAATCAAGCGACCAAGTCAGAACACAAATGTTAAGACCAGATAATAGCTTCTAAGAAATAGAAAGTACTTACCTTACTCTCTGCATCTAAACGAAAAACGGGTTAAATTGAATGAGGGACACAGCCAAAGCTGGGACTCAAATGCTAATGATAAATAAGACAGCAATCAGGACAACTTGGCTGGGAGAGGGTGCGGGGACACAGCCATCACCAGCAACAAGCTGACACCAACCTGTCTGTCGAGGCTCTGCACAGCGCACAGCCGGCCACAGCTCCTGGAGGACGCGTTAACGACCCGTAGCTCCGACTGTCAGTCACGAAGCTGCACGCGGCCAGCTGCTTGCAGAGAAATCCCTCAGATCAAACGTTCAAACCTGAACGCTGTAGGCTACAAAAATGTAGCCGCGGTACCCTCGCGCAGCGAGAAGATGAAAGGAACAGATCCTCTGATGACACCGGCTGATATAGCCGGTGTCACGTGGGTCACAGGTGACTTTGTTGGTATTGGTACTCGAGCTGCGCATGCGCGCGATGGACATATCCAGTGCTGAAAGCACCGCCTCTGGCGGTCAGTAGGGACGAAATAGAACACCAAGATTCCTTACAGTCTCACTGGAGGCCAAATTAATGCCATCCATAGTTAGTATATCTTTAGATCATTTGTTTCGTAGATTATTTGGGCCGAGTACAATAACTTCAGTTTTGGTCGTGTTTAACATCAAAAAGTTTAAGGTCATCCACGTTTTTAAGTCCTTGAGGCAGTCTTGAATTTTATTTAGATGATTAATTTCATCAGGCTTGATTGATAAATATAGTTGAGTATCATCGCATAACAATGAAAATGTACAGAATTATTCCTTATAATATTGCCTAACAGAAGCATATATAATGTGAACAAAATAGGTCCAAGCACTGAGCCCTGTGGCACTCCATGGCTAACTTTGGTTTGCATGGAAGATTCATCGCTGACACATACAAACTGAGAGCATTCAGATAGATAGGACCTAAACCAGCCTAAAGCAGTTCCCTTTATGCCAACTAAGTGCTCTAGTCTTTGCAATAGGATATCATGGTCGATAGTATCAAATGCAGCACTGAGATTGAGCAAAACAAGAATAGAGACAAGTCCCTTGTCTGAGGCTATTAGAATGTCATTTGTGACTTTAACCAGAGCTGTCTCTGTGCTATGATGTGTTCTAAAGCCAGACTGAACATCTTCAAATAAATCATTGTTTTTTAAATAATCACACAACTGTTTTGCGACTGCTTTCTCAACATTTTTTTAGAGGAACCGAAGATTATAAATAGGTCTATAGTTGGCTAAAACCTCTGGATCGAGGTTGTGCTTTTTAAGAGGCGGTTTTATCACTGCTACTTGGAATGATTGTGGAACATAGCCTGATAATAAAGACATATTCATAATATGTAATAAACAAGTGTTAATTAATGGAAACATGTCCTTTAACAGCTTAGTTGGAATCGGGTCTAAGATAAACGTTGATGGTTTAGAACAGGGGCATTCAACTAAAATTCAACGAGGTCCAGTTAGAGAAAATCTCCCCATGCAAAGGTCCGGAACATCAAAATGTCTAACTTGCTTTATGAATTAGTGTGATATTGAAGTGACCTGTAGCTTTATCAACGTCTGCATGTAATCAACAACTGACTGCCAATCAAATAAAGAAAGTACAATTCAAAAACAACTATTTATTGTTAATTAACATTGAACTATACAGATATATAGTAAATACTGTGGATATGTGTAATGTTCCTCTCGGGCTGCATTTAATAAATAAAATAGAGAAAATAAATAAAATAGCTTTTGAAAATATGTGCATCTTAAAAGTGCTTAATTTTAGATAAATAAATAAAGTGTAGCAGCAGCTTGAGTTTTCCTTTTTCATTGTTAACCGTTTCACATCATGGCTCAACAGTTTCAGCCGATTATAGAACAATATCAGTCTTTAAACATCATAACAATTGAACAGTTTTAAAGTTTCTCTTTCTTTCCCTCTTATATTGCAGTCCATCACTCACTTTTTTTAAATTCAGTGCGAGAATTGAGCTTGAGCTTGTCCTGCCAGGAGTTTGTAAATCTGGGCTGAAATGGTGTCAGGGCCATTCTCATACACATGCAGGTGCACATTGGTTACAGTGATGCAAACACAGGTATGGTGAAAAAAGAGAGAACTATTCGAAGCAGAATAAAAACTGAGTAATATACCATCTGACAAAGGCCTGCGCTATAATGCTTCAATTAACTGCTATTCTTTATAATATACTCAGATCAATAGGAGACAGAGATGGTAAGTTATAAATCAAGGGTTTTTATTATTATTTACAGCAGGGGTGGGGAACCTTTTTCCTTTCAATTTTTACAACATCCTCCGAGGGCCGTACAAATGATTGAACTCAACCTCTGCTTAAAAAAACTAAAATCACAGCCCATTAATTTCACCTTTCTTTCATGCTGTGCAAAGAAAAAGCAACCAATCCAGATATCTTACGATGACTCACGTATGCATGCATGTGCACGGTGTGGCATGACCACCAAAACAGAAAGATATGGACACAAGATGTGTGCAAATGTATTTAGTACCTTATCCATTTGAACATGATTTAAGTGTGGGGGGGGGGGACCTAACCTCCTCTAGGGGGGTCCGGGGGCATGTTCCCCCTAGGAAGATTTTTAAATATTGAAGTTAAAAGCATCAATCTGGTGCACTTTGAGAGCAACATTAAGAGATCTATGGATACACCTCTCAACACCCATATGAAACAGAACTGTAAGCAGATTTTTCTTTTTGGATATTTTACAAATCACTCCCCTTTTAAACTGTATTCTTGTTGTTTTAAACAACTTTTTTGTTACTGTCATATAGTATTTTATACCTGTTTTTCATTTAGTCTCATTAATAACTATAATGATCATATCAAGGTGTGCCTTAACCTCACTGAGCTAAGGTTATTTGAGCCTCTCAGGAGAGAGCTCTCTTCCACCTGGTTGTAGAAAAGCTCTTTAAATTCGTTAGCATAGCTAGCTAACCAGATGCTAATAACAACAGATCGCCACTGTGCTTACAACTAAAGACACAGCCACGCAAACACTGCGGCATGTGTACGGCTCCTTATGGGTAGCCTACTGCAATATTTGAAGGGCTGGAGCGGCATTCCGGTGCTCTCTGTCAGCACTCCTTTCAGACGAGACATATACCACGTGAAGACACATTTCGCTCGTGTTGTGTTCAAGGAACCTGTCCTTGGCCAGGAAAAACAGGTACTTGCTTGTTTAATTATTTTTGCGGTCTAGATTTCTTCTTCAGTCGGACTGACGGACGGACTCCCCACCCCCAAAATTAAAACTCTTCGGTTCTCCACGAATTACACAAGTCACCCAAATCAGCGTTAACAAAGCACGAGGTGCCGACAAATCCCCTATTAATGTATTGATTATAGCTCCGGGTCCGTATAGGTTGGCGTCTGGGTCCGGATCCGGACCGCGGTCCGCCTGTTGCCGACCCCTTGTTTAGAAGAAAGAATCATTGAATTCAATTGTTCAAGGTTTATGGGTGAAAAGCATTCTAATTTACTATCTAGTGTAATATTAGAACTTACATTTCCGGGAGCTGTTGATAACACTATACTTGTCAAAGGCAAGAGGTCATTCATTTTGTTTCTAAGAGTAACCATTTTATCATTAAAAAAAAAAAGCACATAAAATCATTACTACTGAGTGCTATGGGAATAGAAAGCTCAATTGAGCTGTGGCTTTCTGTCAGCCTGGCTACAGTGCTGAAAAGAAATCTTGCATTATTCATATTCTCATCTATTAATGAAGAGTAGTAGGCTGCTCTCGCTTTACGCAGTGCTTTCTTATATTCATTGAGAGTAATATGCCAAATTAAACGATATTCTTCAAGTTTTTTTCCTCCCTTACATGCAGACATGCTATCGAGTTAAGTATTGGTGGAATCTCTTCCTTAAATTTGGCTATAGCACTAACAGATAGGTTTCTGCTGCAGGAGCTTTTGACTAATGCTTTGTAGTCTAGTAACAGTACTTCAAAAGTTACTAAGAAATGGTCGGATAAAGCAGGATTATGCGGTTCGACTAATAGTTGCTCAATTTCAATACCATAAGTCAGAACAAGGTCGAGAGTGTGATTATAGCAGTGGGTTGGTTTATTTACACTCTGACAGAAACCAACATAATCTAATATAGAGTTAAATGCAACAGTAAGGCTATTTTTATCATCGTCAACATACTATAATTACTTTATCTGTTTTAAGAACCAAAGTTGATAAAAACTCAGAGAATTCTGATAAGAATTCTGAATAAGGACCTGGTGCACGGTACACTGTAACAAATAAGATTGGCTGCAAAGTTTTCCAGGTCGGATGCGTAAGACTAAAAACAAGACATTCAAAGGAGGTATAATTTAATTTTGGTTTAGTATTGATAAGTACATTTGAGTCAAAGATTGCTGCAACTCCACCTCCTCGAAGAATATGAGTATTGATATGGCTGGGTGGAGTGGCCTCATTTATGCTGACATATTCTTCATGTCTCAACCAAGTTTCAGTGAGACAGCATATATCAATATTATAATCTGATATTAAATCATTTACCAATATTGCTTTAGATGCTAGAGATCTTATGTTTAAGAGACAACATTTAATCTTCCTGTTTTGTTGCACTGTAGTAGTTGTTACATTTACTTTGATTAGGTTATTATGTATGACACCTCTATTAGGTTTTACCTTAACTTGTCCTTGGGCAGACACACATACCGCTAATATTGGGTATTTTATTGGGTTCGGGATTCCTATGGATGACTGCCTAGTAGAGAGCGCAGAGAGTAAGACTGCGACTCCGCCTCCTGGTCTCAACTCCAGTTTGTCATGGATTACGTCCACAAAGCCCTGAAATGTTTGCCGGGATGAATGCCGTCTCTCTTAATCAGACCAGGTTTTCCCCAGAAGGCTGTCCAATTATTTACGAAGCCCACATTGTTTGCTGGGCACCACCAAGACAACCAGCGCTGAAATGATGACATGCGCCGGCTATACATGTCATCATTGATCAGATTGGGGAGGGGACCAGAGAAAATTACGGTGTCCGACATTGTTTTAGCATAACTACACACCGACTCCACATTAAGTTTGGTGCATTCTGATCGGCGTATACGAACATCATTACCACCGACGTGAATAACAATCATACTGTATTTACGTTTATTTTTAGCCAGCAGTTTAAGATGCGCCTCAACGTCGCCCGCTCTGGCCCCTGGAATGCATGTGACTGTGGAGGCTTCGGTCTCTAATTTCACGTGTCTCATAATAGAGATACCAATAACCAGAGTTGGCTTCTCAGCGGGTGTCTCGCTGAGTGGGGAATATCTGTTAGATACGTGAACGGGTTGGTGGGGACCTGCGGGTTTCGCGTTATGCCCCTTCTGAACAATCACCCAGTCTCCCTGCTGCTCGGGAGTTGCCGGGGGACGGCTAATATGAGCTACCTTTTGCCGGTCCGCACCGGCTAACATGGGCTTTACTGTAGCTGAGTTACTTTCTAAGATGCGGAGCCGGGCTTCTATGGCTATGATTCCCGCCTCCAACCTAACAACTATACTACATTTAACACATGTTAACCAGTAAAGGCGGCAGGGAAGTAACCAAACATGAGACAGGTAGAGCAGGAGCACCCGAGGGTGGGGAAAGAGCCATGGCTAGCTATCAAGCTAAAGTAGCTACCGTTAGCAAACCCGAAAAGAGTGTAGGCAACTGTGGAGTTACAGTCGCTAAGAGAAGGAGAGTTGTGAGTGCTTAAGCTGAAGTAACGTGTGATTACAATGTCAGGCAGAACGCCGTGATCAAGAGTTTTAAAACGATCGATTTAAGTTAAGATAATAAGCTATCAGCAGCAGAACAGGCACACAGGATACCCGGAGATGACAACAACAACAACAACAACAACCGGAAGTTACAACATGCTTACCGCAATAGTGAGGGTCCGTGTAGAAACAGCCTGACTAGCGGGTTCTCCAGCAATTCCATGTTCATATGGATAGGATACTAAATACATTTGCACACATCTTGTGTATATATCTTTCTGTTTTGGTGGTCATGCCACAACCGTGCACGTGCATGCATGCGCAAGTAATAGTGTCTGCATTTTAGTCCTTACGCCTTACACACTCTCTCCAAAGCATAACATAAAAACATTGACAATAAAACAGAAAGATATCTGGATTAAGAGGTTGCTTTTTCTTTGCACAGCAGGAAAGAAAGGCAAAATTAATGGGCTCTGATTTTTTCTTTTTTTTGCAGAGGTTGAGTTCAATAAGTTGTACGGCCCTGGGAGGATGTTCTAAAACTTGAGAGGAAAAAGGTTCCCCACCCCTGCTCTAGACAAATGTTGTTCAACAGATACATGCATGATTGCTTCTGTAATGAATGAGAGTAATTCAATGCAGCAGAAGAACTTTGCATGAGGCTGTTTCTGCACCTTGGATCAAGACTTTGCAAAGATGAAGTGTAAAGTTTGTAGAGAATGTGGGACTATTGGTGTCTGTAAAAAGTTTAACTGTATTTGAGAAATCACTGAAGATCCCATTGTATTTACTATTTATAGTATGTTAGCTTTGTGTGTAACATTTGTCTACTTAGAATTTGATGGATTAGGTACATTTCGAAAATGATAATGTTGTGAGTATATGGAAATGAGACCATGATTACAGCTGCAAAGGCATTTACAGCTGTTGGGTAGACGTCTGGACGTCTAATTGCTACACCCAGCACTTAATGATTTTTTAACCCATGTTTTGAATACAGAACTGATGCCTGACAGCAGGATTATCTCATCAATCACTGGTGTTTCTTTGAGGAGTTTGCTTGTTCTGGGTTCACATTGGTTTCCTCACACCCTGAAAACACAACGAGTATAAGGATTATGTTCATGAGATTACAACATTGTTATTGCTAAAAAAAATTCGTTATTGGTCTGGTACCAGAAGTGAAGAAGCGGTAAAATAATAAAGCAAATATAATGTGAGAAATATATATATATTAGTGGTGCACGATAATTATCTGCCCGATTATTATCGGTCCGATATTAGGAATTATGACGTCATCCCGATAAACCCGATAAAAGTATTAATAGCCCCGATAATATACAATATATTTTTTGGGTAAAAAAAAGAAAAATATACTGCGGTGTGGGTGGATTGGGATGAGGGGCGCTTGTTTTTCTCTCGGCTCCTCCCGTTTTGCCAGTACTGTGGTATTAGTGGTTTAGGAAGAGGGGAGTTTTTCACAAATCCAGCGCTCCCTAACTCATGCCTGGCTGTGACGTAAATGGTGTGCGGCCGTGAAGCCAGGACAGTAAACAAACATGTCGTCGGTGGTATGGGACTATTTCAAAGTTTCAGAGTTAGATAGTTCGCTTGCTATTTGTATTAACAAATGCAATGCAGAAGTTCCACGAGGAGGGAAAAAGGCAACGAGCTATAATACTTCCAACCTGATTAGTCACCTGAAACATCGCCATCGCTACGATGGTGTGTTAAAAGCGTACGAAGACGCCTGCGCTGCTAAACTAGCGGCGAATCCAAAGCCAGCTGCAAAGGCACCGGGGCTTTTACCTATCGACGAGGCTTTTGAAAAAGGCAAGAAGTTTGCCAGAGACGACCCCAGGGTTAGTTTTGTTCATAGTAGTAATGCTCATGTCATTTGCTCACTACTAGTCTTTTTGTTACCACCAGGTGTGCAAAAACTACAGGTACATTTAATATATATATATATTATATTATTATCGGTTATCGGTATCGGTCTTGAGAAGCAGGAAGTTATCGGTATCGGTATCGGTTTCAAAAAAACAATATCGTGCATCCCTAATATATATATAGAATACATTTATATATATACATAACATTTATGCAAAAACCTTGCATGCTTTCAGAAAAGTAGCTCTCAAAAGCAAACATAAATTTGGTATTCACATTTACATGCGGAATTGAACCTCATTTGTATGTTTGTACACGTTTTGTAGCATTGACTCAGGTTTAACTGCTATCAACATCAAATAACTTGTATTAAATTGATGAGTTAACTCATGTTAGATCTTTATCTCCACAGATATCCAGGAGTTTTATGAAGTGACACTGCTAAACACACAGAAGAGCTGTGACCAAAAGCTGGAAGAGGTCAACCACATGGCCGACAAGTGGGAGAGGAGTGTGTCAATACAGAACTCTGAGCCTGCACACTCTGTCTGTCCAGTGGAGGAGGTGAGTCTCTAACCCCTATTCCACAAGGCTGGTTCTGAGCTGGTGCCCAATTGTGAACCACTTTTTTGTATAACCACTGCACTAGCGCCAACTCTTGGCCCCGAAAACTGTTTCCTATTTGAAACCAACAATTTGCTGGGCTGGGACCGAGAACCGCATACGTAAGGAGATTATGACGGAGGTCAGGGCGAGAGAGGCAGAATCAGCAAGGCAAGGCAAGGCAAGTTTATTTATATAGCACTTTTCAACACAAGGCAATTCAAAGTGCTTTACAAAAAATGAAAGACATTAAGAAAATGGCATTTAAAATCAGTCATTAAAAAGAAAAGCTAATAAAATAAACATTAAAAGAAAAAATACATGGATAAAAGTTACAGTGATAAAAGTTACAGTGCAGTCTAAGATATGAATAGTTCAATTAAAAGCAGCGATAAAAAGAAAAGTCTTCAGCCTGGATTTAAAAGTAGTCAGAGTTGCAGCGGACCTGCAGGTTTCTGGGAGTTTGTTCCAGATATTTGGAGCATAATAACTGAACGCTGCTTTACCATGTTTAGTTCTGACTCTGGGGACAGAAAGCTGACCAGTCCCTGAAGACCTGAGAGATCTGGATGGTTCATAATTTAGCAGGAGGTCAGAAATGTATTTTGGGCCTAAACCATTCAGTGCTTTATAAACCAGCAGCAGTATTTTTGAAATATATTCTTTGACACACAGGAAGACAGTGTAAAGACTTCAGAACAGGAGGGATGTGATCCACTTTCTTAGTGTTAGTGAGGACTCGAGCAGCAGCGTTCTGAATCAGCTGCAGCTTTCTAATAGATTTTTTAGTGAGACCTGTGAAGACACCATTGCAGTAGTCGAGTCTACTGAAGATAAAAGCATGGACAAGTTTTTCCAAATCCTGCTGTGACATTAGTCTTTTAATCCTAGATATATTCTTTAGGTGATAGCAAGGCAAGGCAAGGCAAGGCAAGGCAAGGCAAGGCAAGGCAAGGCAAGGCAAGGCAAGGCAAGGCAAGGCAAGGCAAGTTTATTTATATAGCACTTTTCAACACAAGGCAATTCAAAGTGCTTTACAAAAAATGAAAGAGATTAAGAAAATGGCATTTAAAATCATTAAAAAGAAAAGCTAATAAAATAAACATTAAAAGAAAAAAGTACATGGATAAAAGTTACAGTGCAGTCTAAGATATGAATAGTTCAATTAAACATTAAAAGAAAAAGTACATGGATAAAAGTTACAGTGCAGTCTAAGATATGAATAGTTCAATTAAAAGCAGCGACAAAAAGAAAAGTCTTCAGCCTGGATTTAAAAGTAGTCAGAGTTGCAGCGGACCTGCAGGTTTCTGGGAGTTTGTTCCAGATATTTGGAGCATAATAACTGAACGCTGCTTTACCATGTTTAGTTCTGACTCTGGGGACAGAAAGCTGACCAGTCCCTGAAGACCTGAGAGATCTGGATGGTTCATAATTTAGCAGGAGGTCAGAAATGTATTTTGGGCCTAAACCATTCAGTGCTTTATAAACCAGCAGCAGTATTTTGAAATCTATTCTTTGACACACAGGAAGCCAGTGTAAAGACTTCAGAACTGGAGTGATGTGATCCACTTTCTTAGTGTTAGTGAGGACTCGAGCAGCAGCGTTCTGAATTAGCTGCAGCTTCCTAATAGATTTTTTAGTGAGACCTGTGAAGACACCATTGCAGTAGTCGAGTCTACTGAAGATAAAAGCATGGACAAGTTTTTCCAAATCCTGCTGTGACATTAGTCTTTTAATCCTAGATATATTCTTTAGGTGATAGTAGGCTGATTTAGTAACAGTTTTAATGTGACTGTTGAAACTCAGGTCAGAGTCCATGACTACACCTAGATTTCTGGCTTTATCTGTTGTTTTGAACATTGCACACTGAAGCTCAGCGCTAACTTTTATACGTTCTGCCTTGGCTCCAAAAACCATTACCTCAGTTTTATCTTTGTTTAATTGGAGAAAGTTCTGACACATCCAGTCATTGATTTGTTCAATGCACTTACTCAGTGTTTGAATTGGAGCATAGTCTCCTGGTGAAATTGTTACATAAATTTGTGTGTCATCTGCATAGCTATGGTAACTTATTTTGTTGTTCTTCATTATCTGAGCCAGTGGTAGCATGTAGATGTTAAAGAGAAGAGGCCCCAAGATGGAGCCTTGAGGAACCCCACATGTCATATTTGTCAACTTAAATGTGTATTTACCTATAGAAACAAAGTTGTTTCTGTCCTTTAAGTAGGATTCAAACCAATTCAGAACTGTTTCCGAAAGTCCCACCCAGTTTTCCAGTCGGTCTAGTAATATGCTGTGGTCAACAGTGTCAAACGCAGCACTGAGATCTAATAATACTAACACTGAAGTTCTGCCACTGTCTGTGTTTAAGTGGATGTCATTAAAGACCTTTACAAGAGCAGTCTCAGTGCTGTGGTTTGGACGAAAGCCTGACTGGAACACATCAAAACAGTTATTTAAATGCAAGAAATTACTCAACTGTTGAAAAACAACTTTTTCAATGATTTTACCTAGAAATGGGAGGTTTGATATGGGCCTGTAATTGTTCATTACTGAAGCATCTAGATTATTCTTTTTTAAGAGCGGTTTAATGACTGCAGTTTTCAGGGCCTGTGGAAAAATACCTGAGTGAAGAGATTTGTTTACTATATGAAGTAGATCTGAGGCCATGCAAGGCAAAACATCTTTGAAAAATCCTGTTGGAATAATATCAAGGCAGCAAGAGGAGGATTTCAGAAGTTGAATAATGTCCTCCAGGTTTTTATCATTAATCTGATGGAGTTGTGTCATGCTGTCTGAATTGATATTAGGTGGACATAGGGACAACACATTTGCTGTTCCTGATGCAGAGGCACTGACTGCTTGTCTGATTTTCTGAATTTTGTCAGTGAAAAAGGAGGCAAAATCATTGCACGCCCTGGTGGATAGAAATTCAGAGGCTACTGACACTGGGGGGTTAGTTAGTCTGTCGACGGTAGCAAACAAGGCACGTGCGTTGTTTTTGTTTTTGGTAATGATGTCAGAGAAGAACGATTGTCGTGCGTTTTTCAATTCCAAATGATAAAGGCCAAGTCTCTCTTTATAGATTTCAAAGTGAACCTGGAGATTTGTTTTTCGCCACCTGCGTTCAGCTTTTCGACATTCTCTTTTTTCTGTTTTCACGGTCATGGCCTTTCTCCATGGAGATATTTTCTTGCCAGACACTTCCTTTACCTTAGTTGGAGCAATGGCATCTATAACATTTTTAATTTTTGAATTAAAATGATCTACTAGCTCATTTACTGAGATGTTGGCAGGGGCAAGTGTGGAAGAGAAATTCTGAGTAAACATTTCCCTAGTATTTTCAGTTAAATATCGCTTTGTGGTTACCTCTTTTTGAACATTTTTGTGAACAGAAATAGAGCTCTCAAAGAAAACACAGGAATGGTCAGAGAGTGCAACATCAGTCACCACAACCTTAGAGATATTCAGACCCTTTGAGATAATTAAGTCCAGAGTGTGCCCCTTATTGTGCGTGGGCTCCGTCACATGCTGAGTCAGTCCATAGCTATCAAGAACACAAAACAGTTATTTTGCCCCTCTGTCCTGGGGGTTGTCAACATGGATGTTAAAATCACCAACAATGACTAGACGGTCAAAGTCAATACACACTATAGACAGCAGTTCGGTAAAATCATCAAAAAAGATTGCACAGTATTTGGGTGGTCTATAGATATTTAGGAACAGAGCTCGAGAGGAGCATTTCAGCTGAAGGGCCACATATTCAAAATAATCAAAGTTTCCATACGATGTCTTCCTGCATTGAAGGGAATCATTGAACAGAATAGCAACTCCACCCCCTTTCTTATGCATTCTTTCCTGACTCATAAAACTAAAGTTGGGAGGGGTTGATTCGATAAGAACAGCTGCACTGTTATTTAGTTTAATCCATGTTTCCGTTAAAAACATAAAATCGAGATTGTGCTCAGTGATAAAATCATTGATTAAAAATGTTTTTCCTGCCAAAGACCTGACATTTAATAAAGCTAGTTTAAGTTTGTTAAACACACTATCAGTCAGGTTTTTTGTAACTAGCTGTGGCTGACATGGAATCACTGCTAAATTAGATAAACTCACACAAACGTTTGAGCGCTTCCTGTTTCTAAGCTGATTCACCGCTCTTAATCTATTACCTATCAATACAGATATCGGCAAAGCTACAGGCAGGCAGGGCCCCGGCATGTCCTGGAAAGAGTTGAGAGTGCCATACGCCCTTGAGCCTGGACCCAGCACATATCAGTAAAAGTTTGTTGCATTTTGTACACACACATCCTTATACTGCAGATGCTTTCTTGATGAAGACGGGGACAGTAGTGTTGATATTGCATAGTGACTGTTGTTTTTATACTGGCTATCCAGAGTAATCAATGCAGAGGCTACAGTTGTTGTCATGTCAGAATATCACAAGTAAGATCATAGTAAAAAATATGGCAGTAAAATATGCAGATAGTAAACACCTTATGCCATAACGAAAGCAACAAATAAATACTCATTCAAAGCATTTATGTATATAATTAATATACCCTGTTAATGTTCTGCCACATGAAGTTATATATAATGTGAAATGCGTTCCTATGAATAGTGAGACTGGCTTTGGTGGCTATGCAAACATCCTCTATGTAATACAATACAGAATACACGCCTCTGCGCCGAAAAACATGGCTGCATTGTCTTTGGCTCCTCTCCAACTTTGCCTTTCATTGTTTGTTTACTTTTTGTCGTGTGCTTTTAACCTGGTCCGCAACATGCAAGCCGACCACACCAACTCTGCTATACAATATAGCAGAGAGGAACTTCTACAGATCAGAAACTTTGTGTACAACAGCCCACCGTCAGACAATGGGGTATCGCCATGGCTGCCTGTTGCTGTCCTACCTGAGAGACGAAGGAGGAAGTGAGGGTGCCGGGCCGGGCTGCTAGTGAGACTGAGGAAACGTGAAAACTGACCCCCTCTTCCGAGTATTCTACTGGCTAATGTTCAGTTAATTGAGAATAAACTAGATGAACTCAGAAGCAGGATCGCTTTTCAACGGAACATGAAGAACTGTAACGTGATCATTTTCACGGAGACTTGGCTCACTCCGCCATTGTTCCTGACGGCTTCATTATATTTTGCCAGGATCAGACTGTTCATTCAGAGAGAAGCAAGGGAGGAGGTGTGTGCGTCTTGATAAATAATAACTGGTGCACAGATGTGAGGATTATTTATTCGGACTGTTCCCCTCATTTAGAGCACCTCATGATCACATGCCGGGCTTTTCATCTGCCAAGAGAATTTACGTTGGTTGTGATTACAGCTGTGTACATTCCGCTACACACTGACAACAACACAGCGCTGGGCGAGCTGTTTGGATTGATTGACAGGACAGAGACTTCACGTCCTCCTGAGATATTATCAACATATAAGCTGCCCGATGCGGAAATACACTGGACCATGTTTATTCCCCTTTTCGACATGGATATAAAGCTCTCCCTCGCCCTCCCTTCGGCAAATCAGACCACATCTCACTGCTGCTGCCGCCTGCTTACAAGCAGAAACTGAAACGGGTCAGACCGGTGACACGGAATATACAACTCTGGAGTGAGGAGTCAGACTCAGCTCTGCAGCACTCAAATCAAATGAAGTTTTATTTATATAGCACATTTTTAAACGATTTTTGGTCGAGCCAAAGTGCTGTACATAAAAATACCCTACAGTAAGGACACTTTACAGCAAATACAACAGCACAGTTTGTGCAGAATATCAGTATGAGAATACGACACCCTCTGTCCTTAGACCCTCACATCGTACAAGGAAAAACTTCCAGAGAAAACCCACAGTTTAAAGGGAACATGGGAGAAACCTCAGGGAGAGCAACAGAGGAGGGATCCCTCTCCCAGGACGGACAGACGTGCAATAGATCCATCCATCCATCCATCCATCCATCCATCCATCCATCCATCCATCTTCTCCCGCTTATCCGTGGTCGGGTCGCGGGGTAGCAGTTCCAGCAGAGAACCCCAAACTTTCCTTTCCCTGGCCACATCAACCAGCTCTGACTGGGGGATCCCAAGGCGCTCCCAGGCCAGCGAAGAGATATAGTCCCTCCACCTGGTCCTAGGTCTACCCCTTGGTCTCTTCCCAGTTGGACGTGCCTGGAACACTTCCCTAGGGAGGCGCCCAGGTGGCATCCTAACTAGGTGCCCGAACCACCTCAACTGGCTCCTTTCGACGCGAAGGAGGAGCGGTTCAACTCCGAGTCCCTCCCGGATGACCGAACTTCTCACCTTATCCCTAAGGGAGACACCAGCCACCCTGCGGAGAAAACCCATCTCGACCGCTTGTATCCGCAATCTCGTTCTTTCGGTCATGACCCATCCTTCATGACCATAGGTGAGGGTAGGAACGAAAATGGCACGGTAGACAGAGAGCTTTGCCTTCTGGCTCAGCTCCCTTTTCGTCACAACGGTGCGGTAAAGCGACTGCAGTACCGCTCCCGCTGCTCCGATTCTCCGGCCCATCTCACGCTCCATTGTTCCCTCACTCCAGAACAAGACCCTGAGATACTTGAACTCCTTCACTTGGGGTAAGGACTCATTCCCTATTTGGCCTCAGATTTGGAGGTGCTGATCCTCATCCCAGCCGCTTCACACTCGGTTGCGAACCGATTCAGTGAGTGCTGAAGGTCGCAGACCGATGAAGCCATTAGAACCACTTCATCTGCAAAAAGCAGTGGTGCAATCCTTAGTCCACCGAACTGCAGACCCCCTCCCCCACGACTACGCCTCGAAATCCGATCCATGTATATTACAAACAGGATTGGTGACAAAGCGCAGCCCTGGTGGAGGCCAACCCTCACCGGAAATGGGTCCGACTTACTGCCGAGGACCCGGACACAGCTCTCGCTTTGGGAGTACAGAGATTGGATGGCCCTGAGTAGAGACCCCCTCACCCCATACTCCCGCAACACCTCCCACAGTAACTCCCTGGGAACTCGGTCATACGCCTTCTCCAAGTCTACAAAACACATGTAGACCGGATAAGCGTACTCCCAGGCCCCCTCCAGGATCCTTGCGAGAGTAAAAAGCTGATTCATCGTTCCACGACCAGGACAGAATCCGCATTGTTCCTCCTCAATCTGAGGTTCGACAATCGGCCTGACCCTCCTTTCGAGTACCTTAGAGTAAACTTTCCCGGGGAGGCTGAGTAGTGTGATGCCTATGTAATTGGCACACACCCTCTGATCCCCCTTTTTGAAAAGGGGAACCACCACCCCGGTCTGCCAGTTGACAACTCCGCCCCTCTCTTTACCCGAGTGTCCAAAACATACGGCCTCAGGTCCAATGATACAATAACAAAATCGATCATGGACCTTCTGCCTAGGGTGCTCTGGTACCACGTACACTTATGAGCATCCTTATGTTCGAACATGGTGTTTGTTATGGCCAATCCATGACTAGCACAGAAGTCCAGTAACAAACCACCACTCCGGTTCAGATCAGGGGGGCCGTTCCTCCCAATCACGCCCCTCCAAGTGTCTCCATCATTGCCCACATGTGCGTTGAAGTCTCCCAGCAAGATTAAAGAGTCCCCTTCAGGAGCCCCATACAGGACTCTTTCCAGGGTCTCCAAGAAGGCTGTATACTCTGAACTGCTGTTTGGTGCATAAGCACATACAACAGTCAGAGTTTTCCCCCCCATAACCCGCAGGCGTAGGGAGGCGACCCTCTCGTCCACTGGGGTAAACTCCAACAACGAATCACCCAACCGGGCAATAGATGCCGTGTGTATATCGAAGAGATAATACATTTTACAGCGTAGGTAGACCGAATGTTAGGAAATGCATGTGTCTATAATAGGAAGATGAATCCACGAAGATGTCAACAACAATCCTGTGGGAGCCATCAGGGAAGTAGTATGACAAGACCCAGGCAGGACCGCAGAGACAGGCCCAGCCACGACTTAATCCAGACCTCAGGATAGAGGATCCAGGGCACAGGACCACAGCAAACAGGATCAGCCTCGACTCCGGATCCCGGCATAGATATAGACACAAAACAAGAACATTTGGGGGAGGCTGGGTTAATCGGAACATGAGAGTACACAGACACACTGACCTCTCACACACACAGGGACTCACACCTACGCTGTCATTGGAGGCAGTCGCAATTTCTACAGGGTCGCACTTACCTGTTAGCATCTGTTAGCATCTGTTAGCATCTAGCAGCATCTAGCTCTCCTGCTTACAAACTTTTAGCCATCCCTGCTTATACAAGTAGTAGTTTTAGTTGTCTGCGAACTGTGGAGGCCTACTCCCACCTGTCGAGTGCGGCTGTACGGAGGTGTTTTTCCTCCGGAGACGGAGCGAAGAGACGGAGCGGCTCCACATGTTTGCTGCCTGCAATCTGCGATCTACGGAGACTTTTCCGGTGTTTCTAAATTAGATGACAATGTATTTGTGTCGTTTAAGAGGAAAAGATGCCTGGTTTTTTGTTGTTATTACTGTCAGGAAATGTACAACCTAACCCTTGTCCGCCCAGTAGTAGTAGTCAGATCGCTACTCCTGCTGATTTTAAAGCTAGGTCTGGGTTGGGTTTCATCCACTTGAATGTGCGCAGTCTGTTAGGTAAACAAGATTTTGTCCGTATCTGGGCAAAATCGACTGACGCTGACGTCATTGTCTTATCAGAAACATGGCTAAACAAATCTATTTTGACCTCTGACATTGCCTTAAATGGTTTTAATGTGTATCGTACCGACCGGCCTAATAAAGGTGGTGGCGTTGCCATTTATGTTAAGAATAAGTTCAGTGTAACCACATTAGTTTCCAAATCGATCAGTAAGCAATTTGAATTTGTAGCCATAAATATAGAAGTGGCAAAGGGTCAACAGGTCATGGTAGTGAGTTGTTACAGACCCCCCTCAGCTGTCAAAGACTCCTTGTCTTCACTAGCAAATCTTTTATCACAACTAGACTACAAGGAAATAGTGCTACTTGGAGATTTTAACTGGGACTGGTTAACTGCAGTGTCAGAGGATTTTAAAAACCTTTGTATCTCTTTGAATGTTACTCAGATTGTTGACAGTCCTACTCGCCCAAATATTAAGTCCCCTAATAAATCCTCCCTAATTGATCTCATTTTAACTAATGTTCCCCATAAATATTCATCTGTGGGAGTATTTGCAAATGATCTGAGCGATCACTGTGTTGTAGCCCCAATTAGGGACACTAAGGTCCAAAAGGTTAAACCTCGCATTATCATTAAGAGAGACAAAAAACATTTTGTTGAGCAGGGTTTTGTGCATGATCTGTTTGATTTTGATTGGGGTAAAATCGATCTGTGTGCTGATGTGGAAACCGCATGGTCTTATTTGTATCTTGGTTTTATGGAGATCATTGATAGACATGCACCTAGTGCTGCGTACCGGTACGCCGAACCGGTACTGGACTTGTAAAAAGTTTCGGTTCAAGTCCGGTTAAAACCGGAACGTCGGGAACCGGTACTTGGACTCACAAAAAAACTAGCACTTACGTATATTCTGGTGTCTGTGGTTATTTACACATTCCCTGATAAACGTTATTCAGCGTCAATCAATGAGTGCTAATCCCAGTGTGCTCAGTGTACAACATCACATGTCATTTCACCTTCGATTCACGGTTTGAAAACGTAGCATTTTGCCACATGCTAATGCTAACCGGAAGTGAATAATTTTCAGAATAAAAGTATTAAGTTAATAGTGTGAACTTCTGTTTTTTTCAGAATAAAACTGATTTAAATTAAATAGTGTATTTAATTCAAAATTACGCCATATCAACATTGATTTTAATTTCTAACAGTATGTACATCACTATGTATGTAGTATGTACTGTATAATGTACAAATGTAGAGTTGTAGAAAATACATGGTGTACAGACAGTACAGTACACTCTGACTGTACAGTCACTACAGTGTAGCCTATACTGTATAGTAGGTGTGTAATGCGTATAGTCTACTCTACACTCTACCTTTCAGCAACGTTTTAGGGATTTAGGCTCAGTCAGCTCAGGGACTGTTTGGTTACTTTAGTTTGGTCAATGAAATAAATGTTTGAACTTTGTAGTAGTTCACTGTAGTTGCTGTCATAAGTCATTTGTAGACTTAGTGGCAAAACGTTTTTTTTTTACATTTGTACTTTGTAGAGAAATGTAGACACAAGTTGGAAGGGAGCACAATAAACCTGACGAGTTTGAATTTGAGTTGATTATGATAATTAGCTCACAATAAGTTCACTTTAGTTACTCACACAACTTGACACAAGCCAGGTTCAGGTCCGGACTTATAAGTCCGGACCTGAACCTGAACCTCTGGACTTGAGTCCGGACCTGAACCTGAATGTCAGTCCAGGTACGCAGCACTACATGCACCCCTGCGTAAATTTAGAGTAAAGGGACGAGACAATCCTTGGTTTTCTGCTGAGCTGTCTAGTCTCCTTCATGAGAGAAACAAGGCCTGGGCAAAGGCTAGGCAATCAGGGTCAGAGGTAGAGTGACTGCGTTTTAGGCAGCTAAGGAATAGCTTCACTTCAAATGTCAAAAGTGCAAAGTCGAAGTACTATTTGTCAGTTACCACAGAAAACCTAAATAATCCTAGGAAATGTTGGAAAGCAATACAATCGATATCCACCGGTGAGATCCGTAATGAGCTACCTCCGTGCCTTACCACAGCATCTGGCACTATATCGGACAGGGCCACTATGTTAAATTGCTTTAATGAGCATTTTGTGTCCTGCGGTTCTATGTTTGAATCTGTGACTAACTCTGCTTCTGTGAACACCCCAATCCGTGACTCTGAACAATGTGGTCTGGAAAACCCTTTCAGTTTTACTCCTTTTACTGTCAATGTTGTTCATGAAGCCTTATCTAAGCTAGATCCTAAGAAACCGTCTGGCCCGGAAAACGTAGAACCTTTCTTTTTAAAGATAGCTGCAGATTTTATTGCTCTTCCTCTTACTACTCTTTTTAACCTCTCCCTCAGCACAAATGCAATTCCAAAAGTATGGAAGTCAGCTTATGTCTTGCCTTTACTAAAAGGAGGGGAAGCAACTATTTTAAATAACTATAGGCCAATCTCTAAATTGTCAGTTCTGGCGAAGGTGCTCAAATGCCTAGTGAGTGAACAGGTAAAGGAGTTTTTATGTACAAATGACATCCTGTCTAAACATCAGTCAGGCTTCAGAAAGCAACATAGCACCATCACTGCCACAATGAAAGTAGTGAATGACATTACGAGTATTTTAGACAATAAGCAGAGTTGTGCAGCTCTATTTATTGACCTTTCCAAAGCGTTTGATACCGTCGATCATCGCATCTTAAAGCAGAGGCTACTCAGTATCGGCATATCCAGCCATGCAGTGGGTTGGTTTGTGAACTACCTCTCTGAAAGGTCCCAATGTGTTCACTTTGATGGGCTGTCTTCTGAGTGGTTAAACATTGCTAATGGTGTTCCTCAAGGTTCTGTTTTAGGTCCACTTTTATTCTCCATATATATCAACAGTTTAGGTGAAAATGTGGATGAAGCTACTTTACATTTTTATGCTGATGATACCGTGATGTTCTGTGCAGGTCCCTCCATTAAGGAGGCTGGTGTTAAATTACAGGCTGTTTTTAACATTATTCAGACTCAGCTCGCTGAACTTAAGCTTATTTTAAATGTTGATAAAACCAAGGTAATGCTATTTTCAAAAGCTAAAAAGACACCAGAGCCTGTTTTGGATATTGTTACTATGCAAGGACAAGTACTTGAAGTGGTTACCAGTTATAAATACCTAGGTATCTGGCTTGATGATTGTCTTACTTTTAAACTTCATGTCAATAACCTGCTTAAAAAGCTGAGGGTTGGACTAGGTTTCTTTTTCAGAAACAAGTCCTGTTTCTCTTTTGAAGCCAGGAAAAGGCTAGTCACTGTGACCTTTTGACCTGTGCTGGACTATGGTGATTTGATCTATATGAATGCACCTGCCCATTGCCTGGAAAAGTTAGATGCCGCCTATCACAGTGCCCTGAGATTTGTTACTAACTGTAAAGCACTTACTCATCACTGTACCCTGTATGCCAAGGCAGGTCTGCCTTCACTAACTGTACGGAGGCTCAGTCATTGGTACATGTTCATTTACAAAGCCATGTTGGGTAAACTACCTTTTTATATCTGCTCTCTGATCTCTCGACGAATTGAAAGTACATATTGCCTGAGATCTCATGATGTTGTTTTATTAAATGTGCCAAGTGCTAGGACTGTCTTAGGGAAGAAAGCTTTTAGTTGTGCAGCTCCACTAAATTGGAACAGTCTGCAAACATGTTTAAAACTGAGCACTTTGGTTCCCCTGCATCATTTTAAAACTCAGCTGGGTGACATGCTGTTTGATACTCATGGTACCTGTCTCTGTGAATAGAGTTTGTAAACTGTACCCTGTACATTATGTTGTATGTCATCCTTATTATTGTTCTGTTGTTTTTATGTTACATGTGTAACTAATGTCCTGCAGGTCACCCTTGAAAAAGAGATCTTTTGATCTCAAGGGGCTTTCACCTGGTTAAATAAAGGCTACATACAAACAAACAAACACAGACAGACAGAAGGAAGAACAAGCACTCCCTTAGGATAGGTTGAGGGAAAAGTGTAGCAAGTAAGAGACTAAGAAACAGAGGTGGAGAGGCACACTCAGGGAACAATATCCCCACTGGAGCCTTAGTTGGAATTGATGAGAGGTAGGGAGGTACGCTGTGTCTACGGTCATAACACTCCCCGGCCTGAATAAGCCACTCTGCAAACCTGTTTCCCTCTAATGAAACCTCGAAAGGTCAGAGAGGGAAAAGGTATTTGGATAAAGAGAGGATAGATTACAGGAGTAGAGAGTATGATAAGTAGAGAGAGAACATATTTAGAAGAATGAGTAGTAGTAATAACCTTAGTTTTAAATATAAGATCCAAGTTTTTAGGATTTAAGTGAAAGAGCAAGAACCAAAATGTAGGTGAAGAGGCACAGCGTATCTACGTCAATGCACTCTTATTAGATTATTTTATAAGCTTTATCAAAAAGGAAGGTCGTAAGCGTACTCTTAAAACGGATAGGCTGTCGGCCGCCCGAACACAAACTGGAAGCTGATTCCACAAAAGTGGAGCTTGATAAGAAAAGGCTAGAAGGCCAGAGAGAAGAAGTGAGTTTTAAGTGTAGATTTAAAAACCCCTAGGGTCTGGGCCGACCTCACATGGAGGGGCAGAGTGTTCCAGAGCCTGGGGCCAGCCGCTGTGAATGCTCGGTGCCCTCGGGTTTTGAGCCTGGTCTTGGGCACTACCAACAGTAGCTGATCAGCCGACCTTAAGGCTCTGCCTGGGGTGTAGTGATGGAGGAGTTCGACTATATAGGCCGGAGCCAGCCCATTTAGGGCTTTAAAAACAAATAAAAGCAGTTTAAAATCAATTCTGAACCGAACTGGAAGCCAGTGTAATGAGGCCAGAATTGGGGTGATGTGGTCACGCTTTTTATGGCCAGTGAGAAGACGTGCAGCTGTGTTCTGCACTAACTGCAGGCGTCTAATTGAGGCCTGGTCCATACCCACATACACAGCGTTGCAGTAATCCAGTCTCGAGGTAACAAAGGCGTTAATAACCCTTTCTAGGTCTTTAAAAGATAAAAACGACTTGGTCTTAGCCAATAGTCGTATTTAAAAAAAGCAGGTCTTGACTACAGTGCTGACCTGCTTATCAAATTTAAAAGCGCTATTGAAGGTCACTCCAAGGTTCATGACAGAGGGGAGGATGTTTTTATTGAGGGAGCCCAGAATATCACTGCTTCAAATCTACGGAGTGGAGTGTGTTTGAGGACGACAACATCAACACACATGGACACGGTCATTTGCTACATTGGGAAATGCATCGATGACGTGGTACCGAAGGTTACTGTACGAACATTCCCGAATCAAAAGCCCTGGATAAACAGTGAGGTGCGTACCAAGCTGAAAGCGCGCACAGAGGTGGAGATTCAGAGGAGTACAAGAGATCTAGGTATGAACTCCGGAGAGCTATCAGCAGTGCAAAGAGACAATACCGAGACAAAGTGGAGTCTGACTTCAAAGGCTGTAACACCCGGAACATGTGGGCGGGACTAAGAACAATGACAGATTACAAAGGAGCAACGGGGGGTGCAGCGGGACTGTCTGCGTAAACGTCTCTCCCAGATGAGAGTACTAGTAACAACTACTACAGTGCAACAAAACAGGAAGATTACATGTGGTCTCTTAAACATAAGATCTCTAGCATCTAAAGCAATATTGGTAAATGATTTAATATCAGATTATAATATTGATATATGCTGTCTCACTGAAACTTGGTTGAGACATGAAGAATATGTCAGCATAAATGAGGCCACTCCACCCAGCCATATCAATACTCATATTGCCCGAGGCACGGGCCGAGGAGGTGGAGTTGCAGCAATCTTTGACTCAAGTTTACTTATCAATACTAAACCAAAATTAAATTATACCTCCTTTGAAAGCCTCATTTTTAGTCTTACGCATCCGACCTGGAAAAGTTTGCAGCCAATCTTATTTGTTACAGTGTACCGTGCACCAGGTCCTTATTCAGAATTCTTATCAGAATTCTCTGAGTTTTTATCAACTTTGGTTCTTAAAACAGATAAAGTAATTATCGTAGGTGACTTTAATATTCATGTTGACGATGATAAAAATAGCCTTACTGTTGCATTTAACTCTATATTAGATTCTGTTGGTTTTTGTCAGAGTGTAAATAAACCAACCCACTGCTATAATCACACTCTCGACCTTGTTCTGACTTATGGTATTGAAATTGAGCAACTATTAGTCAAACCGCATAATCCTGCTTTATCCGACCATTTCTTAGTAACTTTTGAAGTACTGTTACTAGACTACAAAGCATTAGTCAAAAGCTCCTGCAGCAGAAACCTATCTGTTAGTGCTATAGCCAAATTTAAGGAAGAGATTCCACCAATACTTAACTCGATAGCATGTCTGCATGTAAGGAAGGAAACTTATACAAAATGTACACCACCCCAAATTGATCATGTTGTTGATAGTGCTACAGATGCACTGCGAATACAATTAGACTCTGTTGCTCCTTTTGAAAAAGAAGAAAATAAAACAACATAGATTAGCTCCATGGCATAATGCCGAAACCCGCAAAATAAAGCAAAAGTCGAGACAACTTGAAATGATATGGCGTTCCACTAAACTTGAATAATCTCGTTTAATTTGGCATATTACTCTCAATGAATATAAGAAAGCACTGCGTAAAGCGAGAGCAGCCTACTACTCTTCATTAATAGATGAGAATAAGAATAATGCAAGATTTCTTTTCAGTACTGTAGCCACCATCGTTCCTGTCCCCAAAAAGACAAAAATCACCAGCCTCAACAACTACCGCCCAGTAGCACTCACCTCCATCATCATGAAGTGCTTTGAGCGGTTAGTCAAAACCTTCATCACCTCCTCCCTCCCTGACTCTCTGGACCCCCTGCAGTTTGCCTACAGCGAAAACAGGTCCACAGACGACGCCATAGCCCTCACCATCCACACTGCCCTCTCACACCTGGACCAGAGCAACACATATGTGAGAATGCTGTTCATTGATTACAGTTCAGCTTTCAATACCATTGTGCCCTCCAAGCTGGTCATCAAGCTCAGAGACCTCCGGCTCAACATCGCCCTCTGTGATTGGATCCTGAACTTCCTGGCGGGCAGATCCCAGGCAGTGCGGGTGAGAAACATAACATCCTCCACCCTGATCCTCAACACCGGAGCCCCTCAAGGCTCCGTTCAGCCCTCTCCTCTACTCCCTGTTCACTAGTGCTGTAGCGACGCATCGACTTCAAAATATCGTCGACGACATATTTTCGCGTCGACGCGTCGCTACACACACGTGAGTCACCCAAAGCAACAAGCAGTTCGCAATCGCACTTCAAACACAATGGAGACTGAAACGGCTACCACCTCCTCCTCACAGGATTGCGCACGAAGCCCCCAAACATCTCGCCCTAGGTCTTCAAAAGCATGGGAATATTTTAAAGTTAGTCCAAAACGCAAAGATATTGTCATTTGCAGTCTTTGCCAAATGGAGTTGGCATATCACACAAGCACTGCTGCATAGCCTAGACCGGAAGCAGCAGCTAGCTGTGGTGGCTACCATTAGCAGCTAGCATTTGCTCTCCGATTTTTACATAAAAATGGAATTATGGATTATAAATTAAATCATTTTTTTATACATAAACGTTAAAAACCTATGGATTCACCGATTCAGCTGCGTTTTTTCTCATTTTAATGCCATTGAACACGTCTTTTGATCAGATTGACAGCTACGGTGGTGAGACGATCTCCCTAGAAGCTATGTAAAGGTACGTGTTGTGATGACTGTATTTGCTTCCCCTGTCGCGAGTCCGGATCACTCAGTGATGATACTATATACCTACATAATCTGTGGAGTCTCAGCTTTAATCGGATATATTATATGTGCAGCTACGATAAGTAATAAGGGTACTTTTATCTTGAGTTCTGTGCCAATGTCCGTTAGCATTTTTCGCTCAGGGCTCATTTAGATGCTTCTTATGAGACTTGTGTTTTGTTTTGGTAAACATGGTTTGTATCATCAGTTAGCTGAGATTATTTCCGTTAATCTGGTATAACACATTAATAGGTTCTTAAATATTAAGATCCCCTGAGACACAGTATCGTGAAATAATTTTTTTTTACATTACGTTTTTTTTACATTACGTTTTTTATGAATTGAACAACAGAAAAATAATTGTTAGATTAGTCGACTAATCGATCAAATAATCGCCCGATTAATCGTTTTCAAAATAATCGTTTCCCCCCAGCACTACTGTTCACACATGACTGCGTGGCCATACACAGCTCCAACACCATCGTGAAGTTTGCTGACGACACGACCGTCATCGGCTAGATCATCGACGAGACGGCGTACAGAGAGGAGGTCGAAACCCTGACATCTTGGTGCCAGGATAACAACCAGCAAAAACGTCAAACGTCTCAACGTCAGCAAAACCAAGGAGCTGATTGTGGATTACAGGAAGCAGCAGAGAGAGGGACACTTCCCCATCGCCATTAATGGGACTACGATGGAGAGAGTCAGCAGCTTCAGGTTCCTCGGTGTCCACATCACTGAGGACCTGACATGGACTCATCACACAAACACCATCACCAAGAAAGCTTGACAGCGGCTCTTCTTCCTCCGCAGGCTGAGGAGGTTCAACATGGACTCCAGGATACTCTGCAACTTCTACAGGTGCACCATAGAGAGTATCCTGACTGGCTGCATCACGGCCTGGTACGGCAGTTGCAACACCCTCAATCGTAAGACTCTAGAGAGGGTGGTGTAAACTCCACAGCACATCACCAGGACGGAGCTGCCATCCGTGGAGGACCTTTACTCCCAGCGGCTCAGAAAGATTTTGAGGCCTCACAAAACTGTGTCTCAGGGCTTCTTAACATTTAAAACCCATTAATGTGTCATACCCACTTAACGGGAAGAAACTCAGCTAACTGACGATACGAACCCTTTTATGGGTGTTTTAGATTTGGTTAACCAAAGTTTTAGGTTATTTTTTAGGTGGAATATATGAATTACACTGTATATAAATGTGTAATTCATGTCTAAAATGAAAAAAAGTAGAACACTCTACTATCACCACAGCAGGGACTGAGATACATTTGGAATGAATAATGACTTCATATTACATACCAAGGTTCATGTGATGTGTACAAATACAAATTGAGCATTAGAATTTTTTTTTCAACCAACAATTTATATAAATATAAGAAACTGGAAAATCTCACTATTTACAACATCAGAACTTTCAATCAACTATTCATTATAAATGTAAAGACTAGTGTCAAGGTCTTTGTCTGTCTTCCAAGACTGGGTGTGGCTGCTGTGTAGGTGGGAGGTACGTGTGCTCTATGAGACCTCCTTGCTGGCCGGGTTGATGGTTATGGCTGTGGTGGAGCCTTTGTGCCGAGGTGTATCTTGACCTGGTGGCAGGCACATATGGAGGTGGAGGCAGCTGTAGTGATGCTGGTCTCTGGTCCTTGGTGGTGATGGCTCTGGTGAAGGCCCTTGAGCCATGGTAGATCTTGACCTGGGGGCAGGCACAGATAGAGGTTCTCGCTGCTGGATAAACGCCGCCTGTGGGCCACTAGGCCCAGACAGCTGTGAAACCTTTCTGCAAAACAAATTAAAATGTAGGACAATAATTACTTCTAATTTCATTGAAATAAAGTTCAAGTAAAATGTTGCTCAAGCACAAATAACAATGCACACATAAAAATAAAGTTTGGGAGGTTGTAGAAGGAGTCTCTCTCTCTCTCTCTCTCTCTCTCTCTCTCTCTACTCATCTCCTCTCTCATCTCTTCTCTCTCTCCTCTCTCTCTCTCTCTCTAGCTCTGCCTCTCTCTCTCTCTCTCTCTCTCTCGTCTCTCTCCTCTCTCTCTCTCTCTCTCTCCTCTCTCTCTCTCTCTCTCTCTCTCTCTCTCTCTCTCTCTCTCTCGTATTTCCCAGTTACTTTACATTCAGTATAAAATCACAAACACACATGTACATACATCAGATAACAAAGTCTTATCTGTACAGTGTGATAGTGCAGTTGTGACGCACCGAGTCACCTTCAACTTCATAAACGGACGGTATTTGATGCTCAGGGAACCACCACATCGGTCCATGTCGGCGGCAGTTAAAGGCAATGTGAGCATCCATTCCCATTGGATAACGGAGAATTTTACACCCAGAAGTATGTATTCTCCTTACTGTCGATTGATTGATATCTGCACTACTCATCAACTCAAAAACACCAGATTATCCTTGTTAATTACACAGCATTGATTGGTTTAAATTGAGTACAATGCTTTTTGTATTTTTCCCCTTCAATTTGGAGAAACAAATATTTTTTCGAGTTTAGGATGGCAGAAAACACTACACTACCCATAATCCTCGGCTATCGTTTAGGACTACACCAGCCGCTTTGCTTGACAAACCCTGTGATTAGTCCTCAAGCTCTGTGATTGGATGTTGAAGTGGCAGTGCGCAGAGTTTACACCGAGCGTCAAACAGCACTTTAAAATGGAATGAAACCCATCGACGGCACACTATTCAAAACTGGACTCGAACATGTCCACCCCCCAGAACTACACATGCTGGCTATATGTGTGTTTCGCAAAATGTTCTATGGCGCATCTCTACTGGGAATTGTAGTTTTAAAAGACGTTTTTGTGTTTCCCATAATTAGAAGTTGCCAGTATTAAACTGTATACATGGGAAACACATTGGTGTCTATATACAGGTGATTGGAATATGATATATTAGATAAATAATTTGTAAATTGCAGCCAGATTAATGATGTGGATGTTGTTTCAAAAGTACAGGTGTTTAATAGTCTTCTGGCCTGTGGGATGAAACCTGAGTCTGGTGGTTTTTGTCAGGATGCTGTAAACGGCTGACTGGGGTTCTCATTGAAGATGATGTCACGGCTCCGCCTACACTGCGTTACTATAGATACTACCCCAGTTCCTAAACTGTAATGGAAACGCAGCATAAAGTGAGCCAGTCCTAACGAGGCCTAGCCATACCGAGCGATGCCGAGTAGTGGAAATGCGCCATGTGCCAGGTTGTTGTGTTGAGAATATTCAGGAGAATATTTGTCATTGTTCCAATGATAATAAACAAACAGTTGCATAAAGCATATTTGTCCACTCACGCCAGGACTGGTGAAAACTACAATATTCTGGAGTCAATGGGTTCAAATGGTCCAGCCTGCTCGCTAGCGCCACCTATGAAAATCCCATTTCGGAATACATTTACAAAGTCGCACTGTAACTCCAAATGACCTGAAATTTTGCACACATATCCGGCTGGACCTGTTCTACAAATAATCCTTTCGGAACCCTAAGCTCTGCCTATTTTTTTCAAATTTAAATTAGCATAATGTTCAAAACAGTGAAATATTCACTTACATTTCAATTTTCAGTTTTTCAACACCAAACTTCGTATACAGCATCGCTGGCCGTTAAATATTGCCGCCATTAATCAAAACGTACTCGCAAAAAGGCGGGGCTTAGAAAGAAATGCTCATAACTCATCAACAATGTATCCAAACATCACAGATTTTGATAGGTTCAGTCTGTCTTGGGGAATAGGCACACCAAAGCATTTTCAGTTTGGACTATAGGGTGCGCCAAAAACACCACCAATTTATAACTCAAGAACGAATTGGACTAATTAATTTTTTTTTTACACATACTCTGGGGGTGACTACGAACTGAGATTTAAAGTATCGCAACAAATGCAGAATGTGGGCGTGGCTTATACTTTTTTTTTAAATTGCGATAGCATAAAATGAGCTTCGGACGCAAAACTTGAAAAAAAAAAATTATTTCTCAAAAAAACTGCTCACTAGCACCTAGGGCTGTCAAGTTAACGCGTTATTAATAAAAAAATTAACGGCACTAATTATTTAACGCGATTAACGCATGTGTATTTTTTGTCCTCGGTCGCCCCGTAGTTTCAGAGAGCATCGAGTTTAAAATACATTCTACAAGCTTGTGGCAGACCCGGCAGACCACACTTCCACGCTCACCGGCAGGCACCGACTGGCCATCGGGAGGACCGGGAGGGTGTGTGCAGGGACGTGCACAGGTACGGGCTAATGTTGCCCGGGCAACGGCCCATTTGGCATTTTTGGCTGATCTGCCCCTCTGGAGAGAGCGAGAGTTTGTTTTTGTTTTTTCTGTTGTGGCCGAATCAACATGATAAGCCCACAATTAGTATTGTAGCATCTCGCTGCGGGAAACACACTTTGTCTGCGCTGTTATCTGCGTTAAGACCACCTCAGTGTCGGATTTTGGAAACTTGATTTTGAGTTGTCTCGTGGCAGTTAGGCTATAAGGGACAAACCAGGGGACTTTACTTCCTCTTGATACCGTCGGTTATTTACAAAAAATCACCTAAATATAGCCTTTGTTATTGTGCTTCTGTCTTTCTGTGTCTTTTCATCTGTAAACTCCCTCAATGGGGCCGCTCACTCTCTTTTCTTGATCGCCCTCTCACGGGTGAACAGTTCAACGTCCGGCTTCATTGTAGGATTTCTGCCATGTCTCTACCACTTTAGTTTGACCATCTCTGTTACTAAGTTATGGAATACTAAATAAATAAGTAATTAGATACCTTACCGTTACTGCGCTCATAAAGAATGATAAGAATAAGAATAATGCGTATTGAACTGGTTTCATTAATTAGTGAGTTTATTTAAGGTAATTAGTTAGAAGCCCTATTTTATCAGTATGTCTGCACAGCAGTTACAATGGTCAAACTACATTAGAACAGAATTGTCCCCATTTTGTCTTTAATAGTTACTAACATTAGATATTTTAATGAGATATGGACCACAAAACATTTTAAAAATCAAGTCACCGAATGCAAGTAGTCACCTTAGCTTATTTTGTTATGAGATGTGAATTACTGTTCAATTTAGTTGATGTAATAATCGTTTGGTTTCCTTTACAAGTTAAAAACAAGTTACAATTTTCAAAAGGTCTTATGTTTTTTTTCGGGGGGAGGCCCTTTTCCCAGTTTAGAGCAATATCCCCTCCAAATGTCTGTGCACGTCCCTGGGTGTGTGTATGTGTGGCGCGAGCGAGCGAGGCATACCTTACGTGTATTCTTGTTGTTAGCATCTGGTGCTAGCTAGCTGCGCTAACTGATATAAGGAGCTGTTTCAATGAAAACAGAGGAGCGACATTTCGCCGAGCACTTGAGGTAGCCAGACAGTGGGACATTGTACGAAAAGTCAGCACACTCAGCACGGATAGTGCGCGCAACATGATTGCAGCGTCCAGGCAGCTCCCGTTCGAGCATATGCCTTGAGCTGCACATAGCTCCAACGATCCATCACAGTGTCTCTCCACACACACACACACACACACACACACACACACACACACACACACACACACACACACACACACACACACACACACACACACACACACACACACACACACACACACACACACACACACACACACACACACACACACACTTTGTATTGTATTATTGTATGAGAGAGGTTCCAGGTTGAATTGAGGCGAATATTTGTAATGTTCAGAGGTTGTTGTGTCATTGTTCAAATGATAATAGACACACATATAAAGCATATTTGTCCACTCATATGTTGATAGGAGTATTACAAACTTGAAAAATATCCCTCTAAGGTACATTTAGAACAGATAAAAAAACGTGCGATTAATCGCGATTAAAGGGAAATCCGCTAATTTTGGGTTTAACTTGTGTATTTTTATTAAAAATAAGCATAATGAACAATTTTTTTAAATTTCATGCGCCTAGTTTCATTTTATTTTCAATTTTACTGCGCCCTCTCAATGAAACGAAATACTTCGGGAATCGTCGGGAATCTTCGGGTGATGACGAGAGCATAGGAAGACGGGCACAAACAATGGCGGACATTCAATAGCATTTGGATGTGAATAGCCGACCTTTATTATGGTGAATAGATGTGTTTTGTATGGCTGTAGTGCGACAGCAAATGCAGAGAATGGCGTATCGACGCATGCGTTTCCAAGAAACCCAGCCATTCGTCGTCAGTGGGTGACATTTGTTCAGATAACACGGGCAAACTTCACGGAGCCGAAGCTGACGAGTAATTCGGCAGTCGTGTGCTCCCGTCATTTTACTGACGATTGTTTCGAGAATATGATGATTGATTATCAGTAAAAAAAATCTACGTGACACAACGACATTGGATTAACCTTGAGATGCGTTTTTATTCCGTTGAACACAACTTTTGATCACAAATCAAAAAAGGTAAGACGTAATTATTGTAATATTTTTGGAACCGGATGTTGTTTACTTTCTCTTTTCTGGCTGATAGCTCCAGGAATTCGAGGTCTTACAGTGATGGCATTACATGTGTGGAATCTGTGGAGTCTCAGCTTTAAATCGTATATCTTGTTTGTGCAGTTAAGATAGTAATAAGGGCATTTCTACCGTGTGTTGTGTGTAAAAAAGCGTTAGCATTAGTTAGCATTGTTTCGCTCAATGCTAATTCAAAGGCTTGGTATTACTCTTGTGTTTTTTCTAGCTAACAATTGTTCTTATTGTCAGTTAGCGGAGTTTCTTACCTTTAAAAGGGTATGAAACATTAATAGTTTCATAAATGTTAAGAAGCCCTGAGACATGTGAGAGAAAAAAAACTGTGGGAGGGGTCCACTGGGGGGACCTTCGGGCTTAACTGGTTAACAATGATTAATATTTTTAAAGGCTACAGGTGATCTTAAGATGCGTGAGCTATGCTTAGGGACCTACCAGTCAAGATTATTTGTGCGTAGGGGTGCATCATCTGGCGCCTGGTCCTGGTCATCCTCGCCATTGCCCATGCCGTGAACCATCACCTCGGGCTCGGGCTCGAACAAATAAGGACGTAATGGTCCATCGTCTGGCTCAATATTGTCACCATCGTCGCTTACTGAACAGGATTCAGATTCAGTTCCTAAAACGACATTTTCGTAGGAAAGCCGAGAGGATGTTTCTGACTCGCTATCATCACTGGATACCTCGTACAATCCTTCTTCTTTGTCTGGTATATTTGCCCTTCCACGTTCATTCTGCATAGACGCCATGGTTTGTTATCGTATCGTCTTCCTAAGTTTTCGTCACTTCCGGTTTGGCTGAGTCGAACATTTCGTTTCTAAAAAACTTCGGGGAAGCTGCAATAAAGTGCTTCTAACATGCGTAAGGCAATTATTATATTTTTTTAATCAGGTGTGATTGGTTTGGTACGTAATTATGCTTGTATATAAGTTAAAACGAAACTATTTGAGGTTCCATTTCCACTATCCCTTTAACTATGGACAATCATGCGATTAATCGCGATTAAATATTTTAATCGACTGACAGCCCTGCTAGCGCCACATACAGTGGCATACAGTTTATCAGAACTTCACGAATGTTGGCCCAGACATTCCTCTTGGACTTGCAGACATATTTGTAAATAGCTTACATGAGCCCCGCCCCCCAGGAAGTCGGCCATTTTGAAAAATGTGTGTTTTTCATGCATTTTAAACACATTCTTGCGACCTCCTCCCAGGGGAATGATCGGAAAAATTCCAGTCCAGGACACGTTCATCCCCTATCCAATATGATGGTAAATTGCGAAGAACATTTTTGATAGCTCAATCGTAGAGGTCATAAGCTAACAGCGAATACACAATTTTTGACGATTTACATGTCGCAAATTACTCCAAACTACGCACATATAGTTTTTCCGATATTCACGAAACACTGTATACACATTGCTCTTATGATTGCGGACATATTTCAAATGTGTTTTTATTAGCCCCGCCCTCCAGAAAGTCGGCCATTTTCAAATATGTGCGTTTTTCATGCATTTTAAGCACATTTTTGCAAACTCCTCCTGGGGAAATGTTCGGAAAAATGAAAGCAGTTGTATCCAGAGGAGATGTGATTAGTGAGTAAACAAACGGTAAAGGGCAGAAAGTCTGATGCACATTTGATCATCTCAAATAACTTATAATCACAACGGGAACAGCTTGCAGAGCTGTGCTTTGTTGACAGAAGTCCAGCCATGCGTCACACCTCTTTTAAACATCACTGTTGGCTGAAATCGTCTCAGGAGAATACTTCAGTGTATCCTCGATTATAGCTCCTATAGAGACACTCCTCTCTCCTCTAAATCAGTGTATCCTCGGTTACGGCTCCTCCAGACAGCCTCCTCGATAATCGATACTCGACGACCCTTTAGACACATTTGTTTTCCTTCGAGACGGCGCGCCGACATCCGTTTCCGGGTCGCTGCCGGAGGACCTGGGAGTCTGGGATGCGAAAATTATAGATATGAGAAACGGCTCATTTCCCAGGACTCGCGCGCGTCTGCTTGACGCCGGGACGACCGGCTGCCCTCCCCGACAGGCGCACGGACGCGAGGGCCCGCTCATCACTGCGCGCACAAGTGTGACCGCAGTTTTAATTATAGTTATTAATGAGACATTAGAGACTAAATGAAAAACAGGTATAAAATACTATATGACAGTAACAAAAAAGTTGTTAAAAACAACAAGAATAGAGTTTAAAAAGGGAGTGATTTGTAAAATATCCAAAAAGAAAAATCTGCTTACAGTTCTGTTTCATATGGGTGTTGAGAGATGTATCCATAGATCTCTTAATGTTGCTCTCAAAGTGCACCAGATTGATGCTTTTAACTTCAACATTTAAAAATAAATCTTCCCGGGGGTGCATGCCCCCGGACCCCCCTAGAGGAGGTTAGGTCCCCCCCCACTTAAATCATGTTCACATGGATAGGATACTAAATACATTTGCACACATCTTGTGTCCATATCTTTCTGTTTTGGTGGTCATGCCACACCGTGCACGTGCATGCATACGTGAGTCATGGTGAGATATCTGGATTGGTTGCTTTTTCTTTGCACAGAATGAAAGAAAGGCCAAATGAATGGGCTGTGATTTTAGTTTTTTTAAGCAGAGGTTGAGTTCAATCATTTGTAAGGCCCTCGGAGGATGTTGTAAAAATTGAAAGGAAAAAGGTTCCCCACCCCTGCTGTAAATAATAATAAAAAGCCTTGATTTGTAACTTAACATCTCCGTCTTCTATTGATCAGAGTATATTATAAAGAATAGCCAGTTAATTGAAGCATTATAGCACAGGCCTTTGTCAGATGGTATATTACGCTGTTTTTTTTCTGCCTCGAATAGTTCTCTCTCTTTTCACCATACCAGTGTTTGCATCACTGATTATTCACAAAATGTAACACAATAAAGGAAAAGTTATTTTCTAGATCAGAAGGACCTGCTGATAAACAGAAGGAGGGATAAAGCATGCCTGCGTGTGCTTCGCAGTAGGTCTTAGTGTGCTAGAGATTTATTTTTGGTTGCCACGGGCACATATAGGCTTACTCTATCCAAGCTTCTAATTAAAGACTTACCAAGAAGCAGACAGAGCAACCAGCCAATGTTGATTCCATCTCTCATTCTGTGCCAAATCTTGCACAACCCTAAAACAGAATCCTTGTTTTGCTTTGAATTAAATGGCACAAACCTTTCCATTCTTTGGTGTAACATCAACATTTCCCGGTTCCATTTAAACTATAAATATTCGATCTGTTATTTACAAAAAGGATTGCAGGATAGGGCCTGTAAACAATGCATCACCTGATATTCTTGTCTATCTGTTCATATGACCTACTGGTTGTTTTTGCGTGTTGGGGTTGAGTGTGGTGGTAACTTATGCACGGTGTGTTTTACCCAGTAGGGGGTGCAGAGCAGCTCAGAGCCCAACTTGAATGAGAGGGGAGAGATCAGCATTCACACCTCTGAGGTGAGCCTCCTCTTGAACCCATAGGCGCATTCACACCGCAGTACTTTTCCCACAAAGGTTCATGAGAACTTAGTTCATGAGAACTCTTTAGTTCTCATGAACTAAGTACAGATCGCGTTCACACCGGAATAAGTCCCTGGGGGTGGATTAGGCAAATGAAGCCGCTGACGTCACTTCTTCTTCTTCTGCTTTGGGTTTACTGGCAGGCCGCAAACCACTTCACGGCGTATACTGCCGCCCAAAGTCCCCGGCCAGAAGTCCCCGGAGTTTGGGACTGGCTTCAGTAGAAGCTGCTGGGAGTCCCAGCAGCTTCTACTGAAGCCTTCCGAGTAAATCGCCAGAACGCCGACACCTCCTCATCTCCACCGCTCCCATGTTTTATTTTGTGTTGCCATAAGTTAGTCTCTCTGCGTTTCTGCGCTGGGCTAATGCTAATAATGCTAATGCGAGGATAATAAAATGGCGGCTTCACAAAACTTTTTGGGAGTTTTACGGGGTGTGGTTTGCAATCCGCCCAGCCAATCAGACATAGGTACCTTTTTCTCCCACGAAAGTCCCTGCTCTCTAGCAGGGACTGAAAAGGGGGTGAAAAGGTTCTCATGAACTAATTTTAGTACCGGCTCTTTTTGGTGTGAACGCAACAAAAGAGTTCTCATGAACTAAGTTCTCATGAACCTTTGTGGGAAAAGTACTGCGGTGTGAATGCGCCTCATGTGATGCTTTTGAGTATACTGAATGTGTATTTTTTGCATGAGCTTTGTGGGATATGTTATTACATTTTGAACATAACATAACACCAAGTCATCTGTTCAGTCTTTGTAAACAAGCTTCGATTTTGGTCCATGTCCTTCTATTAGCACATTTTCTTTCATTAATCTGCTGTGAGCATATTACTCCAGTGTGATGCATGTGTTTGAGAGCAGGCAATTCACAGTCCTAAGACTGTGAATGGCCTGCTCTCAAACACATGCATATCCTATCCTATCCTCTACTGCTTAACTCTTCTAAAAGAGTTAAGCAGTAGAGGATAGGAAGTGATAAGGACATGCAGATCTTATTTTTTTAATATAATACGTTTGTTCTAAACATAAAATATTTCGTATATTAAGCTATTTTTCTACACTTTGCTTCTGTGTCTTTCCGGTTGGGAAACAACAGTTCAGTCTATACTGAGGGTTCTGATGCTCAGATTAGAAAACACACATTGCTTTTTATATTTACAGAGTGTATACCAGTAACTGTTCAAACCTATATCCAAAGTAGTGATTTCTGTGAATTGTAATTTGTATAGACAGTATATCGTTCATAACAATCTGGATATTTTGGTAAATTAATAATTTATATGAGATCCCCACAAACTATGCATTTTTTCATGTCTTTATGTTGAAGTACTTGCAGTTGTTACTTGATTTGTTAGTTACATTTTTATCTTGTGTTTCCTCCGACTCAGTTCGAGGAATATATCTGTAGATTTAAAAAAAAAGTGAATTAAACAAACAACATAAATAGAACACAGCCAGTGCAGACGTTTTACCTGCCAGCCATGCTTTTTGATATGGTTACCATATTATCAGTGATCGATCTGGGTCAGACCCTTTTCATTTTTTTGTCTAGGGAATCTGAGAACAGATCTAAAGATTTGTTGTCACCATGTCAGAAAGTGTCTGTATTTAGAACAGGTACAGCCCAGTCTCAAGGTCAACAAGTATAGCAGATGTTGGAGTTAACCAGTCTTAGCAATGTTGTTCATACACAGTCAACTCCAAATTGATCACACCTCATCGGTACATATTAGCGACAGTCCTAACAAGGTAGGTTAAAGCATTCCTTCTCTCTAATGCAATAAGTGGAAGCTGCCTGGGCCGCATCACCTAAAGATTAGCTGTTGCTCTGTCAGGGAGTCTGAGCTGCTGGAGGTGTTCAGTAAGAACGAGTGCACATCGGGGAAGTGTGTTGTCCACAAATGAAAGCGGTAATCAAGGTGAAATTCTGCAGCATACCTCTCCACCAGGATGTCTCCAGCCAACAGGTACAGAGGGATGGTGGATTATATCTGGGAGTTGGGATCTTAGTTGTTATTGCCTTGAGGTTTTGGAAAAACATCTAATGCTGTAATATCTTCTTTATTTTCTTCGGCACTTTAGAAACGTTTCACATCGTAATATACCTTTCTTGGATGATGGAAACATGCATCTGACATAACAAGAACAGAACAAAGTATATGATCTTAAAAAGGCAAGTTGCTTTTAATGCACAATTTTAAGGCACAGCATGACTGCAGTCCCATGAAATCCAGAGGCGAAAGTGCACATTTACCATGCATTTGAGTTGTAAGTGTATTGCCACAAGTTAAATCAGTGATTCTTAGAATGATTGAGTATCGTCCTTATGCTTTCACATAATTCTTCCTCCTTCCTAGAGTGATATAACGCCAATGGTATGTCTGTTCTAGGCTTTTTATGTATTGCTGTCATATTTAATCAGTTTTATTGATGACAGTTAAATGCTGTAAAACGATCCTGCATGCTACAGTCCAGCTGCAGCATAGAGTAGGAGTGTAATATACACTGAGAGCAGCAGAACTACATGTCTGGAGCTCAGGTGAATAAGATGCTTATTTAATTTTTAGTTTTGATGCAAAGTTGTTGGAATGAGCATGCGCATGAGAAAAGGGAAAGCAGTGCTATTTTGATATCATTTTGGGTGAACATATTGGGTGCAATTGTATTCATAATTTGTTTAACAAAGATGCACTAAAAAAAGGGAGCAGTCTTATTTTGATGCAACTATGGTACATTAGTAGGAATACATACTGGATACATATTTTGTCTTTCGGTTTAGCACATTCCATTCCATTGTCTCAGGGGTAGTGCTGTACCATGACTGTCCACATCCAGAGAGAGTTTTTTCTACAGCACCCCCGAACAAATGGACAGGAGGAGAGCTAGTTAATGTTAGCTGTGAATGGAGATTCTATTGAGAAATGTTGTGGTGCATTCAAGGTATATTCAGTAAAAAATAGTATTGGGCAAACAAAATGATAATGTTATAATGATTTTAAAATAAAAATGAACCTTTTCAGATGAAATTAAAGCCAGTGCATTGTTACACTCCAGCAGTCCACAGCAGCAGCTAGCAGCCAGCAACACAGAGCATGGCAGTCTGATCATTCTGCTGAGCTGGCATCTCTTCCTTCACTCTTTTTCATCCCGTAACGCTCAGCCCAGAGACGGCAGAGGAAGAGTGGAGCAGAGGATGGACTAAAAACAAGAGACAGAGGATGAATGAGAGGCAGAAGGATTGTTGGGTTGTTGGAGGAGTTGTTAGTCCAGCTGCCAAGCGTTTGGTGTGTGTGTGTGTGTGTGTGTGTGTGTGTGTGTGTGTGTGTGTGTGTGTGTGTGTGTGTGTGTGTGTGTGTGTGTGTGTGTGTGTGTGTGCTTTGGACGATGATGCACGCTCTGAGATAGCGTTAGGAATCCTGTTTGCCGTCAGCGCTGTGGAGGAGGCATCCCGATCCTTACAAGGGGCCCACATGCAGTAACGTCTGTCCGCTGTGGCTTCTCCCCCTCGCCACCGTGTGTGTTCTCTCCCTCATCTCCTCCCCCTCATCTTTTTCTTCAGCAACACCTACCTTTTTATCTTTGCTCCTCGCTTTCTTACACGAGAATCTCTTTTCTCCATCTTCCTGCTCCTTTCCCTCCAGTGGTGATGTTAGCGGTGATTCATTTAGGAATTGGTTGAGAGCTGCTGTTTTTGTCTCGCCAGCATGGATTGTCTTTGCATTGTTACCACTAAGGTAAGAGAACCAGCATGATTAAATGATTCACAGAGAGGGTATGAAAGGGAGACATGACCGGAGACAGAGAGAATGAGCATTGTGGGAGACTGAGGCATGCACTGAAGCTCTGTCTACCTCTTGCTTATATCTGATTGGTTGCACACACATGTTGTGTTCCCTCACGGTCCTGCTTGTCTTCATCACCTTGTTGCTTTGAGCTTTAAAGGGCTGAATAAAGGATTGGAAACATGTGTGAGAGAATTGTTCACAGTTCACTAGTGTGTGTGTAAGAGCCTGGCTGCCTGTTTAAAATAAGGCAGCAGAAGTTGGGTCAGTCTGCTGCAGCTCTTTGCTCAAACAACACATCTCTATTCATAGTCAACCTGGCATTATTCGGAAGAAAGATATTATTGCGGTATTAGAAAAAACAAATCCTTATCCAAGCTTAAACACTGCAGTATTTTATTTGAGAGTAATATCCCGTTTTGATCTGTTATCCCTAAACTTTACTGTGTGCTCTTCACTGTGTAGATGACTAGTGCATCACTGGAGAGGTGAACGCTCAACCTTACAGCAATGCTTTACTCAAGGCAACAAGACATAGGACACTATCTTTCTGCTCATAACCAATATGGTAATTAAAGTGTAATTTTTTCACGAGTTATGGATCTTACCTATTCGTTCTCTCTGATTTATGTAAAGTAGTTAAATTGGCTATTAGACTGTTTATGCTATAATTAGTAAGTTGTTAATTACAGTACCTCATGTAGGTATCAAGTGCAACATATGTCCAAATGTCATGTGTGACAACACCAGAGGCAGTAACATTATTGTTGTGTTGAAGTAAAGGAAGTTTGTGTGGTTGAAAGTGTCTCTTAAAGGTGGGGTAGGTAAGTTTCAGAAACCGGCTCTAGTGCACTAACATTTGAAAGTACACAGCCGAAAAGAATCCGCCCCTTCCTTCAGACTTCCTTACAGAGCACCTCCTCCTTTTTTTTTAGATGTGGGTACGGGGGAAAAGAGAGAGGGTTTTGTTTTCTGACACTTTGTGAGTTCCCTGATACACCGGGGACACATATTTATGTATAAAATACATAAAAAAGTGCATTTTGCATTATAAGTCCCCTTTAAGTTGCTGTAAAGTGCAATATCAAATACATCCCGTTCATGGCTGTGTGCTTTTGGGACATGAGTACAATGCAGTATTGTAAATGTGCCTTGTGTATGTAATGTTCACCTTTAGCCTACACATGCTAAACCTGAGACATCTCCTCTATATCCAGGTCTGATTCAAGTGTCACAATGCAGGACTGATGTAACAAAAGTGTTGTGAATACCTGTAGTCAGAGTGGCCATCTTGACCTCACATTGTCATAACTTCTACTACAGGACAACTGGCTCTGTAGATATCATGTCCACATATTCTGGTCTCTGTGTGTACCTTGATTCTTAACAATACATTATGCAGCAGTCATACAGAGGCACTTCCTCTGAGTGCTCATGTGAGATATCGTATGACACTGTGAATATTATATTCAGCTCTATCTTAAGTCTTCAGCTCTCCATAATGATTGTGCACAGCATAATGATCTACAGTTTTAATTCCATAGCATGTTATGTAATGCTTCAGGGGCGTTAAGAGTACTGGGATACCATGCCATTGTTGATGTTTTCAGATTATCTCTCTCATCTTGAATCTGACACACTTTTGGTGAGGTAATGCAGCAGTGGCTTTTCTTTCCTTCGGTTGAATAACCACATAACCGTTAGAGTTGAACGATGAATTGTTGTCTTATTGAAATCACAATTAAAAAAGATGCAAGAGATGCGTTTCAAAATGTAACTTACATGATATATTGGCTTAATAAAAAAGTGGAAATGTAAGCTAGCTACTGTTTCATTGACTATAATGACAACAGTTGTTGGCAAATATATTAAGCTTTATTTATTTATAGGATATTCTGTGAGGTTGCCAAACCACAAGACAGAAACTGTTACCTGGTCAATATTCCATCTGTGTGCTGGTTTCTGTACTATAAATACGTGCCAAGTGTTTGTGTAAGAGAGTAGAAGTAGAAGAGGGCTGTGTCTGGACAATTTCAGAGACAGCTGTAGCTTAAATGATTGACTGGTGAACAGAAGCAAAGCAACTTTATCTTCTAGCACATTTATTTCAAGGGCAGTTTTGAATGTGCTTGACATAATCATGTTATTATGTAGGTGTGTGCAGTGTCAACTCAGTCTCACGGCATTTCGTGTTATAGTCAGTCACGAAATGTAATCTATTGATTTGTGTTCACCAGCACGATGTTCCGATTTTTTTCACGTCAGGTAGTATGTTTCGTGCCTGCGCCACGTCTTTTTGTCCGGTCGGGTCTTGGAGGACCGGAAGCTGTGTGGTTCATAAAAACACTTTTTTACTCAATATCAAGCCACAATTATTGTTTTTATTTTAAATGGTATAATCTTTGACTTTTTTTTGCCATCGGTGAGCAAAAGAAATGGGGCTCAGAATAATGAAATCTAAAAAAACCTATTTTTTTAATCTTCTTTTCCTTTTAATTTGTTATTATTTTCTACATACAGGGATGCAAACTTGTCACCTTTTGGCGAAATTCGCCGTTTTGAATCCAAAATAGGTCGTGTGTGTGATTCATGTAGATCTGCAATAAAAATGTTTTTGGGGTATTGGGGGGGCTGAGACCCGGAGTAATCTGCGGCCGCGATGATGGTCTAGCTACAGCAGCTACATTACCTACAGGTGCGTTCGTTAATATTAACTGTGGTCCGGAGTCACTGTGGCACAGACTGGACCGCTGGTGAACAGCTGTTAGAACGGGCCGCTCAGGTGTTCAGAGCAGAGCTCCCTGTCGGAGCGGCAGAGCGTGATGTGAACTGAAACGTTTTTCTGTCGCAATATTATCGTTGAGCTGGCTAGCTAGCATACATTGTCACTATCTGCTAACGTTAGCTTTAGCCTTCGTTTTCTAATAGTTTTTTTTTTTCATAGGCTATAAACAGAGGTGGTATAAGTATAGATCTTGTTCTTGAGTAAAAGTAGAAGCACTCAGATTTTGTACTTGATTAAAAGTAGAAGTACTCAGATATTGTACTAGAGTAAAAGTAGAAGTACTCAGATCTTGTACTAGAGTAAAAGTAGAAGTACTCAAATCTTGTACTTGAGTACAAGTACTCAGGTTTGAGTCAAAGTAGAAGTACCAGAGTGTAGGAACAATCCTGCAATCAAAATGTTCCTCAAATAAAAGTATTATATCAAAATATAGTTAAAGTAGCCACAGTAAAAGTAGAAGTACTCAGATCTTGTACTTGAGTAAAAGTAGAAGTACTCAGGTCTTGTACTTGAGTAAAAGTACCAGAGTGTAGGAATACTCTGTTACAGTAAAAGTCCTGCATTCAAAATGTTCCTCAAGTGAAAGTAGAAAAGTATTATCATCAAAATATAGTGAAAGTAGCGACAGTAAAAGTAGTCATTGTGCAGATTGGTCCATTTCAGAATAATATATATGATATGTTTTATAATGATTGATCATGAAAGTGTTCTCAAAGCTGGTAAAGGTGCAGCTAGTTTGAATGGCTTTGTATACTGCAGGGTAGCTTGTGGATTTACTCCAGGTGGAACTAAAGTCTGATTCAACACTTGATTATATTTCACATCATTCATCCAGATCTGTAAAGTAACTAAAGGTATTACATACATGTAGTGGAGTAGAAGTACACCATGTACCTCTGAACTGTAGAGGAGAAGAAGAACAAAGTAGCAAAACATTGAAATACTTAAATAAAGTACAAGTATCTCAACATTGTACCCAAGTATAGTACTTGTTGAGTTGATGAACTTAGTTACTTAACACCAGTGGCTATACAGATAGAAAGACTAAGCCTTGCACAGAGGCATGAAAATACATTTTCAAAATGCTCAACAGTGCTGCCAAAATGATAAACTGACTGCACAATTAAAATAAATGCTTTTATATATTTCTATTAGATGTGACTCTTTAGGCGTTTCTGTTATTACTAACTGCTGCTTTAGTTGTTCTGACTGCTAACATCCTCTATTCCTCATTTTGAAGCCGATATTCCGTGGGGTCGGGGGGGGCGCGGATGCTTGTCACCTTTTTCATACCTGATGAGTTTGCATGCCTGTACATAACACACTGTTATTTACTCAACAATAACACACAATTATCCTTGTTTTTATTTATTTGTTTAATTGTAAAATGTCTGGCTTTTTTGAATTTCAAAATAAAGTCATTAATAATATTATGTATGAAATTATTTTGTCTATTAACTAGAGCGCCGGGTCATGTTGTGACCGTCATTTCTATGTTGCTGTGGGGTTTTCCATCGGTTTGGGGTTTAAAATATCAAAACAGTAATAAGTAATAAGCCAATAAGTAATAAGCCTTATCAGCCTATAACTATCAACAGAATTGCGTTGCCAGGCAACAGCTTGGGTTAATCTCCATTTACAAGCTCTTCAACTAGAAGAGGCTGCTCCGACTTTCGTTTCTGATGTACTCCAAAAGTCAGACATTTTACAATTAAACAAAAACAAGGATAATTGTGTGTTATTGTTGAGTAAATAACAGTGTGTTATGTAGAAAAGAATAACAAATTAAAAGGAAAAAAATATTTTAAAAATACAGATTTCATTATTCTGAGCCCCACGGACGCATTACAAGTCCAACATTATACAATTTAAAATAAAAACAATAACCGTGGCTTGATATTGAGTAAGAAAGTATTTTTATGAACCCCACAGCTTCCGGTCTTCCAAGACCCGACCGGAGAAAAAGACGTGTTGCAGGCACGAAACACACTACCAATATAAATACATTGCTTTTAAAATCGTTCTGTGTGACACAAAAAAAGGGGGAAATCGTGTTGGTGAACACGAATCAATAGATTAAATGTCGTGACTATAACACAAAATGCCGTGAGACTGGGTTGGAACAACAGCTAGTGGTTCATATTAGGCTAGCAAGAACATGTTTACAATTGCAATCTTATACGGGAGTCTGCTACGTTCGGTCATTCATTGTAGCTGGCATAAAAACAATGTTTTCCCTAGCATGTCTAGCTCTTGGTAGCCTTTTTTTTTAGCTCGGTAGCATACACGCTAGGAACGCCAACTATAATGTAATTAAGTTTTGCAACTGACCGTATGGTAAATCACCCGGAGTATACTGTCTGAGTATTTTGTGTGTGAATGCAGACATTCTCCTGCCCGAAAAACGTTTACCCATTTAAACAGTGTTTGTTTTAAACATCATAAATACAAAAACAACAATGAATACTTACAGGTTGTGTACCCGAATCTCCCGCTGGTCCAAACAAAGTATGAACAGCATCGTTCTTCAGTGCCCTACGCTGTATATATCCGGCATGAATCGCTGAAAGATTTGTGAAGCTTTGTTTCGTGAAATGCTGGCAGAGGGTGCGGCCTCACCAGGAAGTAAACAATGGAAAATTAGAAATCTCCAACGAGGCGTTTTGGGGCAGCATAGACTGTGTTAGAGTTTTACTCGCTACAGGGTGTACTTTGAGGGTTTTTGACTCTGCAGACCGTTTACATGCATAAAAACCTTCATAACACACAAGGGGACGGGTCATAACCGGAAAATCATGACATGGGGCCTTTAACATGTAGAAAACAAGTTAACCTAGAGGCCGTTTTATGATTACCCTGTCAGTGTGCTGTTGAGTTAGCTATCTAGCTAGCAAACATTAGCTGGGTGATTCTCTGAATCGGGTGCCGATTTTAAATGAAAGGAACAAAAACAAGTTTAAAGCAATGATTTAATACACAAACAGGGTGTTTTGCATCACAATGTAAAACTAAATATACATATATATTTAGTTTTAAGATCATTGGTTCTTTGGAGTAGACAACAAACATATTTGCATGTCATCAGGTGCATAGGTGCATAGGTGCCTGGTATGGCAGCTGCACTGCCCTCAATCGTAAGGCTTTACAGAGGGTGGTGAAAACTGCACAGCACACCACCAGGATGGAGCTGCCATTCATGGAGGACCTATACTCCCAGCGGCTCAGGAAGAAGCCCTCAGGATTACAAAAGACCCCCATCACCCCAGTCACAAATTGTTCTGTCTGCTGCCGTCTGGCAGGTTGTACCGCAGCATCCGGACTAAAACCACCAGACTCAGGGACGATTTCATCCCACAGGCGATATTCGATTTCTAATGATTTAATGTAATTGTTTGCCTGTCTGGTAGGGGTGTAACGGTTCACAAACATTTCGGTTCGGTACGTACCTTGGTTTTTAGGTCACGGTTCGGTACGTTTTCGGTACAGCAGAACAAATTATCACAAAACCTAAAATATTTTTTGGGGGGGTTTTAATTATTATTAAACTGTAAATAATGTATTCACTCAAATAAATACAAAATATAATAAAATAAACATAAAGGTGCAGCATTTCAATGAACTGAAATAATCTGTATTTGAACTTTACTGTACTAGTACTCAGAAAAGATAAAATATTTGTTTTGGGTTTTTTATTATTATTAAACTGTGAATATTCACTCAAATAAATACAAAATATAATAAAATAAACATTAAGGTGCAGCATTTCGATGAACTGAAATAATCTGTACTTGAACTGTACTAGTTTGACATTAGGACTTGCTTGCTTGTCATTGTACTTTCATGTTTTTTTTAAAGAAAAATTAACTTGTCCACATTGCTTGCCAAAAGGGCAGATCTGCTGGCACTAACAATATATCATGCTGTGGAGATCAGAACACCCTCTCGCTAGGGACAAAGGTAGCAGATACAGCCAGGTAGCCATGGCACTGGACTTTTTGCGAGTGGTGGAGGCTTACATGCTAGTGGGAGTTGGGTTTGCACTTCAGTCATTTTTCTTTCGGTACCGGTGATATTCACGTTCGGGAGATTCCTTTTCAAATGAGTGTGCAAGTTTGATGTATTGCCAGCCACGTAACCAATTTTAGTTGAACAATGCCGACTAACAGCTTTGGTTCGGTCCACCTGTCTTTGTCCGTCATCCTTGTACGTAACTGCGACACCAAAATGTTCCCAAACCGGAGACTTCAATGATGATGGAGGATTTTCAGGCTCAACTTTATCTGCGTTCGCCATTTCGACAGTTCCTCAAATGACTGACTACATTTGAACTGCATTCCTGTGACCAGCTCTCATAGTATGCCTCTCGTCCAATGAAATGACTTGGTCGCTCTATGACGCGTTGAACCCAATGTGAGAAAATTACTCTGAATGCTGCGACGCAGCACCTGAGATTACTTCCAAAAAGTTTTTCACGTTATCAATTTTTTACGTTTAACGTTATATTCGTTCGGTACACTTCGGTACACATGTGTACCGAACCGAAGGGCCCATACCGAATAATTTCGGTTCGAATACGCAGAGGTGTGGACTCGAGTCACATGACTTGGACTCGAGTCAGACTTGAGTCACAAATTTGATGACTTGAGACTCGACTTGACAAAATCACAAAACACTTGTGACTCGACTTGGACTTGAACACCAATGACTCGGGACTTGACTTGGACTTGAGCCTTCTGACTTGAGGTGACTTGCTACTTTAATTCAGGGGTCTCCAACACGCCGATCGCGAGCTGCCGCTAGAAGAGAAGACTCCCGTCGGGGAGAGCAGAATCTTCAGCCGCTCCTACTCTTGCTGAGAATCCTTGCAGGCAGGGGCGGGTCTTTATTTAGCTGGGCCACCATGCGGCCAATCATATGCGAGGACACACTAGGATCATACCATTATGTGAAAGAAGGGTGGGGGGCACAGCATGTGTAGTGGTACAGGCCAGCTGCACGGGGAGACGGATTTAAATGCAAGCCCGTCGGAAAAAGTCAAGAAATGAGCGAAAACCGAAAAAACAAGCAGCATCTGGCTGCTTTTCAATGATATTGGAGAAAGCAAAGCTGAGTGCAGGATTTGTAAAATGAAAATAACCTTCAGAGCAGGGTTTTTTTTTGGTAACCACTCAGGATTTATTGTCAGAGGTGGGAGAAGTTCAGACAATTAAAAAAGTTACAATCAGGGTTACCGCGGGGTCTTAACAAGTCTTAAATTTGATAATCTGAATTTAAGGCCTTAAAAAGAGCTTAAATATGATTCAGAAGGTCTTAAAAATTATCGGATTTGAAAGGTACTTCTGTGTTGCGATAGCGTCTAAATGTGTTTTGGGGGAAATGTCCGGGCTGCAAAGTAACCAGTACGGTAATAGCCTTTCAGTTCCCCCCAACAATTTATATTGAATTAAATCAACATGGAACCAGTAATCACTAACTTTGTTTTCCCCGGCCCCTTATTGGAGAACACCCAGCTAGTAACCTAGCAACCAAGCTTCAGCTCATGTAGCCTATCTTCGAATCTACTTACAAATAAATATGGGGAAGTGTCAGTTCAACCGTATTTGGTTGGAAAACATCTAATTTAGTGCTTGGTTGAAACCAGTGGAGGGGAACGTGTTTGAAGCCCGCTGCACCTTTTGCAAAATAAATTAGCGTTTGTTTTGCTAATGTAGCGTTAGCTAGTGCAGCAGCAGCTAATGCAGCAGCTCCCGCAACAACACCGGGGGACGTCCGGGCGAAGTTTGGGTCCACCTCAACCCTAAAAGCGGAGGTGCTGTAGACGCTAAATACCGTAGATAAACACCAATCATACAACAGCAACGATGAAATAGTGTAGCCAAGGCAGCAGAGCTCTGCATATAGCTCTTGTCACTCTCTCACACACACACACACACACACACACACACACACACACACACACACACACACACACACACACACACACACACACACACACACACACACACACACACACACACACACACACACACACACACACACACACACACACACACACACACACACACACACTAGGGCTGCTCGATGATGGCAATAATCAAGATTATGTTGGTCAATAATTAATATCATGATTATTTAATACGATTATTCATTGACTTTGAAAACATCCATTTATTGAACTTTAAAACAGATAATAATTTGAACAGTATCTTTTTAACTGTTGATTACCCTGAACGTATAATTCAACTGAAAAACCAATACAAACATTTATTAAATAAATAATATCAAAATAATAAATACCAATAAACAAGATCAACAAATATTTTGGAGCGCACTACCACAAGCTACTAAACATATATAAATATGATAAATAAAAACAAATTAGACTAACATTAATTAGATCAAATATGTTGTAGTGCACTGTCACAACCTAGCAAAGCTAAATAATCGTTTTTTTCGATTATGTTGTTTTCGTAATTGTAGCAGGCCAAAATCGTAATTGCGATTAAAATATAATTAATTGCACAGCCCTAACACACACACACACACACTCAAGCACACACAGACACACTTTTTGTCTAACACGCTAACACAGTTCTGTACTGTTACACTGTTGTGTTCAGTCATTGTTCTTATGTTGAACATGAATACATTTACTTTGTAAGTGATTATGGGACGTATTTCTTCTTTTATATCAATTTTCCTTTATACTTTATTGCCGTGAAATAGGTCTTAAATTCTATTCAAAGTGGTCTTAAAAAGGTGTTAAAAAGTCTTAAATTTGAGTTGGCGAAACCTGCAGGAACCCATTACAATAAAAAGTCCTGCATTCAAAATGTTACAAGTAAAAGTAGAAAAGTATTAGCATAAAAATATAGTTAAAGTACCACCTGCAGAGGGATCTAGATACAGGTGTTCTTTTCCCCATAGAGACCGCCTGGCTGCACATTATCCCTTGCATAAAGATAGATTGTGGGTCCCTTATAATGTTGTACACAGTGGAAATAAACATTCTGGTTACCTCAACATCAGGGATCTTATACATTAAACTCCTTCTGAATCAAACCGTCACGGTAGCCTTACCTTACTGATCCCTCTTAAATTAGAAAAAAACATGTTACTTTACCAGCAGAGAGAAAATGGATTATTAAATTATTAATGTGACTAATAAAGAGCAGTTTGATTATTAACAGGGGTGCACATAACTTTTTTGCCCTGGTTCTCAAAGGAGCACCTGGAGATGTTGCTTGGTGCTCATCCTTAAAATGAAATAAACCGTAACTTTTGAGGGGTCTTGACTTTATTTGCCAGACACACGGCACTGAACACACATGCAGAGGTGAACACAGAACACACATGCAGAGGTGAACACAGAACACACATGCAGAGGTGAACACAAGACAACATTAGCACGACTACCCTCCTGACTGTTCTCCTCACTGTCTTCCTCTCTGTCAGACATGGTAGCTGATGATGTAGGCCTACTTCTTTCTCTCTGGTTGAGTCTGCGATTAGCTGCTTGCATCCACAAGTCAACAGCTGGGTTTGGGTCGAAAGTCTCTGTTGTCATCTTAGACAAGTGGATGTAATCAAATAAGTATGTGAACATAACCAATAACCTACCATAGCCAATAACAAATTAATGTAACTTATTTTATTTGTGTTGTTCATTCATATCTTATTTTACCTTAACATTTATTTATTTATGCATTTTTTTTATCTCTCCAGTTTTAAAGGATATTTTTGGTTACTATCCTATAGTATACATTGGAATGATTTCAAACCTGTTTATCCCAATAATTACAAAGGAGTGCCTTGGAAATATGTGTTTACATAAATTGTGACCAAACCGTTTGAACTTAGACTAAGAGTCCTTTACCTCACTGAGCTGTAGTTAACTTATCAGCCTCTCAGTCTGATTGGAGAGGACTCTCCCTCCACATTATTGTAGAAACATCTTCTTCTTATCTCCGTTAGAGCAGCTAGCACGGCACCAGATTATAATAACAACAGCGCTGGTACCACCCTCCCTCTCTCCCTCGCTCACTCGCATTTTGTCTGTGAGCTGCGGGCGCCAGATAAGCCAACATCCCCCATTTTCATCACTTACAGCGCCCATCGTACAGGGCAAATTAAAGGTGGAACCGGGGTGAAAAGGGTGTTACATTTACTTAATTGTGAATATTGTTACATCAAGGCCGAAAATTAGGATGAGCCCCAACGGTCAAAATGTTTTTTTCCCTCCCAGAACTGCTAGCGCAGCACCTCCCCAGATCTGGCGCCCTAGGCGAACATCTAGCCAGTGCTACGGGCCGGCCCTGAGTTCATATCATGGTTCATATGCAACTCGCAAATATCTTTCTCTCTCTCTCTCTTCTCTCTCTCTCATCTCTCCTCTCTCCTCTATTTTCTCTTTTCTCTTCTCTCTCTCCCTCTCTCAATGTTGGTACGCAAATGCGCTTTGTTTCAAATGACCCGGTGCTCTTCTTTTGGCGGAGGTGCGCATGCGCACCTGCACACCAGTTATGTGCAGCCCTGATTATTAAGTATTATTCTGTTGATCGATGTCATTACATTTGGTGAAAAGCACATAATGACTTGTTTAAGACTCGTTTTGTCAAAGTTTAGGACTTGGACTTGACTTGAACTTGCCCATCCTGACTTGAGACTTGACTTGAGCGCAAAGACTTGAGACTTGACTCGGACTTGAGCACAAAGACTTGAGACTTGACTCGGACTTGCAAAACAATGACTTGGTCCCACCTCTGCGAATACGTATACCGTTATATCCCTACTGTCTGGCCATTGTAATCGGGCTCTTTGAAGATCCAAAAATCCACGGTTTTCATACATTTTTGATCGGATTGGCAAAAACTTCAGAATTTGGATTGACCGCCATTCAAATTACAGCTTTGTTTTCCCCCAAAAGTGGGCGGAGCTGTACTTTTTGCCCGGAAGTGACGCATGTGTTACTCTCATGTATAAGACTGTTAAACACCTGGGTTGCAGTCGAATAGTCCAAAAATCAGCTCCTATTGTCTATTCCTTGACCTCTGTGTGAAACGTCACGGGGTTAAGGGATAGTGGATTGGAGAATTTGAAAGGACTTAGGAGAAGAGACTGCGGTGCTTTAAGAATCTGACTGCACTTTCACTATCCAACGTATTTATGATGCGTCTGCTGCTGTGATGAAACTACAGTTTTCTATACAGTGGACTACATGATATAGAATAAGAACGACGGACTACTGTAAACTCATCTAGAGACTCTGCACCGTGCTCTGATGCTGTTGTTTTATGCTTTATGAACGAATTAATGAATTATCCACCTATCAGGGGAATGAGAGGTTGGGCCACGGCCGGCCATTGCTGCTCGAAAGCGCTGGAGACACTGTAGTACATATGCCAGGCCTGTAAGTGGCGCTGTAGTCTGCCACAAAAGCAGCGAAGAAGACTTCCCTTGCATTAGGGCTGAACGATATACCGTGTCATGGCGATAACCGCGATATACGGATGCGCGATATTCACACCGCAGGGACGTGCGGTTTTATTAATTTTTTTAAAAATGCTACCGCACTTTAGCACAGAATTCAAAATAAAGATACCCTTATTACTTATCGAAACTGCACATACAATATATCCGATTAAAGCTGAGACTCCACAGATTATTTAAGTATAGTATCTAAGCGATCCGATCTCGCAACAGGGGAAGCAAACACATACATCACAACACGTACCTTTTACAGAGCTTTTACGGGAGATCGTTTCACCGTAGCTGTCAATCTGATCAAAAGACGTGTTCAATGGCATTACAACGAGAAAAAATGCGGCTGAACCGTGGCCATGTAATAAGCGGACTTACGGTCAACTTCTCACTTCAAAACATAGACTTTACTTGGGCGGGCCGCCCACGTATAGTCTATTAACGGCCGCCAAAGTATATTTTTGTATCCATCCGCGAGCACGACTAGTGGACAATGATCCCTCGCTCTACGCCTCCTGTACCTGTTCGCTCTGCTATCGCGTGAAGGGTCGGCTAACAAGCGACCAACAGAAGACAAACAGAGGAGTCACATGTTGTTCCACATCAGTCATGCGCAAATGCAGCGCACTTCTGCGCTGTAACCCCGCTGCGAGGCCCTGGAACCAACGCGGTTCCAGGGCCGGTTCGGAGATAGAGCCTGATAAGCACCGGTGACGTCATGACGCAGCAGCAGCACCAGTCGGTTGCGTAAAGCAGTAAAGCAGTTAGTAAAGCAGACGTAAAGCAGTAGAAACACTTTCGCAAGCAAAGGAGAAGAAGAAAAACTGAAGCCCTTAAAGTCAAAAGTGTATAATATCTACCTGTAAATAATAATAAAAACCCTTGATTTATAACTTTTCATCTCTGTCTCCTCTTGATCTGAGTATATTATAAAGAATAGCCAGTTAATTGAAGCATTATACAGTTCTGTTGTATATGAGTGTTGAGAGCTGTATCCATAAATCTCTTAATGTTGCCCTCAAAGTGCACCAGATTGATGCATTTAAAGAGCCTGTGACAGCCTCCCAACAACTGTTGTGCAATGAAATATTGGGCTACTAGCAGCGACGTGCAGTCGGGGGAGGCAGGGGAGGCAGAGCCTCACCTGTCATACTCCAATGTAACGGAAAAACAACTAAAGAAAAACTAAATAATAATAAAATGTCTCCACTGATCTGTGTTGTAAATGTGATTTATGTATGATTCCAATCGCTTTTTATAGTCAAAATCAGCAAATTTGCCGAGCTCCGCTACAACTACGGGTAGCGATGAGAAGTGAGGCAGGGACGAGCTCTGCCTCTCGTAAGCCCACAGTAACTGGCTGGAGCGCGGGCCCTAAGCGCATGCCTGTTACCATCTCACTGTATGTCACCAATGTAATGTTTGTAGATCCCTTTATTACATTTATCCTCGAACCGTCAGCTTAAAAAAGAAGGTGTGATACCGTTCCGATAAATATCAATAATTTCGAACATCGCGGGGAAATTCCTTCGACTCGTTTTGGGGGAAGCCGGAAGTGACGTCAATGCGGGAACGCTTCACTGTGCGGCGAGAGAGCCAAACACGGACAAAGTGTGTTGTCATGCGTAGAAATTGTGAATTACTGAGTTTAGGCACGTTAATAACGTTTTAATGAAGTTGACTACAGTATATTCATGTTTGTCAGTGCTTTCATGTCAATTCGGCGAACATAAACATAAATGATCGTGGTGAAGATGATGAAATTAGGATTAAAAATCGGTAGTGAGAGCTGCTGAATTTCCTCCCGTCGGATGTGATATAAAAACTAGGGCTGTCAAGTTAACGTGTTAATAACGCGTTAACGGAAAAAAAAATTAACGCCACTAATTATTTTAAGGCGATTAACGCATGTGTATTTTTTTTCCTCGACCGCCCCGTAGTTTCAGAGCGCATCGAGTTTAAAATACCATCTACAAGCTGATGCTGACAGCCCCGCTCCTGTCGCCCACTTGTGGCAGACCACACTTCCACGCTCACCGGCAGGCACCGACTGGCTATTGGGAGGACCGGGAGGGTGTGTGTATGTGTGGCACGAGCGAGCGAGAGAGAGACCTAAAGGCCCTGACACACCAAGCAGTCACCAGAGGACTCGCCGACGCCGACGTCGGCTGTTGCGTCGCGGTGTTCTCCTGCGTCTTGGCCATGTGTCGCACGGGAACACACCGCAAAGACTTCAGTGCGTGAGTGGCAATAACTCTCCTTACCAGCAGGCAGCGGTAGTGTGTATTCGTCATTAAAAATAGGCAACAACCGGAAGACAGAGAAGAAGAACAGACTGCGTGATATAAACAACAACAAATAGCGTGTGCAAACTGCAGCCTGGTTATGATCCACTGCTGTCTGCCAGTCCTTTGTGCTCCACAACTACCCGAAGGGGCAAGTGTCCTGTACCGGGTGTACTGGGTTCGCAGAGAATCCCACTTCTTCCTCAGCTCTTTCTCTGAAGCACACAAATAAACGATGTAAGCATTGTGGCTAGTTAGCATGTCCAATTCATATTATCCATCAATCAATCAATCAATCAATCAATGTTTATTTATATAGCCCAATATCACAAATGTTACATTTGTCTCAGTGGACTTTACAGTTTGTACAAAATATCAGTATGACAATACGACACCCTCTGTCCTTAGACCCTCACATCGTACAAGGAAAAACTTCCGAAGAAAACCCACAGTTTAAAGGGAAAATTGGGAGAAACCTCAGGGAGAGCAACAGAGGAGGGATCCCTCTCCCAGGACGGACAGACGTGCAATAGATGCCGTGTGTAAATTGAAAAGATAATACATTTGCAACATAGGTAGTCCAAATGTTTGGAAATGCATGTGTGTATAATAGGAAGATGAATCCACGAGGATATCCATCCAGGACCTATGATCCAGGACCACAGCCACGACTCGCGATCCAGGGCTCGCGATCCAGGACAGAGGAGCGCAGGATCATCCATGACTCCGGATCCCGGCGTATATAGACACCAAAAAGAAAGACATTTGGGGAAGCTGGGTTAATCGGAACATGAGAGTATACAGGTATAGACAGAGAGAAGGAAGAAGTAAGATGTCCCCTGACAAACTAAGCCTATATCAGCAAAACTAGGGGCTGAATCTAATCAGCCCTAACTATAAGCTTTATCAAAAAGGAAGGTCTTAAGCGCACTCTTAAAAACGGATAGGGTGTCTGCCGCCCGAACACAAACTGGAAGCTGATTCCACAAATGTGGAGCTTGATAAGAAAAGGCTCTGGATCTCATTGTACTTTTAGAGACTCTAGGAACAACCAACAACCCTGCATTCTTGGAACGCAATGCCCTAGTAGGACAGTAGGGTATAATGAGTTCTTTAAGGTAAGATGGCGCCTGCCCATTAAGGGCTTTGTAGGCGAGAAGAAGAATTTTAAATTCTATCCTGTGTTCTATAGGGAGCCAGTGTAAGGCAGCCAGAACAGGAGTAATGTGGTCCCTTTTCCTAACTCTGGTTAGTACACGAGCCGCAGCATTTTGAATCAGCTGAAGCGACTTGACTGACTTCTTGGTACACCCTGATAATAAAGAGTTACAATAATCCAGCCTTGAAGTAACAAATGCATGGACTAGTTTCTCTGCATCGTTTTGAGGCAAGATATGCCTGATTTTTGCAATGTTACGTAGATGGAAGTAGGCGGTCCTTGAAATTGATTTTATGTGGGCGTTAACCAGTTAAGCCCTGAGCCTGTTTTTCAGGTTTCAGGCTCGAAAATGCCACTAACACAACAAATGATATATCTTCACTTCTAAAAGGGGTAAATTAATAATTATTTTTCTCAAAGCAAGGTTACATCTGTGAGTTGGATGTAGAAGTGTCAGAATCAATATAGATGTTTTTATTTTAAAGTAAATTCAGATGGAACATAGTAAAAACATGTAAATTCTAATGTCCACCTAAAATAAAACCTTTACTTATAGTGAAAACCACCCTTGCATGATGGGTTAGTAGACTAAAAGCTTTAGGAATCCAAACTATAACATATAATAAGTACCCTGTATCAAGATTGATGCAAAACAAGTGACATTTGACCTTTTTAGAGAGATTTAGAAAAATAAAGTCTAAGCGGACTCACCTCTGGGTAATTTGGGAACCATCGGTTCCATTTGAACTTTTTCACTGTAAAAATCATTTTATTACTTTGAATTATCACTATAGGTATTCATTCCATCCAAATACAACTGTTGTGAAAAAAAATAAAAAATAAAATAAAATAAAATAAAATAAAACATAGGCTTACTCTTACAGTGAGCCTCTGAATTAGCCCCGAGCGAAAAATGCTAACCTATTACAGGACCGAAAATCACTCCTTGCTCCCTTATTACTTATCCTAGCTGCACATCCAACACATTGTTTATGATCGCAAGGAGACACAGAATCTAACGGTGCCCACCTGAACAGCCCAACACTGAAAGATACAAACTCGCGACGTTATCAACAAAAACGTACATCAAAACAAATGGCGCTAGCGCTAATGCGCTAGGCTAACAATGACTTACCTTCCTCGTTGTCTGGTCTAAACTGGTCTTCAATGGCATTAAAACGATAAAAACGATGATGTAATTAATCCATAGATTAATATCCAACGGGGCTGTGTCCCCTTTGAAATGTTCTGATAATCTATAAGCAATAAAACTGCAATTCCGTTATCTGCTGTCCGCTCTGTGCTCCGTGCGCTCTGGGTCCTGCTGCATTTCCTGCTTCGTTACGTTGTAAACAATAAATGAAGTCGGCTGCGTAATGTACTTAAGTTGGCTGCCATTCTTTATAATTTACGCAGGACCATATCTCTGGAACCCATTGGTCGATTCGTGTGATTTACACCTTTTTCTTAACCATCAGAACCAATAGAATCGATGGGCAGTTCCCAAATCTACGTAAACATTACCATAGCGGACGTAATAGAGAAGCAAACGAAGCATATCTGAAAGTGCAAGCCTGGACGGCAATACTTTATACCGAGTATATTGCCATAAATATGATGATTGATTATCAGTAAAAAATTATACGTGACACAAAGACATTGGATTAATCTTGAGATGCATTTTTATTCCGTTGAACACAACTTTTGATCACAAATCAAAAAAGGTAAGACGTAATTATTGTAATATTTTTGGAACCGGATGTTGTTTACTTTCTCTTTTCTGGCTGATAGATCCAGGAATTCGAGGTCGAACAGTGATGACATTACATGTGTGGAATCTGTGGAGTCTCAGCTTTAAATCGTATATCTTGTTTGTGCAGTTAAGATAGTAATAAGGGCATTTCTACCGTGTGTTGTGTGTAAAAAAGCGTTAGCATTAGTTAGCATTTTTTCGCTCAATGCTAATTCAAAGGCTTGGTATTACTCTTGTGTTTTTTTTAGCTAACAATTGTTCTTATTGTCAGTTAGCAGAGTTTCTTACCTTTAAAAGGGTATGAAACATTAATAGTTTCATGAATGTTAAGAAGCCCTGAGACATGTGAGAAAAAAACTGTGGGAGGGGTCCACTGGGGGGACCTTCGGGCTTAACTGGTTAAAGGATAAATCCTGATCAAATATAACACCAAGATTCCTTACAGTCTCACTGGAGGCCAAATTAATGCCATCCATAGTTAGTATATCCTTAGATAATTTGTTTCGTAGATTATTCGGGCCAAGTACAATAACTTCAGTTTTGGTCGTGTTTAACATCAAAAAGTTTAAGGTCATCCACGTTTTTAAGTCCTTAAGGCAGTCTTGAATTTTATTTAGATGATTAATTTCATCAGGCTTGATTGATAAATATAGTTGAGTATCATCCGCATAACAATGAAAGTTTACAGAATGATTCCTTATAATATTGCCTAACGGAAGCATATATAATGTGAACGAAATAGGTCCGAGCACTGAGCCCTGTGGCACTCCATGGCTAACTTTGGTTTGCGTGGAAGATTCATCATTGACACGTACAAACTGAGAGCGTTCAGATAGATAGGACCTAAACCAGCCTAAAGCAGTTCCCTGTATGCCAACTAAGTGCTCTAGTCTTTGCAATAAGATATCATGGTCGATAGTATCAAATGCAGCACTGAGATCGAGCAAAACAAGAATAGAGACACGTCCCTTGTCAGAGGCTATTAGAATGTCATTTGTGACTTTAACCAGAGCTGTCTCTGTGCTATGATGTGTTCTAAAGCCAGACTGAAAAGCTTCAAATAAATCATTGTTTTTTAAGTAATCACACAACTGTTTTGCGACCGCTTTCTCAAGAATTTTTGAGAGGAACGGAAGATTGGAAATAGGTCTATAATTGGCTAAAACCTCTGGATCGAGGTTGTGCTTTTTAAGAAGCGGTTTTATCACTGCTACTTTGAATGATTGTGGAACATAGCCTGATAATAAAGACATATTCATAATATTTAATAAATAAGTGCTAATTAATATTATATTATATTATGCAGTGCCAAACTGCACAGCTAGCAACAGCTAGCAACAAGATAACAACAAAACACAAGGTTGAAATAACAAATTACATTTCACGTTAACGTCACTGTACGCTGGCAAACAATAAAGAGCCAACAATATCTGCTAAAGAGCTCAATTGATGAAAAAGATAATCTTACCCGAGAAACCAAGTTGCGTTTCAATCTCTCGCCAGAGTCCGGTTTTCACTACTCGGTTCGAGTACCTTTTCTCTGTGATGTCGTACAGAGCTGGCCTCTCCTGGATCAATGTGATGAGCAAGTCTTCGTTTGCGTCATTCCAGATCGCCATGATGAGATGAAAATGAATATCAGTCTGTGTGTGCCTTCTTAAATCGTTTGTTTACGTCCCTCACTTCCGTTTTGCTTCTCATGCACTGATTCGCTAGCTGAACAGCCAATCAGAGTGATTGTTTGGTCCGACTGCCACACCCGATGCATGGCCGATTCAACATGTTGAATCGGCCATGCATCGGGTCTGGCAGTCCAAATAAGGCGTGTCACGGTCGACGGTGCGGGACACACCAAATTGAGTTTGGGCGACAGGACACGCTTCGTCTCCCGACTTACGAAAACAGCCGAAATCGGCCTGGTGTGTCAGGGCCTCTACGTGCATTGTTGTTGTTAGCATCTGGTGCTAGCTCGCTGCGCTAACGGATATAAGGAGCTGTTTAAATGAAAACAGAGGAGCGACATTTCGCCACAACTGCGCCGATCACTTGACTTTATGCAGGTAGCAGACACACACACACACACACACACAATTTGTATTGTATTATTGTATGAGAGAGGTTCCTGGTTGAATTGAGGTGAATATTTGTAATGTTCAGAGGTTGTTGTGTTTAATATTCATGAGAATATTTGTCATTGTTCAAATGATAATAAACATTAGCATAAAGCATATTTGTCCACTCATATGTTGATAAGAGTATTAAAAACTTGAAAAATATTCCTCTAAGGTACATTTAGAACAGATACAAAATGTGCGATTAATTTGCGATTAATCGCGATTAACTATGGACAATCATGCGATTAATCGCGATTAAATATTTTAATCGACTGACAGCCCTAATAAAAACGAATCGATTATTTTTGTAGTTGTAAACTCAAGTGGATTAAACTACATTTATTAGTGCTTTCATGTCAATTCGGCGAACATATGATACATTAAATAATCGTGAGGATGATGATTAAAAATCGTTTATTTGAACCGGTCTGCATTTCCTGATAAAAAAACAAACCGATGCTTTTTGTAGTTGTACACCAACATGGATTAAACGTGTGGTTTTTTTACCACAATGTTGGGGAAATTAATGGATAAAATGCACTTATTATTATTATTATTATTATTATTATTATTATTCCCACACCGATCGGGACACTAGGTCCACCGTTTCCCCGCAGCGAGGCTCCCCCCGTTGACAGTTTACGTGGGCTGGGCTGGGTGCAGTGGCGGACTGGCCATCGGGACGAATCCCGATGGGCCGGTACCGAAGTGGGCCGGTCGGATAAGTCACTAGCACATCCCCCACTCCCCCCTTGACAATTACTAGCGGTACCGAAGTGGGCCGGTCGAGAGTCCCGGGATGATTTTTAGTCCCATTCCACCACTGGCTACATGACCGTATGATCGGCCATATTGACGCACCTAATTCCTAAACTTCTAACAGATACAACATAAACCGATCCTTCAGCCACATATGAGCTCTCAGACACGTTCAAAATTAAACTGTCATCGCTGTCTGAGCTTGCTGCTGTGTGCGCCATGTGCGTTTCCATGCAGATGCTGGGATCCTGAACGGTGCAGCTGGAGCGCTTGGCCCGCAATGACGTCACACATCATTTGGCGGGACTTGAAGAATCCCCGAGAAGATCCAGAAATGGTCAACATTGAAGGGCAGATTAATGGTTATCAAAGTACAAATATCCAAAATCAGTTCAGTAACGGTTTTCAAGGGGACAATATTTACTCAAATTGATTGGTTTGGATGATGGGGGAAACCCGTGTCACAGGCTCTTTAACTTCAATTTAAAGAAAAAAATCTTCCCGGGGGAGCACGCCCCTGGACCCCCCTAGAGGAGGTGAGGTCCCCCCACAAATAAACAAGTTCATATGGATAGGATACTAGATAAGTTTGCACACTCATTATATATAATGATAATATATATGTTTCATTGCGGAGGACCCCCTGTTTTGTGTCTCCCCCACTTCTTAAACCAAAGTTACACCCTTGATAATATCTACCTGTAAATAATAATAAAAACCCTTGATTTATAACTTAACATCTCCGTCTCCTATTGATCTGAGTATATTATAAAGAATAGCCAGTTAATTGAAGCATTATAGCACAGGTCTTTGTCAGATGGTTTATTACGCTGTTTTTTTTCTGCGTCTCTCTTTTTTCACCATACCTGTGTTTGCATCACTGTTATCGGTACTGGAGACATTTAAAAAATATATGTCAATTATTATTGCTACAAAAACATTATATCGCAGTCTTAGTGTCGCCAACTAGTTTTTCTAATATGCAAAAAGACAAACAAATGCGTCTATGATGTATTTTCGATCAGACAAGATCTCTCTCCCCCGTCTGTGTGCGAGGGGTATTGTTAACTGTGATCGTTATTCTCGCGTCCAGGAAAGAGAAGCTTAAAAATGAGACTAAATGGAGTCTCTGGAGGTTCAAATTTGGTACTTTAATTAATAAAAAGGCTCGGTAAAGTCACAAACAGGATTGTTCAGTCAGGAGAGAAAGTCTGCAGCTTTCTCTCCCAGGGGGTGGCCGTGCAGAAGAGAGCTTACAAGCATTCGTCCTTCCCGCTTGCTGGCTGTTCGCTCCTCCTCTCTGTGAGCTGTAGTGACGTAGGGGACTTCCCCCCTAGTTCTCCTGTGTCCGATATCGCGTTAAACAGAGGATTTCGACATTTTACATTCATTGCTTACTTCCACATGCCTTTTCTCCTCCTTATCTCTTTCATAACTTTATATGTAATACATGTTAACGGCGTCAATAGCCACTTTAATGATACTAATGGGCGGTTGTCCCGGATGTCGTCATGAAGGATTTTCAGAATAAAAGCTTAACAACTGGTTGTGCACAAGAACTTCTGGTTTTTCAGTATAAAACAGCATTTAAACTGACGGTATGTTTAAGGTACATTATGCTATCAAAACATTGATTTTAATTTCTAACAGTATGGGATTAGTTTTGTATCATAAAGATTATATATATTAGTGGTGCACGATAATTATCGGCCCGATAATTATCGGTCCGATATTAGGAATTATGACGTCATCCCGATAAACCCGATAAAAGTATTAATAGCCCTGATAATATACAATATATTTTTGGGGTAAAAAAAAAGAAATATATACTGCGGTGTGGGTGGATTGGGATGAGGGGCGCTTGTTTTTCACTCGGCTCCTCCCGTTTTGCCAGTACTGTGGTATTAGTGGTTTAGGAAGAGGGGAGTTTTTCACAAATCCAGCGCTCCCTAACTCATGCCTGGCTGTGACGTAAATGGTGTGCGGCCGTGAAGCCAGGACAGTAAACAAACATGTCGCCGGTAGTATGGAACTATTTCAAAGTTTCACAGTTAGATAGTTCGCTTGCTATTTGTATTAACAAATGCAATGCAGAAGTTCCACGAGGAGGGAAAAAGGCAACGAGCTATAATACTTCCAACCTGATTAGTCACCTGAAACATCGCCATCGCTACGATGGTGTGTTAAAAGCGTACGAAGACGCCTGCGCTGCTAAACTAGCGGCGAATCCAAAGCCAGCTGCAAAGGCACCGGGGCTTTTACCTATCGACGAGGCTTTTGAAAAAGGAAAGAAGTTTGCCAGAGACGACCGCAGGGTTAGTTTTGTTCATAGTAGTAATGCTCATGTCATTTGCTCACTACTAGTCTTTTTGTTACCACCAGGTGTGCAAAAACTACAGGTACATTTAATATATATATATATTATATTATTATCGGTTATCGGTATCGGTCTTGAGAAGCAGGAAGTTATCGGTATCGGTTTCAAAAAACCAATATCGTGCATCCCTAATAAAGATAAAGCAACACTTTCTCAGAATAAAGCAAAACTATGAGTTTAAAAGAAAAAAAAACTGAGTCAAGCAAAATAAAATAAAACTATAAGTTGCAAATAAATCATGTGTGTAATCATGTAAACTATAAGTCTTTTTTCTTTGTTTTAACATAGGTTTTTGTTTGCAGTTCTTGTTTCTTCTTTCTCAATGATCAGACTTTTGCTCTCGCTGCAGCTCTTCTCTTTTGCGCTCCCTCATTTTTTGTTTGAGATTTTGACACAAACCTCCCAGGTGGGCGGAACTTTCAGGGGTGTGTGCCCATTGGCTACTCAGTTTTTGAGTGACAGCCCACTACACCACAGAGCATACAGTGCAACTCATGCAGCAAACTCCGGAGTCCACTCGGCCAGTTAGTGTCGGTGTCTCCTGGGGAGTTTCATGAACATATCGGACTCATCTTATGGATTGCTGTGCATTATACTTGTGATGTGTAGTTTGTACTATATTCCAACTTTAAATATTGCTGCTGTTAAATAATTTCCCAATTTGGGATTGATAAAGTGTCTGTCTATTTATTTTATAGATTAAAAAAAGGAAATCTATGTATTTTCAAGCTAAAGGTGATACACAATATAAACTGTATACGATTATTTTTCAAAGACATATATTGCTATGTTTAGGACAAACAATTAAAGACTGCTTTAATTTAACTTCTACAATATAAAAGTGGCAGATTTGCTTTATTAAACAGACCAGACCTAGGCTGCATACCAACACAATTAGGACCATGCTCACATCTTACTATGTTGGTCTGAAGAGTTGAAGCATTCATACACAATGGATAACAACGGTGTTGTTTCATTCTATATCCTGTGAGAAAATGATATACATTTAGCATTAAAAATTCGACATAGGCCTACTATTCCTAGCCTGAGGAAGATATGACTAATCAAAAGATTTGAATGGAATCTCTAACATTTTCATGTAGAATAAAGACAAAAGAGTGATTATACAAATTACATTTATTGAAATTTGAACCAGAAGATGAAGTCTCAAATAATGTTTTAAATAAAAGGACATAAAACAAAAAGGTGGATAATAATAAAATCTATTAAATGTAAATACATTTGGTCAAATGAGATGACACTGAGCCAGTGATAACAACAACGCGTGGATGAAGCTGGTGCAGGTCTTTCTTCATGCCCCCCCCCCCCCTGCGTGCTGTCCCCTCAGAGGAAGTGGGAAAACGGGATAAGACTCTGGACGCCACGCTGTCTCAATGATCCACACTGTTAATATGAGAGGAACATAAATGTTTTAGGAAATGAAAAATATGAAGTTAACAAATAAAACACAGCTCATGGACGGTAGGTTTTCCTACAGAGTTAACTCAGCCTCCATTGATTTTCATATCAAATTAGCGTGTTAATAAAATAAGCTATCATGGCTTATACTTGCATATCTAAACAGAATCATGAAAGCATGTTGGTAGAGTCAGGCACACGAGTCCGTTTGAGTGTGTGCGCCGGTGTCTGAACGCTCACTCACTGCTAGCTATGTAGCTAACTGTTAGGCTATTTAGCTTGCATTGTTATGGATCTAAAGGTAGCTAAAGCTAACTTTCATAGCACAGCTTTACTTCTCACTAGTTAACACAATAAAGAAACAGACCGTATAGCACAAACAACACAAATGATCAATACTTACATATATTTTCACTTGTAGTATTATAATCAGGGCTCTTGACTAACTTTTTTCCCCATCCTCCCGGAACCGTCCCGAAATACAATCTAAGCCGTCCCGAAATTAATGTGGACCGTCCCGAATTTAAAATGTTAGTTTTTCTACATTATCATTAGTTAAAATCATTCAAAGTGACCTTTAACATAAATAAAACATCATACAAATCATTAGATGATAATTCATCAACCTTTTTATTTGAGTAAATCATTCAATCACATAAACAAAGGCCAAATATATTTAAACAAACACACAAACGAGAAGATTACTCTAATATTGAATCCAATCAAGTCCCATCCAATTAACAACAAAAATCCAACACTGTCCTGAAGACAGAACCCAGAGTAACCACTAACCAGGATGACAGTCTGTAACACAGTCAGGAGACCTTTACAAACGGCCCGCCCCCTCGCACACAGACGGGAGAGAGAGATCTCGGATTGGAAAGCTCGAAAATACATCATAGACGCATGTTGTAGTCTTATTGCATATTAGAAACGGAGTTGGTGAAACTAAAACTGCGAATGCGATATAATGTGTATGTAGCAATAATACATATAACATATCTTTTTTAAATGTCTCCAGTACTGATAAAAAGTCCGATAGAAGAGGAGTAAGTAAATAAAGAGGCCGGCGCTCCAGGGTCTGGTTCTGCTGTACGTTTTTGTGATGTAACGGTAAAACATTTCATAATTCCTCCGCGGGATGCCATTGTACATCACTCAACCAGCGAAATATACACACTCAGTACATAGCTAGACCCGCGAATTTGCGGGCCAGGAATTCGCGGGCACAGCCAGCTGGGCGGCTGGCTAACAGCCAGCGGCACAGCTGTAACTACATGTGTGTGTATTTCAAGGGTTTCTAAATGTTTTGTGCGTGTGTGTTTATGTTGACAAGGAGGTTTAATGTGCTACACAAAACGTGCAGTCGGTTTCATTTTCATCGCCATTTGTAGTAGAGTTAGCAGGGTATTTTTATCTTAACTCTCGTCCCAAATTCGTCCCAAAATTATTTTTTATCCTCCCCGACACTATTTTTTTCGGCCCCGGGACGACGGGACGTCCTTAAGCTCGAGCCCTGATTATAATAATTGAAATGCTCGTTCTTCTGGGGGTCTTCTGTCCACGCTCAGGCAGCCAACGCACCGCAACTGCCTGCACTGTACAATCGCTGGAGGGCTGTCACTCAAAAACTGAGTAGCCAATGGGGACGCATCCCTGAAAGTCCCGCCCACCTGGGAGGTTCGTGTCAGAATCTCAAACAAAAAATGAGGGAGCGCAAAAGAGAGAGCTGCAGCGAGAGCAAAAGTCTGATCATTGAGAAAGAAGAAACAAGAACTGCAAACAAAAACCTATGTTAAAACAAAGAAAAAAGACTTATAGTTTACATGATTACACAAATGATTTGTTTGCAACTTATAGTTTTATTTTTGAAATGTATTTTATTTTGCTTGACTCCGTTTTTTTTTCTTCTTTTAAACTCATAGTTTTGCTTTATTCTGAGAAAGTGTTGCTTTATCTTTATGATACAAAACTAATCCCATAGCGGGGCGGGGCAGTTTACACACACGCAGCTGCTACATGCATGCAACACAGAACGCGAAGGTGTGGTTAAACTTTACCTGTTCGATGTGGAAAATGCTCGTTGCCAAAAGTGCAATAAGAGTTTAGCATGTAAGGGCGGTAACACGAGCAATTTGTCTAAACATTTAGCAAAAGTGCACCACATTCAGACGGAGGAATGCACCGGTTCGACTGTCTTTCTAGTAGCTCTGTAGCCCCATCCACGAGTAACGTTTCCACGTCAGGTATGTTATGTATGCTAGCAGCAACACACGGAGTTAACTACATTATACAAACATGGGTTAATGATTAGAGGAAACTGAGTTATTTATTTTGTTAAAGTTTCAGCTATTCTGTTTACAATTCTGTCATCAGATTATTTAATACGATTCGTTAAAACACTGTTGTTTCTTTTGATGTGAAATATTATTTATTTAATTTAAATAAAAAGCAATGTTAATTTTGTTCAAAATGTGTTTAGTTAATTTAATAATATATGTATTTTTGAATCAAGTATTCATCTTTATTGTCTTCATTGTTAGTTTCCACATGCCTAAAACAACCTCAAGCTACATCTAAAAGTTGATAAATAAGAGCGCTTGAGAAATTGTGCAAGGCATAATAGTCCAAATAGTCGATTCATCGTTTAATTAATCGATAGATTAATCGATTATCAAATTAGTCGTTTGTTGCAGCCCTTAACATCTATTACTTTGTATATCACCATTCAAACGTCTTTTAAAACTTGAACAAACTCCACACAGCTCAGTAAAGACTGTGAAATGTTGACTTTATTTGATAAAGTAAACTCCTTCCGGTTCCTTCGTCAAAAACGCAATGCAATTTCTCCATAGGATTTTGGAAAATAGCTGGAAATAAGGTCTGTGGTTGACACACATTTAAGAGACGGATCACGTTTTGTTCAGCCGGATGATCTCCACATGTCTACCCTACTTTTATAATTTTCGAATCATGAATCTAGTCGCCAGAAGCAAAATGCTAACGTTATGCTATAAATGTAATGTAATGCAATAAAGGAACTACAGCAGGGTCGCTGCTTCAACATCATGCCAACTTAAGATCCATATTCAAACATACAGATTGTAAATGGTACAAGTTGAAGTGTTTGTTTGAACACTTTGCAGGAGGCAGGTACTTGCTTTCAAGCAGAACAGGGCAAACAAACTTAGCGGGAGTGTTTACGTGTTCGGTGTAATGACGTAAAACGGCCTGGACAACTTCTGTAGTCCTATTCAGCCACTTGTTAACAACCATCGTTTTTCAGACACGTAAACTCTTCAGAAATCACCAGCTGATATATTTAATGTCGTAGAACAAAATCTGTCTCTTCAATTTGTGTCAAACACAGACCTTATTTCCAGATATTTTCCAAAATCCTATGGAGAAATTGCATTGCTTTTTGTCGAAGGAACCGGACGTGGTAAAAATGCTAACTTATTTCCTGGTTTTAGGATGCGTCACTGCGGTTCTCTATAGCGCATTTAGTGTGATAGAGGGAGAGAGGGAGAGAGGGGGACCGGTGCCAGCAGGGACCGTGTTGTTAGCATCTGGTTAGCTAGCTGCACTAACGGACATACGGAGCTGTTTGTTCCACAACAAGCTGGAGGAGGGTCCTCTCCTCTCAGACTGAGAGGCTCAGGTGAGCTAAAGGACTCTCTGAGGGTTTAGATAGTTCACTTTAGTCTAAGTTATCTCAGTGGGTCTCAAACGGTTTGGTCACAAATTATTCAAAAGATTATTTCCGCGGCACACTTTCATATGATCATTATCGTTATACAAAAAATAAGAGAATAAAGGAAAAACAGTTATGAAATACTATATGGCAGTAAAACAAGAATAAAGTTTAAAAGGGGAGTGATTTGTAAAATATCCATAAAGAAAAAGTAAATCTGTTTACAGTTCTGTTTAATATGGGTGTTGAGAGATGTATCCATAGATCTCTCAAAGTGCACCAGATTGATGCTTTTAACTTTAATATTTATTTATTTTTTGGGGGGGTTATTGTTGTGACAGTCATTCTTTTGTAGGGGCTCTGAGCCCCCCCCCTCTGCCTCCGCGCGTCCTTTTGTGAATGGGTCAGATTAACAGAGGAAGAATTCACAGCAACCATTGGTAAGGTTATAACAAATATGCTGATTTAATGGTAAAAGATACAAATACAATATCATCACGAAACTATTTTCCATCTTCTCCACCCTCTTGGACCCTCCAAAAGCTCCTCCCCCCTCCTCACTTCTGTCAAGCGACTTTGTTACCCACTTTGAAAAAAAGGTTAATGATATTCGCTCTTCTTTTTCTGACTCACCTTTACTCACCGCTGGGTCACCAGACCTTCCTTCCACCAACACACTAACCTCCTTTTCCCCTCTCTCTCCAAGTGAGGTTCTTACCCTCATTACCTCTGCCCGCCCTACCACCTGTCCTCTGGACCCTATCCCTTCAAACCTCCTTCAGACTATCGCTCCTGATATTCTACCGTTTCTCACCCATTTCATCAACACTTCTCTAACTTCTGGTCACTTTCCAAACAGTCTCAAGGAGGCAAGAGTAAACCCTCTCCTAAAGAAACCCACTCTCAACCCGTCTGATGTTATAAACTACAGGCCTGTCTCTCTCCTCCCGTTCCTGTCTAAATCACTTGAACGCGCTGTCTTTAAACAACTCTCCTGTTATCTCAATCAGAACAACCTTCTGGATCCGCACCAGTCTGGTTTCAAGGCAGGTCACTCCACAGAAACTGCTCTCATTGCGGTCACGGAGGAACTGCACACTGCCAAAATTGCATCCCTCTCCTCTGTCATCATCCTGTTGGACCTGTCTGCTGCATTCGACACGGTGAATCATCAGATCCTCCTTCGCACTCTCCAAAAACTTGGAGTTTCTGGCTCTGCACTTTCCCTCCTCACCTCATACCTGAAAGACCGTACCTACAGGGTGACTTGGAGAGGGTCTGAGTCCGACCCTTGTCAATTAACTACGGGAGTCCCTCAGGGCTCTGTTCTTGGTCCCCTCCTCTTCTCCTTGTACACAAACTCGCTCGGATCAGTCATTAGCCCGCATGGTTTTTCTTACCACTGCTACGCTGACGACACCCAATTAATTCTGTCCTTTCCCCGCTCAGAGACCCAGGTCGTCGCACGCATCTCTGCTTGTCTAGCTGACATCTCTCAGTGGATGTCTGCTCACCACCTCAAGCTCAACCTTGACAAGACTGAGCTGCTCTTCCTCCCGGGAAAAGATTGTCCAACTCTTGACCTGACAATCAACATCGGCACCTCAGTTGTTTCCCCGACTCAGACTGCAAGGAATCTGGGTGTGACCCTAGATAACAACCTGTCCTTCACTGCAAACATCGCTGCTACAACCCGCTGCTGCAGATACACGCTTTACAACATCAGGAAGATACGTCCCCAGCTGACTCAGAAAGCGACTCAGGTTCTGGTCCAGGCTCTCGTCATCTCACGCCTAGACTACTGCAACTCCCTCCTGGCTGGTCTACCTGCATGTGCCATCCGACCTCTGCAGCTCATCCAGAATGCAGCGGCTCGTCTGGTTTTCAACCTTCCTAAATTCTCCCACACCACTCCGCTCCTCCGCTCCCTTCACTGGCTTCCGGTAACTGCTAGAATCCACTTCAAGACACTGGTACTTGCTTACCGTGCTGCGAATGGATCTGGCCCTTCCTACATCCAGGACATGGTTAAACCGTACACCCCAGCGCGTGCACTACGCTCTGCATCAGCCAAACGACTCGTTGCGCCCTCGCTGCGAGGGGGACCCAAGTTCCCATCGGCGAAAACACGTGGGTTTGCTATCCTGGCTCCAAGATGGTGGAATGAGCTCCCCATTGACATCAGGACGGCAGATAGCTTGCACATCTTCCGGCGCAAACTGAAAACTCATCTCTTTCGACTCCACTTCGAGCGTTAGAACGATTAACGAAGCACTTTTATACCAATAAAGGACTGGATTACCTAAAGCCAGTTGAGTAGCACTTGAAATGTTTGGCTCTATGAAACCTGATATACTTATATGATTCTGTTTTCTTCAAGGTTGTGTCTTCCTGGTCGAATGTACTTATTGTAAGTCGCTTTGGACAAAAGCGTCAGCTAAATGCAATGTAATGTAATGTAAAAAAGTAATCCGGATTACTCCGGCCCTGTCCTCCGCTGGGGACTCTTACTTACTCGTCTTGGCAGCTGGAGGAAAGAGAGCGGACACCAGGACTCAACAGGCTTTCATGCCAGAAAACAAACAGGAGGGGGTTGGGTCAGCTGGTCATCTTTTCAGGTCATCTCATTGGGAGATGCAAAAGATGCTGTGTCACAGCGAATCAGCGCGTGCCAGCAGAGGACCCGAAAACAGTCTCAGTTTGAAGCAAACACATCTGGTATTTCAGCAGGTTTCACGCACACTCATTTCCCTTCTTTTACCATTTAAGGTAACACAGACACATTGGGTGTCCTGCACGGACCCTTCATAACATATACAGAGAACGCACACTCATTTCAGAGATCTGAGCTATCTTCAAATAAGGGCATTCTCCTGCTCACACTTTACTCTAATGGTTTTTACTCCTCATATTTCCAACTCCCTATTATTATTGATACAAAGTAATTAAACACACACATATATTTTAGACATGTATGTTCTAGCTACTTGGCATTCTGTGTTTAGATAAGAATGTGTCCTCTCCCCACATCCCCAGTCTCCTGTCATGCCAACCTGCTCCTTTATTTCACATAAGTAATTTAAACACATTTAAGCCAACTACTCACAAAGTTGTGGCAATTTAATACTCACAACATGAAATAATCAAACAGAAAGAAATCAATAAAAACACAAGCATCAGTACAACTGAGCAGCCATGACACAGCCAGATGGCTACTGCAACACACACACACATCCTACTCTGCTGCCTATAGCATATGTCTATATAAGGGTATTTCCTCTCTGTCTCCTTCTCCTGACAGGGAAGTTTTCACTTCTCTCTTTCCAGCTTCTTGTTCATATAAACTGCTACTATTAAATACAAAGTAATTAAGTACACACATGAATATATAAAAACACACTTCTTATATATCAGGGGACATTAAAATGAATATACCAAAAATTACACTGTATTAAACTTCCTGCTATAATATGTTAATTTAATTATCTTCATTATGTGTGTGTGCGTGTGGGGAGTGTTGCAGTAGAACATTCCACTGTAGCGCGGCGGCCGCCGCCACTGTGGGCTAGGCCCCGAATGTTTTCAGGTCCAGGCGACGCCCCTGTTTTGCACGCTAGAATATTGACCCAATTCTGGCTCCATAGTAGGGCCATACTTATACAAAACATGTCTGTGAAGTTTTTTGCTTAAAATACCAAACAGATCACCCATTGTAGCATGCCTCATACTGCTCATACCCCTCTTTTGCAGCCCTGTTGCAAACAGGCTGATTCTGCTTTAAATTGAACGTCTGCTGCTAGCCACGCCCCTTTGTAGCGTCACGCAGCTTTCCCCTGCTAGAGATTTCTACCGGGAGATCTCAGCTAAACGCTGCGGTGATTAAATGCCATCTTATGCACCTAACCACTTCAAGCTTTATTTCTGAAACAGTATGGAGCTCAAACCTTTCTCTTTCGCAGGGTTTACCACAAGAACTCAGTTTCACATATTCTCTCCAGACTCCAGTAGCCTACAGCGTTAGCTCCATGGTTAGCTCTGAGTGTTAGCATGCTTGCTAATGTAAACACACAGCATACTACTCCCAAAACACGCCGCGCATTGTTTCTGATACAGCTCATAGCTTGACATGTTCTTTCTTAAGTGTTTACGGATAGAACAGTGCCATTATATGTATTATATATATAACAACTTTACTCTCTAAGCCTCCAGCAGACATCCTGCTGAACACACAGACACACAGCTGCGACTGTATACGGAGACGATAGGTTGGGACGTGTCACGTGTGCCGGAGAATATAGGTTGGGACGTGTCAATTGTGCCGGAGACGATAGGTTGGGACCAGCGCCGTATAGATAGAAGAGTTGCGACAGCGGAAGTCCAAAATGCTTGATCGTCACGTGGTTCAGAGAGACTCAGAAAGTTCCCAGAAGTACGTGACGGGCCATTTGAATGCATTAACCTGTTAAGCCCCATTCCACCGCGGGCGGGGAAAAAATCGCAACATCTGCAAGAAACAGCGTCTGAGGGCTTCTTAACATTTAAAAACCTATTAATGTGTCATACCCACTTAACGGGAAGAAACTCAGCTATCAGACAATATTAATCATTTTTAGCATAACAAAACATAAGGGTAATAACAAAGGCTCTGAATTAGCCCTGAGCGGAAAACAATGCGAACACACTTAGCACAGAACTCACGTTAAAATACCATTATTACTTATCGTATCTGCACAAACAAGATATTGATTAGCAAGCTGAGATTCCACAGATTCGACAGGTATTAGTATCATTACTGACCGATCCGAACTTGTGACATGAGAAGCTAAAACAGACATCACACCACGTAGAATTAGGTATGCCAACACAGCAATATGTCTTACCTTTGTCGTTGTCTGATCAAAAGTGTGTCTTCAATGGCATTAAAAGGATAAAAACACTGCTGAAGGTTAATCCATAGGTTAATGCAATGTGTCTGTCATTTTGAAATGGTTTCTGATAATCCATTCGCAATAAACCTAGTTTTCAGATTTCAGAGCGTAAGATAGGTTTCGCTTTGGGCAAACTGCGTGCGCATAGCTCTCATTTCTCAATGGTAACATGTGTGTGTGTGTATGTGGATATTCCCCTTAAATTATATTGGCTCTAACGGTTCAAAAGAGATGTCAATCATCAAAATCGACCAATGGGTTCCAGAGAAACGGCAAATACACTTATTTCCACCCAAATTATCCCAGAGGTGTTTTTTTTTTGTGCTAAACCTCTCTATAAAGGTCAAATGTCACTTGTTTTGCATCAATCTTGATACAGGGTACTTATTATATGTTATAGTTTGGATTCCTAAAGCTTTGAGTCTACTATCCCATCATTCAAGGGTGGTTTTCGCTATAAGTAATGGTTTATTTTTGGACAGACACTATAATTTACATTTCTTTACTATGTTCAATCTGAATTTACTTTAAAATAATACATCTATATTGATTCTGAATGTTCTACATCCAACTCACAGGTTTATCATTGCTTTGAGAAAAAAGATTATTAATTTACCCCTTTTAGAAGGGAAGTTATTGTCATTTGTTCTGGGAATGTCATTTTCGAGCCTGAGACCTGAAAAACAGGCTCAGGGATTAACAGGTTAATAACAGGAGATGGAACTGCGATTTTTGGTAATTAGTGGTCAATAAAGGTTTTGATTTGCAATATTTATACAACATATCAATATGTTTATGTAGTTACATCAATGTTTTAAAAAATAAAATGTAAAATGTACTTTATTGATACCAATTGGGGAAATGTTTGCATTTCAGCAGCAAAAGACAAGGCATTGTACATTAGACAGTTAAAAGACTAGAATTAAACAATTGAAAATGTAAACATCTGAAATAGAAATGAAATAGCATTACAAAAAGTAGAAAATATACATAGATAGTGTGAACAGCTATTTTACCTGCCTTGTTAACATATAGGCTAACGTTGCCTTGGTTAAAGAGCCTGTTGATGTTGTTTATTGCTTTGAATTATTTAAAACAAATATTATCTTCTTAAACCTGTATGGTAGTCAGAAGCATCACATCATAATGTTTTTGATATATTTAGAGGGAGGGGATGGGAAGGAAGGTTTCAAAATCTGATTAGAATAATTTCTACCATTTATTTAATTCATGGTGGTTTCAATAATCCCATGGTAATTGAGGACCTAAGTAATCTAAATGAGTAATGTAATCTTTCTGACTTTCAGAAAGGACAGGAGACCCACAGGTGCCTATCAATGATTGTCAACTGACAGCACAACTCATTGTGCTGTCAGTTGACAATCATTGATGTCATGCTGCTGCTACTAGTGCTTTGACTCATCAAAGCACTAGTAGCAGCAGCATGACGATGTTCAATGTGTTGTTTTAGGAACATCCATTGTAAATAAATGGAATTCAATAAACATTGAATAGCATATCATGCCGTTTGTCTGTGCCTTTTCCTCCGTGTTGTCCTGGCATATAGTCTCCCCCATGGTTTGCTGTGCTGCCGGGGGATGCTCCAATCGCTCAGAGAAAGGAGTACACATGCAAAGTTTCCCCACTGACACAGAGAGGAGGAAAGAATGGCTGGCTCAAGTCAGCAGGAGCAATTTAACTATCAAAAAAGACAACAACAGCAACACAATATGTGAGGTAATCATATTTTTCACAAAACGAAGACCACACCATTGGGAAGCTTAATGCCTGTTTAATAAAAATAAGGACCAGGGAGAGGCTTGCAAAACTCTGGGAGTTGAGACTCAGGTGCAGGGTGAGGGTCTCATTGCAAGTCTTCAGGCTCCATTGAATCCCCCTGGGGTTCTTGTGCTGAGAGAGGGAGACAGGAGAAAGGGTTAGATACATCTAGCAACCTATAGGATGGGAAATTGCTGACCTATTTTAAACTTACCTTGTATTTTCACTCTCACTTAAGTCCCTCTCCCTTTGCCATCAATCCAAAATCAGCTGAGCTGCAACATAATACAGACAGGTAATAATCAACAGAATCACAAGGACATGATATGGCTCTGCTAAAAACACTCACCCATAAGTTAAGTTTTTGTTTACTGTTTAGAAGTCTCAAATGTGCACTCTAAATCCATATCAATAGCAATGTATCACAAAAATAGCTCTCTTCCTTATTATTATGTAACGTTAACTATACAGATGGAGCGCTCCATTTCAGACGCCTACCCGTGCGGGTCCGTGATCGGCACGGGGTGGGCCCCTGCTGAAAAGGAAAACCCCCCCGCAGGACTTGAAACGCCCCCTTGATAAATACATTTAATTATAATGAAACCAGCTGCAATGGATAATGGATCCACCAGGGGGAGCCGTGATTAAAAAGCTGCCACACTGGAACTCATGTGAAATAAACAGCTGATCTTCAGGTATCTGATATAGCGGATATTTGTTAAGATCCATATGTCACGGATAGGATCATATTCTGTGCTAAATAAGAGACATGTAATCATTTACTAAACATCCCCATGTTTTTATTTAACAAAATAATGTTTAATTCACGTTGGCGTAAGTACAAAACCATCGCTATGTTTTTAGATCAGGAAATGCATCCAGGCTCAAACAAACGATTTTCAATCATCATCCTCACGATCATTTAATGTATCATATGTTCGCGAGTTGAAATGAATGCACTACATTTAATCCACGTGAGTTTACAACAACAAAAATAATCGCTTTGTTTTTATATCACATCCGACCGGAGGAAAATGCAGCACGGGTCTCACTACCGATCATCCTAATCCCACGGGCAAACAATAATATGTACAGTGTTAATAATTTACTGTATTATTAGTGTCTAATATTACTGGGGATTTCGGAATGGTAGCCTACTGGATTTTGATTTATTGTATCGGCTTCATATCGCAATATATTCCCGAAGTCTGAAATGCAAAAATGTCCCACATTAGGGCAATTCACCCTACATTTAATCATTCATACAAAATCATATTTCGTTTATTTTTAACGAAATAAATGTGGTGTAATCCACATAATTTACTGTGTTAATTGTTTACTGTAGTATTGTGCACATTTCTTTTCCCTGCTTGTTGCACCTGGTTGGAAGCTAAACTGCATTTCGTTGTCTCAGTACCTGCAATATGTGCAATAACAATAAAGTTGAATCTAATCTTGAGCAGGAACAAATGTATTTAGGCTACTTAGTACATATCTGACATAAACGATTAAACACATTTGTGCATTCTTTAAACCGAGTCAAGCCGAGTCCGGAGGTGGCGGCACATTAAAGTGTGCACCTGATTGTTTAACTTGAAGGTGCCTGATGACATTTAATCATTCAAACTAAATCATATTTCGTTTATTTTTAACAAAATAAATGTGGTTTAATCCACATAATTTAGGCCTAATGTGTTAATTGTTTAGTATTGTTTAACTTGAAGGTGCCTGATGTGAACATTTCCAGAAGAACTCTAGCTTGAATGGCCTTTGTATGTATACAGTAGGCCTATAGGCGGCGCGTGAGGCTCAGGGTTGGGAAGGCTAAATAACTTTTTTTTTCATCTTACGCTGCCCGCCTCCGGCGTCTATAGAAAAGAGATCAACTCAGTGAAAGCACCGCCTGCTGACCGATCAGAGCTCAGTGTGCGGAGTTTAAATCTATCAAGTCATATTACAGGAAAAAGGAAATGCAGTTTAAACTGCCGTATGCAGAGAAGACGCCGACGTGTCGCACTTATCATTCATATCACACTGACATCACATCATCAATCAGATCATCGATCTCACATCGATATCACAATATTTCCTTATCTGAGTCAGCTTCTCGAGCCGTATCTGGCCGTGCAACACTTAGTTACATTGTCACATATACTGTGGAATGCTGTGGCTGTGGCACAGATTTTAACATGAGTTTGTATTGCTCTGCTCGTTAAGTCTAGATCTCAAAAAATCTTTTTAAAACCTGCCATAATTCCCAAACCCTACACTCCTCAGACATATGTGTTCATGAAAAACGTAATAAAACCTCTCCTAGGTTGGAAAATAAAAAAAGATTAAGAAACAAATATTAAACAAAATGCCTCTTGAGGGCATGAAGAGACAAAAAGTCCACCTAGCTCCCAATTGATTCCCATGTTAATTTTTTTCTGAACTTTCTTTAGAACAGAGCGAAGTACACTTTAGACAAACTGCTCCCATCTTCACATTTTACACATAAAACCCCAAAAAACAACGTATTCATTGGGGTTCCCTGATGCTCACTTTCTGGTCCTTTTTTTATAGGAGCCATAGTTTTTGAACAGGTGGCAAAATTGTCAGATTGCATTCTTAATGGGACTCAGTGCTGCAGTTGGTTGCCATGGTGTTGCTGGGCAGATTGGAGCCACACATCTGAGTGACATCATCTAATCAGAGCAGACATGCCCACAAACAGACTGGAGGTTTGTATTATAATTTTTTCAACAAAAGTATCTCTCATTCAGAACAATGGAAAGGCTCTCCTTTCACTGCACATCTCCATGGAAACCTTTGATCTCTGGGCTCATGTACACATGTGTTTAATAACGTTGTCACCATGGTAACCTTTGATCTCTGGGCTTACACACACAGGTGTTTGTAAACATTCATTCACTACTACTTACATTTAATATCTAACTCCTTCAGCCTACTTTCAGCTAGAAACCATTCAACTATTAACTTATTCAGCTATTTCAGGACATTGAGGCTATACATGTTGTTGTTTATACCTTTTGTAAACCTTTTCTTTTAAATATTAAGCTTCTTCACTATTTTTACTGCTCTTCCAGTTTAACATTTCACTTTCAAGTTTTCAACAAAGTAATTGCAATGATTTGAGCTGAAACAAGTTTGATTCAAATCATTTAACTTTTCTGCATTTCTCCGCTAAGTTCAGCAACATACTTACTTGGTCTCTGTAGCTAAAAGCAGCTACCATTCAGCTAATAACATATTCAGCTTTTTCTGCATTTTCAGCTAAATTCAGCCACAAATGTACACAGTTTACAGCATTCACACGCATTTTCTGCAGGAAATGCATTTTCTAGTTTCAGCCAATACTTTGGCTCTCCATAACTTCAGCTTATTACCATTAATACCATTCAAATATTAAACTATTCAGCCTTTTCAGGAATTGATGGGAAACTTTCAACTTTTTAAAAATATGTTATACTTTTTGAAATATTCAGCTTTTTAAACTCTTTTTTTAACATTGAAGTCAATGGGACGACTCTTCAAATCCTCTTTTCCTACACCTTACGCCAAATGCTTCTCCTTCCACATACTTTCAGCTTGAGACTTCATTCCAACTTTAAAATGATCACAAGACCTTCAGCTATTAAATTATTATTCAGATTGTTAATATCTTTTACACTTTTTGAGATATTTAACTTAGTTTGGAGCTTGGTAAAGAGGCTTTCTTCAGATTTGTGCTTTGATCTCAAAACAGAGGGGAGAAGTGCTTGAAATTCTCCCCAAAAAATGTTTTAAACCTGCCATAATTCCCAAACCCTACACTCCTCAGACATAATTATTGATGAAAAATGTGGGAAAACCTCTCCTAGGTTGGAAAATAAAAAAATATTAAGAAAAAAATATTAAACAAACTGCCTCTTGAGGGCATAAAGAGACAACAACTTTTCAAAAAGTCCACCTAGCTCTCATTAGACTCCATGTATACAATTTCCGGATCTTTCTTCAGAACAGAGAGAAGTACACTTTAGACAAACTGCTCCCATTTCCACATTTTACACACAAAACCCAAAAAAACAACATATTGGGGTTCCCTGATGCACACTTTCTGGTACTTTTTTTATAGGAGCCATAGTTTTTGAACAGGTGGCAAAATTGTCAGATATACTCCTCAATGCATTCTTGGCAGTTGGTTGCCATGGTGTTGCTGGGCAGATTGGAGCCACACACCTGAGTGACATCATCTAATCAGAGCAGACACGCCCACAGACAGACAGACACACACACACACACACACACACACACACACACACACACACACACACACACACACACACACACACACACACACAGACAGACAGGCTGCATCTCAGGTCGATTATTTTCATTTCCTCGCTCGTCGGTCCTCGGTCTCACCGGAAGTTGATTTGTCTGTGCCATCTTGAGTACCGTCCCATGGCGCTTATTTCTGCCGGAGGACCGAGGAGCGATAATGGAGGAGCGATAATGGAGGAACCACCAGACCATCCTCCGATGAAATCCTCAGATACTCTCCCCGCCCCCTTACTGTGTATCGCTCACTGATTGGACGATGCAGTGCATGCACTGATCTGATGCTTCTTGACATGAGAACAGTTTCCCTGCGGAGTGAAGAAAATACATGAAACTCACGAGAGTCACTCCTCAGTCTATACTGTGTTTTGTTTCAATTCATGTTTAATTTAGTTACAAATATGTGACATGTCTGAACAACAAAGTGGTCAAAAATAATTGTATTCATTTATTGGAAACATTTTCATGATCGCTTTTTTCGTTTATACATTTTAAGAATGGCATTTATCTTTTTTGAGAATGAGTTATTTTATTTCATGTATTTGGGTCTTCAACAGATCATACAAATGTTTACTAACAGAGACGGGGGTGTTTGTGAAAATAACGGGGACAGAGCTGCTGTCAGACGAACAGCTGTGCGGCGTCATCACAAACGGACGTCGCTTCACGTGACGCTCCGGAGGAAAGGACGTCCCATTGCTCTTAAAACTCATTTCCCTGCTCTCGTGGTTTCCTTGCGTCTCTCCATGCTTCCCTGGTGGGAGGGACTAGTCACAGGGAAACGACGCAAGTGAAGGAAGCAAGGATTCCATTTAATCGACCTGAGAAGCAGCAACAGACAAATATAAAAAGGTGTTTTGATAACGTTGTCCCCATGGTAACCTTTGATCTCTGGGCTTACACACACAGGTGTTTGTAAATATTCATTCACTACTACTTACAGCCTATTTTCAGCTGCAGAAACTATTAAACTATTAACTTATTCAGCTATTTCAGGACATTGATGCTATACATGTTGTTGTTTATACCTTTTTTAAACCTTTTCTTTAAAATATTAAGTTTCTTCACTATTTGTTCTACTCTTCCAGTTTAACATTTCACTTTCAAGTTATTGCAATGCATTTGAGCTGTAACATTTTGATTCAAATCATTTCACTTTTCTGAATTTCTCTGCTAAGTTCAGCAACACACTTACTTGTTTTTTTAGCTAAAAGCAGCTACCATTCAGCTAATAACATATTCAGCTTTTTCTGCATTTTCAGCTAAATTCAGCCACAAATGTTCACAGTTTACAGCATTCACACGCATTTTCTGCAGGAAATGAATTTTCTAGTTGTGCTTTGAAATGCAGTTAAACAGATCATTGGTTAACTAAATGCATCTTGACCCCTGCACGATACAGTATGTAAGTGCTTTCTTTCATCACTACATATGAATGCTATTAATCAAGTCTCATACGGCCATGGTGAGTTTATGCTAAATAGATTACGGTTGCAGACTATAAAGTGGAATTGGAACATATGACATTTAATACAGAATCATTCCCATATAAGCTTCTAAATGTCTGTCAGCTGGTAAAGCCTGCCTGTTACAATAATGATAATATAATTGTTTTAATACCCTTCAATGAGAAACTATACAAAGTTATAAACATCAAAGACTGTAATTCTTGCTTTTCAGTGAGATGAGGTGTTACAGGTTTGCTGCACAGTTTAAAGGATCGGTGCTGGTTGTCTTTAACTCTCCCGTGACAGGCTGCAGAGCTCAGAGTCAAAATACCTCATCAAGTAATGCAGATAGAGCACCTTCATAACATCACAGCAATCTTTAGGAATCATTATTCCTTACCATAATACAAAGTATTATCGCAAGCACGGGAACTTTTAACTCATAAATACAAGTATAGCTTCATGCATCCTATTACATTTCTTTTTTAGGATTTGGAAATAGGATTTAGCAGGTGGGGGCAGAATCGTCAATCAAGATTGAGAGGCCAAACAATCTTTGGTTACGCTGAAATACTTCAGTAAATAAGACCTCCATTGAATATAAAACAGACAAACAAACTCAAATACTCAATATGAAATCAAGTAATACCTCTTTTTACAGTCGCGAAAGCACTAAGCCAATCAGACATGGACAAAAAACAGGATCAGTCTATGTGTCGAGGGGGCACTAGCTACACCCCTCTGCATTTACAGTATTTAAATTCAAGGCTTTATTGTCATGTGCACAGCAGCTACAGTGTAGATGTGTCAATGGAAATCTGAAGTCCCAGGGTCCTCCAACAGTGCAACATGAATATATAGGAAATAAAACTAATAAAACAGATAAAATAGTTTAAGAGAATGTTTTGAAATTTGCAAGTAAATACAAATGAAATAAAAATAGTGCAAGAAGAGTATATATACAAGTAAATGGAATATGATATTTCAATCTGGAGAGACTTAGTTTGTTAGTTGATAACATATTTATTGCCGTATGAACAATAACGTTTTGGAGATTAGACAAGGGCTGAACGATTAATCGATTTTTAAATCGAAATCGCAATTTGAAATGATGCGATTATCAAATCGCAAAGCCTGCGATTTTTTTAAACATGTTTTTCCCTTGTGTGTCAGTCATCCACACCAATCAGAAGTGCTGTGCTCCACATGTACCAGCCATTGTTAACCAATCAGAAGTGGCCCATGATAGAAGGTATAGACAGATTGATCCAATCACCTGCCAAGTCCTTTTGAAAGTGCCTGCCCTTTCCAAATGGCTTCCAATGGAGCTTTCCTAGATGGTTAGGTGAAACAAACCATCTGAGTCAGGTTAGCAATGCTCCATCACATGTTTCACATCTATTACAGGGTGAATCTTAAACTGAAGCTTGACTTTAAAGCAACCCAACGGAAGTTTCATGTAACTTTAGTTATTTCACTCGTAGCTTGGGCTGCGGGGGTGCTAGAGACGGGAGCACGTTGATATAACCTTCCTAGCCAGAGATATAGCCGCATTTTACAATAAACTTCAGTTGGGTCGCTTAAAAACAAATATCGCAAATCGAATCGCAATCGCAATATTTGTCAGAAAAATCTCAATTAGATTTTTCCACAAAATTGTGCAGCCCTAGATTAGACCCTATCATACTGTGATGAATTAAGGGGGAGCAGAAGCCGACTAGGAAAGAGAACCCCCCCCCCCGGGGTCTAGACACTGGTGGTGGTGAAGTACTAAAGGGAAATACAAATCGGGAGTGATGAGGGTTCTTCTGGGCTAGCCAGGCCTTGGATCTGATGAAACTGGAGGTGGAGGAGGATTGCATCAATTCTCCTGAACGATGCTGGCAGGGGAGAAAAAGAGCAGATTTAAACGTTTGCCGGGTGTGCTGTGATTGGCTGTGGGGATGAGATGCGGCCGATTAGTTTAGCTGGGGCTATGTTGCGCCCTTGCTTATTGAAGGGCGAGTCAGTGAGAGAGAATTCTGAATGAGAGCGTGGGAACCAGTCTTCTTGAAAGAACTTGCGCTGAGCTTCATATAGTACAAATTATTTGCAAGATGCAAAAAGATGAATGTTTATGGATGTTCTTTACAGAGTAATGAAGCGACCGGTCTGACAGCGGAGATGGGAGATCACGGGGGGGGGGGAGTTAGTGAAAAAACTCAATTTGTGATTGTTAAAGCAGTAATATTACAAACATTTTCACTACCCCAACTTGCAATGTTTTAATTGTTTTATACAATGTTGGAATGCAACTAAATGTTTACTCAAGTCACCAAATCAAATCAAGTTTTATTTATATAGCACATTTTGAAAACGATTTTTGGTCGAGCCAAAGTGTTGTACATACAGTAAAAATACTTTGCAATAAGGACACTTTACAACACATATAACAGCACAGTTTGTACAGAATATCAGTATGAGAAAACGACACCCTCTGTCCTTAGACCCTCACATCGTACAAGGAAAAGCTTCCAGAGAAAACCCACAGTATAAGGGGAACATGGGAGAAACCTCAGGGAGAGCAACAGAGGAGGGATCCCTCTCCCAGGACGGACAGACGTGCAATAGATGCCGTGTGTAAATCGAAGAGTCCTGTACTTAGGTAATTAATTTGAGTTACAGTATACTTTACTGGAGTATTTTCACATTACGCTTTATCAAGTTAAAAAGTAATACAGTAAACAATTAACACTTTAAATATTATTGATCCCAATTTGGGAAATCATTTTGTTACAGAAGCATCCTCAATGTGTTCAGACAAGCACACTTCCAACGTTCAAAGTTAAAGGAACAGTGGCTACACTACCTGGACGTGGCAGAAAGAGGAAGCCATGAGCGGCTGAAAGACTTGGTGTCAGCAGGCACTGAGGTTTCAGTTTGCACAGTAAGGCGCATACTAAGCACTGAAGGGCTCCATGCCCCAACCCAAGACGTACAACACTACTGATCCAAAAGAACAAGAAATGGAAGATTCTAGAATGGCCGTCACATTCACTGGACTTGAACCCCATAGAAAATCTCTGGTGGGAGTTGAAGAAGGCGGTTGCAAAACCCAAGAATATTGCTGAACTCTAGGCCAAAAATAATGATTTGAACAGTATCTTTTTAACAGTTGATTCCCCTGAACTTTAAGTATAATTCAATTGAAAAAACAATAACATTTAATACAAAAATATCTAGCCTACATTTAAATAAATATCAAAATAATAAATACCAATAAAGAAGATCAACAGATAGGCACTTCCACAACCTACTAAACATATATAAATATGATAAATACAAATACATTAGATTATTGGCAAGTATTCAGCAGAAGCCACATATTTTTCAACTTCCCCACGGCATTTGTCATATAGGGCAGGCAGGGCAGATCTGGTGAAATGATGCCGAGATGGCATTGCGTAACGCTTTTCCATAGTGTTAACCAGTTGTCCATAGTGTTAACCAGTTGTCCATAGTGTTAACCAGTTGCTTAAACCCCTGGTTGCTAACCGGGCTAACTGGGCACATGTCTTTAGCTATGTAGAATGTGATTGCATCTGTTATATCTTTGTGTCTTTGCAAGCTGGTTGAGTAGGCCGTTGCACTGTTAAATGGGCAGTGGAGCCGCTGTGTTTAGAGAAAGAGAGAGAGAGATGCTGAGTGGTACCGTGCAGCGATCAGCTGATCTCCTGTCCTCACAACTCTTAATAATCCCGGTACCGGACAATTGTTATTTGTTCTTACTTCGCAACCCTGCCACTGTGCTTGCTACTAGGGATGTGCATCTCATCACTAGTACTGTGCATCCCATTTGCTTTTTTACCTTAAAAAAAACAACCACTTGGACCTTTCACAAACAGGCCTTTTCACAAGTGTAGTAGTGTTCTCTGTCTCCAGAGTACAGTACAATTGTATAACACCTCACAGTTAAACAATGTAAGGATGCATTGCCCAGGATTAACAATGTGCAAATAACAGCTACCACAGTGCAATGCCCATACAGCTGCTGACTGATGTGCTGAACACTCATCCATAGGCTAACTCACCAGTGAGCAGAAAGCAGTGGTTTCTATATGAACAATAAAGAATACAAATAACCTTTCACAGACAGGTATTTCATAACTGCTTACAGTGAGGAATACATTTAAACTATTATTGGCAGTCACAGGCTGCTGTAAACTAAACACCACTCTCTCTGACAGAACACCTCACTGAGTGATTTAACTCATACGTCTAACTTTCAGGTTTCTCTTTTCTGCCGCAGACCCCATGTCGCCTCTTTATGTGCGTCGCTAAATTCCTCGTACTACTTGTGTACTTTAAAGCGGCACGGCATCGTTTACAATTTGCGAGCGATTTTTCAAGTTGTCTTTCTTGAAAAATCCGAAGTGTTGCCAAACGTTTGATTTGTAGGTATTTTTCGGTGCGCTGTGTTTCTCTTTCTCCTCGACTTCCATGTGTGTTGATAACTGAGACTCTCGGCCTCCGTAGTGCGAAGCAAAGATCAAAGGTCGTCTCTGCTGAGTGCCGACAGGATGAGAGGATATTATATGAATGAATCGTTTTTTTACCGATGCAAAGACGCTACAATCGATGCATCGCGAGTTCCACCCAAACTGTAGCCGATGTGCACTCTTTCAACCGGTGCACTCGCATCTTGAACGTTAATGCCGGTGCACCGATGCGAATCGGTGAATCTTAACATCCCTACTTGCTACACGTCCCGTCCCGCCCCGTCTAACAGTACAGATAACGGCAGTGGTGATTCGTCATTAGGGGCAGGTGCACAGCCCCACCTGCTGTCAGCAGAAATTAATACAAATAATAATTCCTAAAATATGTTAAAATATATTTTAAGACCATGTTTAGTCGTCTGATTTGTCTCTACATTGCTGTTTTAGTCTGCGTTCTTCTAATTATTGTCCACAGTGTGCCTATTGAGCCGTGTCTCTCTTTGTCAGAATGAATGGGTACTGTGCATGCTCAGAGTCTTTTTGTATTCAATGTGTGCGGCAAAAAAATAATCACAAGTGGGGCACAGTGCTGGCAACCACACCAAAACGTAATCTCATAATTCAGAGCTGACAGCGTATTGCGATAAAAATGAAAAAAAATTAATTTCAAAACTGAAAGAAAATGAATGAAGTTGACCATCTACTTCAGCTTTGGTTAGTTCATTTTATGTCATATATTTTGTTGATCTTCTGTGTTTTTCCTGTAGGCTATTGCTCTGCTGGATCGATTGATATTGTGACCTTGGTGATGAGTGCCTGTGTTTTCCTTATATTTACAGTCTATGGTGTTTAATGCTGAAGCATTACGGTTGTTGTTGTTATTGTTAAGTATTGCTCTGTGATGGTGCCCTTTACTCCATGTATTAAGGTACATTACAATAAGACATCCCCACGCTGTGTACGTAAATGTATGCGCTGACAGTGTTGCTCCCCCTTACCTTTGATGTTTTCTGATCAAAAGTTGTGTTCAATGGCATTAAAACGATAAAAATGCTGTCGAAGGTTAATCCAATGTGTCTGTGTCACTTTGAAATGATTACTGATAATCCATCATTCCATTTTTGTCAAAACCCCTCAAAAACAGAGATTTGTGGCCCAGAGAACACTATTATTATCTTTTTATTATTATGGTTTTATTATTATCCTAAAGTAAGTTAATGACTCAAAAGTATAATTGCCTGTATTAAAAAAAACGTCACAAAAGAAACAAACAGGTGCTTGTTACTCTGTTTGACAGAATGAGCAATGGAGCAAGCGGAGCACGTGCATCCCCACAATTGACCTTGGGGGAGCAAACGTGTGCTTTTGCACCCCCACTTTTTGATCATATGAAAAATATGATATGTCCCCCCCCAATATATCACTGAAAACATAAGTATGTAATTTCAATCGAATTAATAATAGGCAATGAAAGAACTTGTGCTGATTATAGACACTTAATAGCGAGTTTTTAAGTTTCCAAAGATTGTGACCCCCCCCCCCGCATTTCGCTCACAATGGTTTGATCAACTGCCTCCCACCCACAGCAGTCCATGCAGGTAGGCTGAGTGTAAATCACCGCGACCAGTCTGTCATTGGTGGCAGAGGCAGACCTTTTCAGTAAGTTGTTCAAACAAAGAATATGTTAGACATGTCTTTACTTCTACCACTCAATACAATAAAACACATTTATAATCATCACCTTCTCTTCATTTTCGCTGCATTGAATTACAGGTCACTCTTTATGTTAGCTAGCGGTTAGCTGACGTTTGCTAGCTAGCTAGTAACATCAGTGTGTGTGTTTGACTAGCTAGCTACCTGGTAGATCGAAGCCCATTAGAGTTCGAGTTTATTAGGATCCCCATTAGCTGTTGCATGACAACAACTAGTCTTCCTGGGGTCCACACAAAACATAAAACATTACATTCGACAAGACTTTTACAGAACAGTAAATAAAAAAATAAAAAACTGATTTCCGAAGTCCATTTTCCTTCAAGCATTGACTTTCATATTTTCCATCATATACCACTTATTTTCTGATTTCATTTCAGTGGAAAGAAAATAATGATAATAAAATAAGAATAAAGTACTTATATCTATCTGCATTTACAGATGCCAGCCTTCAATTCTCTTAAGGTACAACTACCTGAAATGAAAATAAAAGAAGAATGAATTATAGAATGATAGAAGATAATATGATAGAAGCCCATCTCCTACTGTAACTAACCTGCACACTGTGTGTGTGTGTGTGTAGCCAGCCAACCAGGTAGAACATGGCAGAAAAAAGAAAAAATCATGTATTCAACCCAGTTCAGTGTATTCATACGTGTATTGCTCTCCTGTGTAGAATGATGTGGTGGTGACAGTGCAGACTCAGGGAGGAGGCAGAGAAGGAGAGAACGAGACACAAGAGTTACAGGTAATGGAAATATCAGTCAGCTTAAAGTGTAGGATAACATAACAAATTAAGACACAAATACTTGGATAATATATCCCCCCCTCTCTCCCTTTCTTTACAGAGTAGCATAAAGATTGTGTATTCAAACCAGTTCAGTGTACTCATAAGTGTATTGCTCTCCTTAATGTAGAATGATGTGGTGACTGTGCAGACTCAGGGAGGAGGCAGAGGAAGTGAGAAAGAGACCCAAGAGTTACAGGTAATGGGATATCAGACAGCTTAAAGTGTAGGATAACATCCCTAGTCAAAAAATGCTATAGGAATCTCTATACGTTTTTGGAAGCCTATAGGAATCCTTTAGGATCCCATAGGATTTTGAGACAGTTCTGTGCTCTATATTGCAGGAAATTGCACGTACAGGTGTTCATTAAATTAAAAAAATTCTGCCATGGAGGTGGTCGTGCCTGACCCACTCCAAACCTCCCCTTGCCTGCCAGTTACTAATCTTGCACCCCCACTTTCAACTATAACTAGGCGGCACAGCAGCGCACCAGCAGCTTGCAGCTTGAACAGACTGACAGGAAAATGTCCTCTACAGCTCATGAATCAGGAGCTCAGAAACGAAAGAAAAAACGTCAGCAAGAGGAAAATAATAAAAGAGGTCGACAGCTAGTCACCAAGTATTTTCACAAGAAAGGTATTTATTCACAGAACTTGTTTTGAAGCCCATAACAGCTTGGCCAACATTTTGTGGCTGACGTTAGCTACCTGTTGCTATCAAAAATTAGATGAGTGTAGATGAGCCCAGTGAATTTGTATCCAGCAGCTATGCCCTTTTGCTATGGCTAGCTAACCTAACCTGTATAATGTTACATGCTAATCACATCTGCTCTAATGCACAGATGCGGCTTCAGGATCAGTACCCCTTCCCTCAGGCCAGCTCCCAGTTGAAGGAGAGGGAGGTAAAGCAGCAGGGCTTGGGGTTAACAAACAGATTTTAAATATGCTTACCATGCATTGAATACAACTTTAGGTAATATTCACATTTAGTTACTCTAGTTCTCCCAGTAATTGCAATACCATTGACCACTGGCACATTAAATTGAGGTTGTTACAGTAGCTATAGCTAGATTTGAGCAATTGGAAAATATCTATACAAATGATTATTATTATTATTATTATAACAATTAAGAGATAGCTCGAGCTGTACTGTGTTATTACTATTATAGGGCATTTTATAAATTATGTACACTATGGATACTCTAGAGCCAGGGCCCTCGAGCAAGGCAGCCAACGAGGAGAGCAGAGGTGAAGAAGCAGAAGTACCAGTACAAGAAGAGGTCGAGGACCATGAAAGCAGCACAGATGAGGAGGAAGCAGCTATGGACAGTCAATGTCAGGGACAAAGTGAGGCTCCGACACAGGATGCCACAGATACTGAGCCACCTGTAGTGGTGTCTGAGGTAGAAGATCTGCTATCACTTGACCCAGGGTTGTTCCCAGCTAGGATGAGTGACAAGGACACTGTAAAGAAATTAGCAATGCGAGAAACAGATCAAGAATGTCCACATGATTCAAAGGGAAAGAGATTTCCAGATCACTTGAAATACACCAAAGCAGATAAGGGTAGGGGAAAAGTGAAAAGGGACTGGTTGATTCACAGTGAAAGTGCAAATGCACTGTTCTGCATACCATGTGTTCTTTTCTCCAAGGAGCAAAAAAGACCCTCTCTTAGTGCTTTGAGTAGTGACCAGGGATACAAGATGTGTGACGTCGAGTGGCGTCGCATGTATGATAAATTCCCAAGCCATGAAACAAGTAGGAATCACAGGGACTGTTATTTGCGATGGAAACACCTACAGTGTTCGGTTATGACTGCATGTGGCGTTGATCATCAGTTGCAGAGAGAGCTAGTCTGAAATTGAGAAAAACAAAGCTATCTTGCAGAGACTCCTTGATGTCACTCTGCACTTGGCAACGAGGAATTTAGCTTTCCGAGGTAAAACGCATGCTTTGGGCGATGTCCACAATGGAAATGTTGTAGGTACGCTAGAACTTTTGTCACAATATGATCCACTCTTGAAAGACCACTTAGACAAAATCAGGACATCCAAAAAAGGAAGCCAGCTAACTCATTATCTGAGCCCAGACATCCAGAACGAGTTTATTGAATTGTGTGGGGGAAAGGTTTTAAAAACCATTCTGACGGAAAGGGAGGATGCCATATACTATGGAATCATGTGTGATGCAACGCCTGACATTTCCCACACCGAGCAAAATGTTGTGCTCATAAGATATGTACATTATAATGAAGACACAGGCGAATGGGAGATCACTGAAAGATTTATTGAATTCAAAGATTTCAACGGAAAAACAGGATGTGAAATAGCAGGCATGATGCAGAGTGTGCTTCTGGATCTAGGGATAGACATTAGTGATTGCAGGGGGCAAGGGTATGATAATGAGGCGAATATGTCAGGGAAAATCAAGGGAGTCCAAGCCCAAATACTGAAAAAGAATAATCTTGCTACTTTCTCACCTTGTGCCTCCCACACGTTGAATCTGGTATGCTGCAGAATCGAGCCCTGAAGTGTCCAACTTTTTGGTTATATTAACCGCCTCTACACATTTGTAAGTGCCAGTCCATCTCGTTGGTCTATATACAAAAAGAAAACAGGTTGCTCTGTACCTAGGCTATCTGACACTCGCTGGAGTGCGACAATTGATGCTGTGAAACCTGTAGCAAAGCACCTACCTGGTGTCATTGAAGCCCTTGCTACCATACTGAGCTCATGCAGTCTCACAGGTGAGGCCAGATCTGAAGCTGTTGGTCTGAGGAACTACCTCATGTCATTTGATGCCATTGTCCTTCTCACCATTTGGGTGAAAGTATTGCAATCTATTGATGACAGAAATGTGATACTCTAGTCAGGGAAAATCTCAATAGAGGTGGAGGCAGGTAATGTTGCTGCACTAAGAGATGAGATGCAGACTCTCAGAAATGGATGGGATGCTATTCTGTCTGAGGCATCAATGGTAGCTAAGGAAATGGAGGTTCCACCTCATTTCAAAAAAGAACTTTGCCGTGAGAGGAGGAGGAATAGGTTTCATGATGAAACTGCTGAAGGAACAGGTCAGGAGGATAGGCCAGAACAACATTCCGTATCACTGTGTTTTTCACTGCCATGGACCAGATCATAAGTGACTTGGACACTCGGTTCCAAACAACAGCAAATATTGTTGAAGAATTTGCTGCCATACTTAAAATTGGGAAGTTGAGTGACAGTGTCATGGCTTCTGTGTGTCAGCCACTGAGGGAGAAATACTCACAGGATCTCACAGATCAGTTTGAGAGTGAGATAAGGCATCTCAATAAAATATTTTCTGCCACTTTCCCCCCTGATTGTAGCTCTCTTGATCTACTGAATGCAATATACAAGATGGAACTCCAGAGCATTTTTGGAGACGTTTGCATTGCCCTCAGAATTTTCTTGACGCTCCCAGTTACCGTAGCTGGTGGTGAAAGATCATTTAGTAAGTTGAAACTTATCAAGAGCTATTTAAGATCTACCATGTCGCAAGAGAGGTTGAACAGCCTTGCAATGTTATCGATTGAAAGCAAGCTGGCTCTGTCACTTGATTTCGAAGAGCTCGTAAAAGATTTTGCCACCAAGAAGGTCCGGGGATTGGCGTTCGGGATTTAGGGATAAAAATCCAGTCTATGACAGGATTGTGGGATGTTTCCCTATAGTAAGCTGACAGGCTACAGCCCACATTGTGAACAATTACTATCTGATGCATAGTCCTCTAGCACTACATTTTTCATTGTTTGCTGTAAGTGTGTTCATGTCCTGAGAGTTTTTATTGTTTTATAATTGTGTTAAAATCTTCAGTTAATTTATACTTTTGTCCTTGTGTTGTTCAAATCTTAATTTAATAAGTCAAAGAATGTTGAGATTTCTTGTTTGTTCATTCCTGTATTGGGTGTAATTTTCAATTAAATAGACAGAAGATAAAGTTGATAGTCAGTGCATGTTGATTTCTTGCAGTCCATTACAGTTCATTAACTTCAACAGGGTTTTCGAGGTTGGGTTTCATCGTGTCGTTTAGGGGGTGGACGCAAGGTCATGACTCCACCAGTATCCAAGAATCCTGAATTGTCCCCACCAATAGCTCAACACTTGTCACTCGCGCCTCCTCGAATTACTTGCGCGTGTAACAGGTAGGGCTTTAGCACTCTGCTGAGAAAGGCAGCAACCCGGCTGCTACAGCAAAAAAGCTAGTGCTCTGCCCGCGACAGTTCAACATCTGCTTCGTAAAAGGTATATCCAAGCAGGGAACGATTGTATACTACAGAGCACATCAAAATGTAAGTGTCTGTCAACCTAATAGTGTGCTTGAGTAGACTATTTGTGTTGGAGATGGGATTACAGAGAGACAGGACAAGTAACAGCTTTTGTATGTTGAGTATCAGAAAACATTGTCACAAGAATAGGGGAAAATATGCCTAGCTAGTGCGACTCAAGGTTCTTTGGTAGACTATTGCATTGGTCCATTCATTGAAGATGAACGCAATGCGACATCCTTTACTAGGTTCACCCACCAACAGTTCAGGTGCTGAACTGCTGATCCGAATGTATAGGTAAAAACCAATTGATGCGTTTTCATCAATAAATAAATGGCCACATTTTTTTTAGCTAGCGCTAACACGCACTCGCATGGATTGGGGGCCGACAAATAGATTATTTCATGGGGCCCAGAATTTCCAGCTACGCCCCTGGCAGCAGCTGATCTCTCTCTCCCGTCAGATTAGACTTTACTCGCGTTTATGTCCATATCGATCAGATCCAGCTAGTTCTAGCTAATGATATGACTACCTGCTTATTAAAAGACCTAAACAATAAGCGTTGCTATGCAACCGGGTGAGGCGACAAAGTATAGCGCAGCATTATGCATTTGTTTACATGCCCACCGGAACCCCGAGCATTACCAACAGATCAACGCACAATCAACCCATACAGGACATCTCTTTCTCCACATTAAGTGTTAGACATTAGAATTGACTATTCTTGTCTGTCACATAAGTGGCGCAACTGATGCGGTATTGCATATAAGGGGAAAATATTTAAAGAGAGATTTAGATTTGCCGGTCATCAGCATATTTTACGGGAACTCTGGGTCAGAGATATGGCAAATCCACCCAAATGACCCCAGAAGAGTTTTTTTTGCTAAATCTCTCTAAAAAGGTCAAATTTCACTTGTTTTGCATCAATCTTGATACAGGGTACTTATGTGTTATAGTTTGGATTCCTAAAGCTTTTAGTCTACTATCCCATCATTCAAGGGTGGTTTTCACTATAAGTATTTTTTATTTTTTTGGACGGACACATTTACTATGTTCAATCTTATTTTACTTTAAAATAAAACAATTCTATATTGATTCTGACTTTTCTACATCCAACTCACAGGTTTTCATTGCTTTGAGAAAAAAGATTATTAATTTTCCCCTTTTAGAAGTGAAGATATAGTAATTCGTTCAGGGAATGTCATTTTCGAGTCTGAGACCTGAAAATCAGGCTTGGGGCTCTTAAGCCCAGCCCCCCCGATACCGGGGGAAAAACACGTCACTGCAGGAGACAGCGTCTGGGGGCTTCTTAATATTTAAAAACCTATGAATGTCTTATACTCAAATAACGGGAAAAAACTCAGCAACCTGACGATATGAGCCATTTTTACCGAAACAAAACACAAGTCTCACAAGAAGCGTTAGCATTATCCCTTAGTGAAAACAGGCTGATGCTACTTCCGGTGCTAACTAGCAAAAACGATCTTTAAAACTTAATATGTTCTGCACAAACTACATATCAGCTGAAAGCTGATACTCCACATATTATTTTAATATAAGTATCATCACTGTAGGACACAAACTCACTGAGCTAGCAGCCAGAACAGAGCAAGAAAACAACAACAGTGTTCTAAACCATAACAATAATGATGTCTTACCGTTGCTGTTTTGTGATCAAAAGTCGTGTTCAAGGGAATAAAAACGCTGCTCAAGGTTAATCCAACATCTCTAACCCCCAGTTTCCACCGGGTCCGTCTGCGCTGTGTTACGGCTGCGCCGCGGCGGTCGTAAGGATCGCGGCCACTCTAGTCAATGGGTGCTATTCCACCACACGTGCAGTGTTACGGCTCAGACGCGTCCCAGAAGCGGCTCGGCGCAGCGCATCTCTAAAATTATCCCCAGTTTCCACCGGGTCCGTCTGCGCCGCGCTGCGCCGCGTTACGGCTGCGCCACGGCAGTCGTAAGGATCACGGCCACTCTAGTCAATGGGTGCTATTCCACCACACGCGCCGTGTTACGGCTCAGACGCGTCCCAGAAATGGCTCGGCGCAGCGCTTCTCTAAAATTAGGATGAATCCTATTTTTGCCGCAGCCGTAACATAAGGTCGGGCAGGCAAGCCCCCCTCCCAGGAAGTGGAAAGGTGAGCGGAAATGCCAGCGTTCTCCTCCGGTTTACAGGCACTGTAAATTATATATATAGAATAATTATGATGATGAATGCATTTGTTTACCACTAAAATACAGCAACACATATTTGATTCATGTAGTTTATAACGGGACTATTACAATTATTATTAACTGTGTCTGTAGACTACAACACAACAAAATAGGAAATTGATAACAACAATAAACACAATTTAAACAGACACAAAAATAAAAACATTTAACTACGTAGCACTTACTTTCTTGTAGAAGTACAAATGTCCAGGATGCCCGAATCAATAACAAAACTGCGAGCCTGCACGCTACGCTTCTGAAACGCTTCTGGGACGCGTCCCGGTGGGGTTATGGCGCAAGAGGAGGTCGGACCAAAACCGCGGCGCAGCCATGACGCACCCAGTGGAAACTGGGGGTTAGTCACTTTAGAATTCTTCCTGATAATCCATCATTACATTCATGGCCGCAGAGTAGGTATAAATGTTTGCAGTCCGGGGCTCAGGCTTTCTCACGTGCTGTTTACACAAGCCTCTCTCTCCTTGACGTAAGTGTAAAGCGGGATTTACTAATCCCCCCTTGATTCTATTGGCTCTAAAGTTTCAAAAAAGGTGTCAATCACCCAAATCGACCAATGGGTTCCAGAGATAGGATCCTGCGTAGTATGAATAATGCCAGCAGCGGCTGCTTTACGCACATGACGTAGCAGAGGCAGCCGCACAACCAGCACAGCACAGCAGCAACGAACACAGTGAAGCGACAACACAGCGACGAACACAGTGAACACAGCCAGCGACGAACACAGTGAACACAGCCAGCGAACAGAGACAACAGCAGGCAACAGAACATCATATTAGAAGGACAAGGATGTATTTGCTTTTAGGACTTATTCGAGCAATAATGGCACCCAGAAAGAGGCTGTATAAGCTTGAAGAAGCCGTGAAATGGTGTTCGCTGACTCTCCGTCAGAAGATGATGATGTACTTCACAATCAGACCCTGATTATGAACTTCAGGAAAGGTATGTACTCTCTCTGTTTGTATCTATTATTATCTATTATCTATTATATATTAGTTGTGTGTTTGGTGTAATCTATAGTAATTCCACACTCGCAAAATACAAAATGGACGCCGCTTTGTTGTAGCGTTATCGTTCCGTGAGAAACTAAAACAACATATGGGGCATAACACAGTGGGGCAAAAAAGTATTTAGTCAGCCACCAATTGTGCAAGTTCTCCCACTTAAAAATACGAGAGAGGCCTGTAATTTTCATCCTAGGTACACTTCAACTATGAGAGACAGAATGGGGGGAAACAATCCAGGAAATCACATTGTAGGATTTTTAATGAATTCATTGGTAAATTCCTCGGTAAAATAAGTATTTGGTCACCTACAAACAAACAAGATTTCTGGCTCTCACAGACCTGTAACTTCTTCTTTAAGAGCCTCCTCTGTCCTCCACTTGTTAACTGTATTAATGGCACCTGTTTGTACTCTTTATCAGTATAAAAGACACCTGTCCACAACCTCAAACAGTCATACTCCAAACTCCACTATGGCCAAGACCAAAGAGCTGTCAAAGGACACCACAAACAAAATTGTAGACCTGCACCAGGCTGGGAAGACTGAATCTGCAATAGGTAAGCAGCTTGGTGTGAAGAAATCAACTGTGGGAGCAATTATTAGAAAATGCATACAAGACCACTGATAATCTCCCTCGATCTGGGGCTCCACGCAAGATCTCACCCCGTGGGGTCAAAATGATCACAAGAACGGTGAGCAAAAATCCCAGAACCACACGGGGGGACCTAGTCAATGACCTGCAGAGAATTGGGACCAAAGTAACAAAGGCTACCATCAGTAACGGCCCGTCCACACAGGGGCGTGCGTTGACGCTTGGAGGTGGGCGTATCTGAAGTTTGGGGATTTGTTGTGAGCAACGCGACCAACAACCAATCACATGAATCTCCCGTCCCCGACATACAAAGCAATAGCAATGTTAAAACGAAGTAAACTGGATATAAAATCCCCAAACAGGCGAAAACCTACCAGTTTCACCCACTGTCTCTGCCACCTCCCTCCATGCCTCGCTCCTCCGGTTTGTAGCTCGGTAGATGAACAGAGACTGATCATACAGCACCGGGTGATTCACTACCGCTATAATCAATTTTCCCTCCATTTTTTGGAATATGAGGAAATGACCTGCGTAGTCTTTCCCAGCATACACACAGTTTGATTGGCTAGCGCTTGTACTGGTAGATTTGCATAAATGGATTTCATTGGCTGACGCTTCTGCCAAGGCGTCAAAAGTTTGAACATTGCTTAACTTTTGAAGCCAGCAACGCTCCACGTCGCTTCCCAAAATGCAGTTCGGCTTAAAAGTGACGTCACCCCATTTCAAAGTGAATGGGCAGAAGCGTTGGAAGCTTCAACGCACACCGTTGTTGTGGACAAATCCTGCAGTGCCAGACTGTCCCCCTGCTTAAGCCAGTACATGTGCCAGGCCCGTCTGAAGTTTGCTAGAGAGCATTTAGATGATCCAAAAGAGGATTGGGAGAATGTCATATGGTCAGATGAAACCAAAATAGAACTTTTTTGGTAAAAACTCAACTAGACGTGTTTGGAGGAGAAAGAATGCTGAGTTGCATCCAAAGAACACCATACCTACTGTGAAACATGGGGGTGGAAACATCATGCTTTGGGGCTGTTTTTCTGCAAAGGGACCAGGACGACTGATCCGTGTAAAGGAAAGAATGAATGGGGCCATGTATCGTGAGATTTTGAGTGACAACCTCCTTCCATCAGCAAGGATATTGAAGATGAAACGTGGCTGGGTCTTTCAGCATGACAATGATCCCAAACACACCGCCCGGGCAACGAAGGAGTGGCTTCGTAAGAAGCATTTCAAGGTCCTGGAGTGGCCTAGCCAGTCTCCAGATCTCAACCCCATAGAATATCTTTGGAGGGAGTTGAAAGTCTGTGTTGCCCAGCGACAGCCCCAAAACATCACTGCTCTAGAGGAGATCTGCATGGATGAATGGGCCAAAATACCAGCAACAGTGTGTGAAAACCTTGTGAAGACTTACAGAAAACGTTTGACCTCTGTCATTGCCAACAAAGGGTATATAACAAAGTATTGAGATGAACTGTTGTTATTGACCAAATACTTATTTTCCACCATAATTTGCAAATAAATTATTTAAAAATCAGACAACGTGATTTTCTGGATTTCTTTTCTCATTTTGTCTCTCATAGTTGAGGTATACCTAGGATGAAAATTACAGACCTCTCTCATCTTTTTAAGTGGGAGAACTTGCACAATTGGTGGCTGACTAAATACTTTTTTGCCCCACTGTATATACTGTTATTTCACACACACCAAATGGGTGCTGTTTTGTAGTTCTACAGACATTGACTATTAGCAGTTTATAAATAAAGCTGTATTGTATATCAGTCTATATATATATACTGTTATTTCACACATGCTAAATGGAGGAATTATTTCTGATTTGAGTTACATTTTTGAAAGAATAAGCCAGTGAAGTAATCAAAGTAATTGTTTTTTCCACATTTGTTTTCACAGTGATGAAGACGAGTATCAAATGGCTTCTGGATCACAGCCATCAACATCTGCCTCAACCGAGCTACGACGTGCATCAGATCAGCATACAGTTGCCCCAGAGCCATCAACATCCAAGCTACGCCGCCGGACATCTGCACCAGTACTAACTCAGCCTCCCTCTGCATCTTCTGGTTCAGTGGACAGACTGTCAGGAGGAAAGTGAAACGGGCTGGTGTGTGGCAGACTAAGATTGTTACCGTTCCTGACGCTGTGGTGGACTACAACAGAAGCATGGGCGGCGTGGATGTGTCCGATTCTTTGATTGGGTACTACAGCGTTCACCACAAAACCATGAAATGGTACAAGACTTGTTTTCACCATTTTCTGGACATTGCAGTGGTGAACAGCTTCCTTCTCCACAAGGAGCTGCACAAGATGAGGGGTGACCCCGGCAGGACGAAGCCACACACCCAGAAGTCCTTCAGGGAGCAGCTTGCTACAGACATGAGGGGTGAAGTCCCTGCAGCACCACCACCACTCCCCCCCCCCCCTCCCCCCCATCCTCCCCCCCATCATCACTCGTATGCATTCCCAAGTATTATGGGCAGTGGCGGCTGGTGGAAAATATTTTTGGTGGGGCTATTGATATAGTGAGTAAAAACATTTTTTTTTGGAGAAATTACCCCTTAAATTAGGACTTCTGGTGATGTAATGGCGCGTTTCCAGTGCAGCGCGGAGCTCGCTTTAATGCTGCGTTCAGACCGGACGCGATGTGAATATTCGCTTCACTCTAAACGATCCTATCGCATCGCTCTAGTCGCTCGAGTTTCACCGCGGCTGCCAGCTGTGTTTACTCGCATCATTCAAACAAGACGCGCTCGGGAGCTACAACTACAACAAAATGAACATATTTTACCATGATTAAATTGTAATACACGTTTCTAAATGATGCCGACGTAACAACATACTGATACCGGTTAGTAAAAACCATGAATTAATGCTTTGACAAGTCTGCAGACAGACGGCAGGCGAAAAACCTTTTAGAATGCTTGTTTTCTGAATGGAGATTGGGTCGGCCAGGCTAAGCTAACGTTGTATATGCTCACTCCACACTCATAACAACGGCCTACAGACATAAATAAACCAGCGACTGTATTCGCCATGACACAGACAGTGCCGAGCCGTGCGGGGCCCGTTTTTGGTTGCGTTTCCACTTGGCCTAGTACCGGCTAGCTGGTCCTAATTCACAGTTTTTCTGGCCCCATAAAATCGTGGTTCTAGGGCCAGGAACAACCGGGCTGAGTATGCTAAACTAGAGAGAGAATCGCTGGCAAGGGGGCTACAACTACAACAAGATGAACATATTTTACCGTGATTTAATTGTAATACACGTTTCAAAACAGACGGCAGGCGAAAAACCCTTTTAAAATGCGTGTTTTCTAAGCTAACGTTATGCTCCGACCATCCACACTCACAACGGCCTATACAGACATAAATAAACCAGCGACTGTATTCTCCATGACACAGACAGTCTGTGGTTTGTACTTGTTTAACTTTTGTCTAGTTTCTGAACAGATCGTATCTGTCCCCGGCTGTTTGAAGAGCAAGCATGGGAAACAAAAGACAGCATTTACCTGTTTGCATCCAGCTAGCCATGCCTTTCTGGTGTACCAGCTACGTGAGAAGCCTCGTTGATACGTTTTGTCTTTTTCACGAGCTTGCTGCGATATATACAAATCGGGTTGGTCCGGTCCAAGGTCTTTAAGCAACAGTTTATCTCCCAAACTTCTCCTTTCGAAAGGATTGGAGATTAGCTCTTGAACGGAATTGGGCGGGGACCGAGGTCCGGCGACTCCACCTGCACACGAAGCCATTCTCATCCAACTCATCCAACACCTTGGTCACTCACGAGTCTAAAAAACAACTCACGTCAACGCACGTAAGCAACGTGGGCGCCAACGTGAGCGCCCTCGTGACCAAAATATTTGACGGCGCTGATTGGCTGAAATTATGTTTCGGCGGCACAGTTTACTATTGAGACTTTTGCAACGTGCTGGTTGCTGCTGTTTGGCTCGGGGGCTCCTTGCACGGCGCCCGGTAATGATAAACTAATGCCACGGGCAAGGCCAGGCAGGAAACATGTGACTTATCAGTAACTTTAGACATCGTAACACAATTTTAAACGAGATTTTATTGTAGATTATACATTTTACTGATACCAATTGTATGATATTTACCTTGTTCATTAAAAAAAATATATATATATATTTAAAAAAAAAAGAAAAATGTAATTTAAAAAAAATATATATATATTTTTTTTGTATGTGGGAAGAGGTGGGGCGGCGCCCCTAGCGCCCCTATGGGCCCGCCGCCACTGATTATGGGGAAGATGCCACCGCGCTCAGGAGGTGCTCTGATGCTGGCAACACAACGGTGAAGACCTATCTACTGCACTAAGTGGTGCCTCAATTCAAAAACACTAAACACATTCAGGTTGTGTACATTTTTTCTTTTTTGCCAGTGTTTACAAACAAATGCTTGTGGTGTTATTTCGGTTTTAGTGTAATTTTTTTGTGTGTTATTTTTGAAATAAATCTGCTCCTGTTGGAGAAACATTTATCCTATGTTTCCTAATTGTTATTGTGTAAGTAAACCTTCCTAGAAGTGTTAGTCGGGTGATAAACATGTAAAGACTGTGGCAAAGTCCACACACTGACACACACACACCATTTACATAAAAAAAGAAATGTAATTTAAAAAAAAAAAAAGCACTTAAATTTGGATGGAATGATTACCTATAGTGATAATACAATTATTTTTACAGTATGGTACCTGAAAAAGGTCAAATGGCACTGATGGTATCCAAATGTGCCAAAATGTGCCCAAATGTCAGTCCGCCTGGACTTCTTTTTGCTAAACCTCTCTAAAAAGGTCAAATGTAACTTGTTTTTGCCTCAATCTTGATACAGGGTACTTGTTATACTTTGGATTCCTAAAGCTTTTAGTCTACCATACCATCATTCAAGGGTGGTTTTCACTATAAGTAATGGGTTTTTTTTAGGCGGAGGTAAGAATTTACCTTTTTTTACTATGTTCCATCTGAATTTACTCTGACACAGAAACATCTATATTGATTCTGACACTTCTACATCCAACTCACAGATGTAACCTTGCTTTGATAAAATAAAAATATTCATATAACCCTTTTAGAAGTTAAGTTATAGTCATTTGTTTTGGGCATAGCATTTTTGAGCCTGAAACCTGAAAAACAGGCTCAGGGCTTAAGAGGTTAACCCTTAAAGACCTAGACGGAATTTTCGCCTGCCTGACTCTCCTGTATTTATTTGTTTCTCCTAACCTGTTCTAACCTTTTCTTGCAGTCAGCATCAAGTGCCTTACCTCATTTGATTCAGGAGAACCTCTAGTTCAAGTCTGGCTAATTTGAAGTCCAAATTTTACCATAACTTTGTGTGATAATGGCTGAATTTACCAGCACTTTTCAAAAACGCCAGTACAAATGTTGTGTTTTTTTACTGTTTACTCCGCCAGGAACATAGGGATTTTCTTTTTTATTATTTACAAAGCTGCATTTAGATGTTTTAGGCTTTCAAATTAAATTTCATCTGCATATTATGTTCCCTGAGCAAGTTACAGCTATTTATTACAATATTATCCTAGGCGTTTTTCAGTGAAAAACGCCTAGGATCATATGGAATAATTAAAACGAAATGTATTTCCATATTTAAATGACTGATCATGGTTCTTCTGTCAAAAAAAGGTTGAGAGAGTAAACAATTAAACCATAACAGATGACATTGCAACAAAAATAACTTGTTTCAGAGATATATATTATCATTTGAACATTGAAATACAAACACAAACAGTGAAACAAATTCAAAGTGCAAATTAACAAAGTGCAAATTATATTAAAACTATAAACAAAGTATTAGGAATATATAGAAAGTGCAAAAGTACAAAGAGCAAATGATCTTCAAACTATAACCAAAATATTAGAAAAATATATAAAGAGCAAAGGAAATGTATCCACATTCATCATGGTCTGGGTCGCTCAGATGTACAGCTCTGCTGATTGCCATGAACCTGTCTCTTGTCATGACAGGAGCAGGAAAGAGAACACTCAGGTGTGATCCCTTCCTCCAGTAGTCTCTTACTTTTAGCAGTTTTAGAAGTGCCATAAGGCCGACATACATGAGGAATTTTACCGGCTTTCCCAAACAAACTTTTCCCCCTTAGCCTGCTCCTTTTCAGCATTTTTGTTTGTGTTCTTGCAGATGATATTTACAGCTTGGTTGTTAAAACAATTTCTAAATATTTGTGCAGGAGTATACTCCACACCAACAAAACCTTGGACTCCAGGGGCTCTTTTCGGGCAAAAGTGTGGTAGTTGTTGGGCAGTATCTGGCACCTCAGGTCCGTTCCAAACAGCTCCTGGCTCTTCTGGGGTCAGAGATGTTTTTTTCCCTTTCCCTCTTCCTCTCCCTTTCACTGTCAGGGGGGCTGGCATTGCATTGGTTTGGCCTTTTTTCTGGATGCTGCACCCTCCTGGCCGCATTATTTTCCCTCTCGGTTTGAAGGAGGCCTACTGATGGGGACAGGGGCTTGTGCATCCCCTCTCTCATCCTCTGTACTAAAATAAAAGGGAGGAAAATATACAGATATAAATGTCTGAATTTATTTTATTTCCTTTATTGCTTTTATTTCTCCAGTGTCATCCTATCTATTTTCTAAACACAGTCTCAACTTTTGATTTGATTCACACTTTATCCCTCTGCTAACATTACTAGTTGATGGAATCAGTAACTGAATTGTAATGCAATGAATATAATAACATTAGACCTCATAACAAACAACCAAAGAGGGCAAGCGGAATGAGGCAATAAATGAAAGGTATTGCTTGACGTTTTTTTACTGAAATAAATAGTAGCCTCTATTGATAGTGAATCTTGAGCTCAGGACTTCACTTTATGACACAATTACGGCAAATGGCCATCCATTATAAAAACTCTTAGGACTAATTATTTTCGGCGTTATACAGAAACAACAACCGATAAATGCAACACAAACAATAAGAAATAAGCAAAGTTACTCACTTTTTTATCTTCGAAGGGATCAATCCCGTGATCATACTCCTCTTCCTTGCCAGTTGTCAGCTTCAGAATCTGAGGAATCCATCGCTGCATCGCTAAGCGGTCCGCCAGACTATAAATTCTTCTTCCGTAGTGTAACGCCGTTTTGACATGTTGGTTTGAATTTGTCTTGGGATATGTGTGTGTGTGTATGTATGTGTATTTGTGTGTGTGTGTGACTGTATCTAGATATCTCGTGTTGTATGTATTTCTCTTACGCTGGCAGAATTACTCTTCTTTAGTATTACTCTCTCGTCTCTCTGTTTCTCTTTGTTTATCTCCCGCCGCCAAAAACATACACAGCAACCTATGTTGATTGGTCGAGAAGATGGTAGCATGGGCAGAGGTTTGCCTGGACCTTTACATTTTAAACCTATCCGGACACAGGGGGGTGGGACTTAGTCTAAAACCTTTGCTGTTTGGCTCAGACAGAGGGGCCGCGTGGGTCTCCTTGACGAATCAAGGCTGTAAAATGTGATAACGTTGCCCCGATCACGTCGGAGCCTCTGAATCCCGGAAAAGGACATAGTGATACCAGCAAAAAGCCTAGAATAGCCGCTTTACCTCACTTTTTAAATCAGATGGATAGGATTAGCGGTTAAAAAGTTATTAAGCATTTTAGAACGCTACCTCTTTGAAGCCGCGGGCGGCTCGCTCGGCCTTTAAGGGTTAAAGGTGGGGTAGGTAAGTTTGAGAAACCGGCTCGAGATACACCTTTTGTTATATTCCATGGAATGCTCTTAACATCGATAGCAATGAATATCTTAAGTGCTTTGACAAAAAATCCATAGAAGAAATTCATCTGTGGAAGCCGTAGTACTGTAAAAAGCACGACCAATCATTTTAGCCGGCCCGGCTAAAGTAACTGGATGGCCTACCTGCCTGTCAGCCTTCCATCTGTGCACAAACTTATCTCGTGCCCTCATTGGTCATGTGCACATTCGTGTGTTGGAGGAGGGGCTCTGTGAGGAAGTGGCAGATTTTTTCCGGCTGTGTATTTTCAAATTCTAGCGCACTCGAGCTGGTTTCTCCAAAATTGCCTACCCCATCTTTAACTGATTAAAAAAGCACCAGAATCTTATATATAAACAACTAAGTTGTTTCTGCCCTACCACTTTTGTACGTATAAAAACGCCACTGGAAAGCGGCGAGATGCATTTCCTTAGGAATCGATAAGCAGAACCGAAACTAACATTTCTAAACGATACTGATGGAATCGAAATATTGGAACCCTACTCACAACCTGGCCGAGAGGGCTTTTAGGGAGGGGCGAAAGCGCACGCGCAGGCAGGATGTATAACGCAAGACAAATTGAGAGCATAATTGCGAAATGGAATGCAGCAAAATAATGATAATCGTTTTATCGAGATTAAAATACGATTAATTGCACAGCCCTACTACACAGGCAGGGCCAGACTGGGACAATAAATCAGGCCGGGAATTATACACCTAGCCAGGCCACTACCAGTTTTTTTGTTGTTGCCATTTTGCTGGATTTATTTGTCAATATTTACAGCGTTGCTGCCCATAGTGATAGCCCTATAGTTTAAATCTACTACCCAAAAATAAACATGTGGACATGGGTTACCATCCATCCATCCATCCATCCATCTTCTCCCGCTTATCCGTGGTCGGGTCGCGAGGGTAGCAGTTCCAGCAGAGAGCCCCAAACGTTCCTTTCCCTGGCGACATCAACCAGCTCTGACTGGGGGATCCCAAGGTGCTCCCAGGCCAGCGAAGAGATATAATCCCTCCACCTGGTCCTAGGTCTACCCCTTGGTCTCTTCCCAGCTGGACGTGCCTGGAACACCTCCCTAGGGAGGCGCCCAGGTGGCATCCTTACTAGGTGCCCTAACCACCTAAACTGGCTCCTTTCGACGCGAAGGAGGAGCGGTTCAACTCCGAGTCTCTCCCGGATGACCGAATTTCTCACCTTATCCCTAAGGGAGACACCAGCCACCCTGCGGAGAAAACCCATCTCGACCGCTTGTATCCGCGATCTCATTCTTTCTTTACTATTTAAAACAATCTAAACACTCAGAGAGTCCTTAACCTCACCTGAGCTGTAACTATCAGCCTCTCATTCTGACAGGAGAGGACTCTCCCTCCACTTTGTTGTTGAAACAGCTCCTTAAATCTGTTATCGCAGCTAGCTAGCAGCAGATGCTAACAACAACAATAAAAGTAACCGGTGCGCTCTCTCTCTTTCTTGCTCGCTCGCGCCACACATACACACACCCTGCTGAGCTTGAATGACACACAGAGACCAATCGAGGGCTTTGATTTATGATCGGTATGAAAGTGGCCATGTTGGCAGGCCAGTCACCCTGTGTGAGGCAGACCACATCATGTAGACAGCCAGTCACCCTGCGTGAGGCAGACCACATCATGTAGACAGCCAGTCACCCTGTGTGAGGCAGACCACATCATGTAGACAGCCAGTCACCCTTTGTGAGGCAGACCACATCATGTAGACAGCCAGTCACCCTGTGTGAGGCAGACCACATCATGTAGACAGCCAGTCACCCTGTGTGAGGCAGACCACATCATGTAGACAGCCAGTCACCCTGTGTGAGGCAGACCACATCATGTAGACAGCCAGTCACCCTTTGTGAGGCAGACCACATCATGTAGACAGCCAGTCACCCTGTGTGAGACAGACCACATCATGTAGACAGCCAGTCACCCTTTGTGAGGCAGACCACATCATGTAGACAGCCAGTCACCCTGTGTGAGACAGACCACATCATGTAGACAGCCAGTCACCCTGTGTGAGGCAGACCACATCATGTAGACAGCCAGTCACCCTGTGTGAGGCAGACCACATCATGTAGACAGCCAGTCACCCTGTGTGAGGCAGACCACATCATGTAGACAGCCAGTCACCCTGTGTGAGGCAGACCCACATTTGCGCAGCGTTGCGCTCTCAATACATAATTTTTTTTTTTTAAAACAGGCCAGGCCATCGGGAGGACCGGGAGGTTTCCCAATGGCCTGGCCTGTGGCCTGCTGGCCAGTCCGGGCCTGTACACAGGTGGTCATGTCCAACTATCACAAGTATGATCATAAATAAAAATAGGCCTGTAGAAAAACGGCTTATGCCACAATATGATAGCAACAACTAGTCAAGTCAGATTTGCTTCGGTTGCTATTCTAACATCACCTATCTAATTCCAGAGATACTTTAATAGCGGCGTTATGATGTGAAACAGTGTCATTTCAGACTGAAACACATTCCCTCATGGGGGGGATATGCATCAGTGGACGTTGCTTGCGTGTGTTAACTGTGATGGTTATTCTCGCGTCCAGGAAAGAGAAGCTTAAAAAGGAGACTAAATGGAGTCTCTGAGATGTTTTCAAATTGGTACTTTAATTAATAAAAAAGGCGCGGTAAAGTCACAAACAGGATATTGTCCGACAGAAAAGCAGCTGCCTCTGGCCCTCGCTAGCAGAGAAAAGAGGCCGAACCGCCCAGGTGCTGCTGTTATATGCAGGCTCCTCCCTGGGGGCCGGCTCTCCGACTATTTAATGTCCGTTGTTAAACATATCACAGTATACAGACATTGTACATTCAATATATATCTAAACACTCCTTTTCTCCTCCTTAACTCTTTCATGACTTTCCATTCAACACATTCCAAACGCTGTAATCAACACTCCAAAAAATACAGGAAATCCTTCACAGCAATTCGATTTCCGGTCGCTCCGAATGTTGTGACATGCTACCCACATCTGTAAACGATAACGTACTCAAATAAACTGTACCTTCATTTAATATCCAACAATAATAATATCTCGACGTCTATAGTTGTAGTGTTGAAATCAGTAGGTTTCGGTGTGCAACATCATATCATATCGCTGCTAAATTCACCTCTATAGGAAATGGTATATTAGCCTCATGCTAAATGCTAACCGGAGGTGAAGGATTTTCAGAATAAAAGTCTAACTGGTTGTGCACAAGAACTTCTGGTTTTTCAGTATAAAACAGCATTTAAACTAAAGGTACATTTAAGGTACATTATGCTATCAAAACATTGATTTTAATTTCTAACACGTGACAGTCAGACAGTGAATCATTTAGAATAAAGCTGGTGGACGAGCAGCAAATCCATGCAGCGGTGAATGCCGCTGAACCAAATTGGTAAACAATGAACCACTGCACTCTGGAGAAGAGTATAACGTTGGAAAAGTCGTTCTTTATTATAATCTGGTTTGTACAATTAAAAGCAACACGAGCATCGACACGGTCAGCCATTGTTGTTGTGAGTGTTGGTTCCGAGAAATTGAAGAAAAACATGTGGAAGCTTCACCTGTTTTACCTGCAAGCACAGCAGATAGTAGTTTAGAAGGCTCCTACTGAGAACACTGAACATGACATGACATCACACTTCTGACGCCCCTGGAACACTGAATGCAGCATTAGGTTGAGCTTATCCAACCCAGTCTCACAAAAAAAACATGTAATAACTACGTTGGTCCACAACTTGGGACGTAGTATTTCTACAAAAACGGCTCTGAAATTGTAAGATCCCTACGTTTTTGTTCACCATTCATTCCAATGGCTGGCGTCTATGTCACGTGATCTTCAAATTTCTCCCTGCAGAAAAAAAAAACATGGCCGAACTTCGTTTTATCCTCGGTGTAAAATGCCTATTTTAAAGTTAGTTTGGCCATTCAAATGCCTTTTGATGTCATTTGATGCGAGAAATATGAGTTGTTATTTCAGATTATGTGTGCAGTGGATGCACATGATCTTTAGTTTGCTAGTTATTACGAAGATTACTTCAGGAAATTGTGTCCATTCAACGTTTTCATTGTTACCAGGGTGGTTGCTAGGGACGCTGCTATCGATATTATTTCTGTTATGTTGTGTAACTGTTTAATGGTGTTATCTTTATTGCTACCCCCTTCCCCGTCAATGTATAGTGTTGGTCCACAGCGCAAACGTATTAGTTTAACAAAATCCGCATCTACAATTGTGGCATAGATGCGTTATGTTCCCCTGTGCAATTCTCCATTTACTCAACAATAACACATAATTATCCTTGTGTTTATTTATTTGTTTGATTAATAAACACAAGTTGGAGTCCGTCAGGACCGAGGGTCGGAGCAGCTCATTTGCTTTAGAGAATATTACACCGGGAAGTAAGTATTCTCTCCGCTTCGCTTGACAAACCCCGTGATAGTCCTCAAGCTCTGTGATTGGAGAGTGTGCTCCGAAGGGTTACGCCGAGCCTCGAACAGCACTTGAAACGGGTCCACCCCGTCCCACATTTCTTATACTATCTACATACATCTTATAAGAGTATAATACATATGTATAATATCAGTTAAAATAAGTGCTTCAACATAGTTAACATTGCTGGAGGTATACACAAAGTTTTTCATTCAATGCATAACTACACCATAGTTCAATCAGGAGAGACGTGATGTATGGAATACATATTTATTATCGGTCACATTATATAAATGAAACATAATGATGACAGTTCATGACAAGTGAATGAAATGGTGTTTTGGCGATTAGGCCCAGGTTTTGTAGGATATCAATCGGGAAGGGAAGAACCATTTCCGATGAACCCCCAAAAGAATGAAGTATGAAGTACTGAACGTGAAGGATCTTACCTTGTGGGATGCAGTGGAAATCTATGGATGGAAATGAGAGTTAATACATGTGAGAATTTAAACATCTGATGCCTCCCGGGCATCCTTCCTGGACATACAGGGCTTCCCGGACGTACGGGGCTACCCGGACGTACGGGGCATCCCGGATGAGGCATCCTGGACGTACAGGGCGTCCCGGACGTACGGGGCATCCCGGATGAGGCATCCTGGACGTACAGGGCCTCCTGGACATACAGGGCTTCCCGGACGTACGGGGCGTCCCGGACATACGGGGCATCCCTGATGGGGCATCCTGGACGTACAGGGTGTCCCGGACATACGGGGCATCCCGGACGCACCGAGCGACCCGACGTGCGGGGCGCCCGGAACGTGCAGGGCTTCCCGAACGTGCGGGGCAACCTGACTTTAGCAGGGACACATTATACGGACCGGAGGTTAACGACCCGGACGTACGGGGCATCCTGGACGTACAGGGCGTCCCGGACATACGGGGCATCCTGGACATACAGGGCATCCTGGACATACAGGGCATCCTGGACGTACAGGGCGTCCTGGACGTACAGGGCGTCCCGGACGTACGGGGCATCCTGGACATACAGGGCGTCCCGGAAGTACGGGGCATCCCGGGCGAACGGGGACTTCCCGGACGCACCGGGCGACCCGACGTGCGGGACGCACCAGGTGACCCGACGTGCGGGGCGCCCGGAACGTGCGGGGCAACCTGCCTTAGCAGGGACACATTATACAGACCCGAAGGTTTTACAACCTGGACATACAGGGTTAGATATGCAGAATAAACATGAGCCGCGGGGCGACATACGTGCTGACATGCACCACCACCAGTTATATGCATACGTACCAATTTTAAGGTTGGAGAGACCTTTGGATAGCCAGCACGGCATTGAGGTCAGGGCGAATGTAGGATGAGAAGGCGGAGGAGGACCACCGTCCGAGTTGTTGCAGGGATGAGGATGAGACACCTTGATTAGCAGCGGAAGTAGCTGCGCCTATTCTAAAGGAATGCCCCGTGTATAGAAGGGGTGATAACCCGGATTTAATGAGGACTTGTTTTAAATAGATATTGAACTGTCGTTGAGTTAAAGGAAAATTCCCTGAGATAAGGAATAATGGTGAGAGAGGATTAGAGGTAGGTCTAAGCTGTAGGAATTTGATCATGGATTTATAAGGGCAGAACTGGGAGTCGATGCGGGCGGCGATGACGGAGCAGCGCCACCGCATTTGGAGTGTTTAAGATATAAGCTAAAGTGGCTAGCATGAAAGGATATGTCAGAAAAGCTGACGTCTCGATTGGAATCGAATGTAAGGGAAGATGTGGTAAATTCACCTGGTCTGAGAAAGGCATAAAAGCTAGGAGAAATAGAGCGTCGAGTAGCGCATTGATATAAGGGGAGAATAACCCACTTCTAAGTTTGGAGAGCATGAGGCGTAAAGTGGAGAGTGTAATAGGGCGTCTCCGGTCTAAGACGGGGGGGAGAAGTTCTAATGAGACCTTTGAGGATGAGTTTGACTGACTGTTTTGCGAACAGGCTGGGAAAGCCGGAATCGGAACAGCGAACGTTAAACTGCACTCCTGCTAAGAGGCCCCGGATGCTTTTTAGATTGACTTCTTCTTTCGAGGTGTTAGATCCAGCGAGTGTGATAATAAATGTGTAGCAATAGTGGAAATCTGAGTGTGCCGCTATGCGGATGATCTCATGCAGATGTCCCCCCCAAAACGGAGGATGTGCGGTGCACGTCCTTAAGTCGGGGGAAACGCGGTCGTCGTGAGGCCGACGGATGCCACGTCCAGGAAACGAGAGATGATGGCGTGCCGAAGAATATCCACATGTAAAGTACGGTTGCCCGATGAGGAAGAGCAACTGTCGTTGAAGACGTTTATGTGGATGCACGCAGTTTGGTTAGAGGAACGTTAATACCATGAGCTTGATGTGATGCCTAGGAACTCCAGGTGTGTGACTGGGCCTATAGTTCCTCATGATTAGGAACGCTGTGCTCCTGGAGGATTCTCTTCTTCTTTCTTCTTCTCTTTTCCCAGTTGAGCGGAGTTATAGGTTAGTAATGTTGTATTTGAACACTAGATGCGTAAAGCAACGCATGAGGAGATCTCCCTGAGCAGTGGGTGATTTGAACTGGGGAGAGACAGCTATTAATATTATTTACCCGAATAGCCGGTGCACACGTAGTTTCTCCTTACTTGACTGCCGCTTAAGGCTGAAAGAGTTCCGCTGAACGATGATGGGAACTTTAAAGCGCGTCGTTAATATCTGCTTTGAAGAGCCAGCCTTGGCCTGCACACTATTAGGATTACATTATCTCCGTGCGTAGAAAGGGGGGAACATTGACCTTTGTCATCGAGATTGCCCTGAGCCTTTAACAGAACGTATTAAATAATTCTGATGACAGACTGTAAACAGAATAGCTGAAATTTTAACAAACTAAATAACTCAGTTACCTCTAATCATTAACCCATGTTTGTATAATGTAGTTAACTCCGTGTGTTGCTGCTAGCATACATAACACCTGACGTGGAAACGTTACTCGTGGATGGGGCTACAGAGCTGCTAGAAAGACGGTCGAACCCGGTACATTCCTCCGTCTGCATGCGGTGCACTTTTGCTAAATATTTAGACAAATTGCTCGTGCGCCCTTACATGCTAAACTCTTATTGCACTTATGGTAACAAGTATTCTCCACATCGAGACGGGTAAAGTTTAACCACACCTCGGAGCGCGTTCTCTCCGCCATCTCCGCAGTGTGCTCCGCTGCATGTAGCAGCTGCGTGTGTGTAAACTGCCCCGCCCCCTCGCACGCAGACGGGGGAGAGATCTCGTCTGATCGAAAATACATCATAGACGCATTTGTTGTCTTTGTGTTGTCAACGAGTTGGCGACACTAAGACTGTGATATAAGTTTTTTAGCAATAATACATGACATATATTTTATAAATGTCTCCGGTACCGATAAAAGACCAATACGTTGGAACTTAACAGCGCGTAAAACACACGTGATGACGTCACCAATGAATCGACGACTGAATGATTTGGTAACTAATTTGGTAATCGATTAAGTCGATTAGTTGTTGCACCCCTACTGCCGAGGAGATGTTGTTGTCGCAAATCCAGCCGTTGGTGCAACGAGAAACGGAATATTTCTTAGTGGAGAAGAAAGAGAGAAAAATACGATCATTCAGTCAATAATCATTAAATTAATATTGGGAGTGAATTCCTAATTTATTTAGTATCTGGTCGTGTCATAAACAGGATAATGTCCAGCGACTTGGTCATTGAGGAAAAGAAGCCCTACGAAACGCCATTTATTCAGGTAACACTGTGTTGAAGCTTGAAACTGCGTTAGTTACTGAGCATTGTAATGGGTAGTAATTACCCAAACTTTATTAGTAATGCAAGTAATACGTTACTGAACTCCATACTGTAACACATTACACCCAGCACTGCCTGCTGGGATTTACCTAACCCTGAACTAAAGGTAGCAATGCATAGTGTTGAACTTCCTGTCGGCTCCCAGACCGTAGTCGAGGAAACGGGGGGGATGACTCTCTGTCGTCTCCCAGGGCAGAAGCAACACGCTTCGGGTTCAATAACCCATTTTATCGGAAATACTGGAGAGAGGCGAGCTCTTCTTGAGAGGTCGTTGCATTTATTTAGCTCTTCTGTTTCGCAAGATCACAGATCTTCCTTTTTCTGCTGCCTCGTTATTCTAGAAAACATGTATCCCGCTCGCTCTACCATACCATGCCCGCGCACACAGGCACGCGCCACACCCTTCTCTTAAAGGGGTAGCGATCTCACGCTGCATGACCCAAATGGCATAACGATATACGAAACATCTCGTGAATTTATTGCAACTGCCTCTTGCCAGCGCTACCCTGACGCCTGTTTTAGAGGTGAGGCGCAGGAGGAAGTAGCTTCAATGGGATGTAGCTTACGCCCTGCCTGCCTACAGGAGGGGTTGTGGTTGAAGCCGATGGGTAAAGCTTCGCATGCGATGAGGACCCGTTCCGCGTGAAGCCGGAAGCGCCGCATTTGAGCAGCCCTGATGCCGGTGATGCCCTCTTGAGAGACTGAAGGCGTGCGTCAATTGTTTGCGTGAAGTAGCCCATTTCCATTAGCCGGAGGAACTTCCGTGGAGCCCGATTTCCTTGTCTTTTCCTCCCGCGTCCGGGTTTGCGGGGCAGCCGGATGAAACCGCTAGCCGACTGGGGGACGCCGCTTGTAGCTTAATCCGCAAGACTGCGGAGCTGATGAATAATGCCTGGAGCTGGGACGAAGCCCTGCTGCTGCTTGCGCGTTGACACCTGGAAGACAGCTGATAGGAAAGGGGAGAGCATATATAGAGGGATTAACAGGTGCGATGATTAGGCTTGTAAATGGAGGGGAGTGATAGGTTAGCTGAGGAGTGGCGCTCCCTCTCATTTAGATGCAGGGAGCGAGTATTGCCATGACGTGCAATACGGAGTGATAGGTCTTCCTGTCTGAACTTGCGCTAAGCTTCATTTGTGTACATATGATATATCAATAAACCTTAGAAAATCTTGAAATCTTGAAAGGGTTGTGCAAAATAGTCATTATATACAGTCTTTAATTAACTATTAGTCGAGAATAACGAGTAATGAATATACTTTATAGGGATCCTATTCATATCTAATAATAAAAATAATGAAATTCAATAACATGCTTTAACCACTAGGTGTCCCTTTATATCAGCTGTGCACCTTTATGGTGTAAATACAGCCTATCTACCAATTGGATCAAATATAAAAGTCAGCAGAATTAGTGTTGATACTGCAAGGAGACGTATTGTGTGAAAAGAAATGTAAGATGTTGTTTAATGGCTGATATATTTATGATCCACGTCACGTTTTCAGTTCCTCATGTTTGTCTAGAAGTCTTCTCATCAGGGCTCTATAAATAGAGAACTACGGCAGATATGTAATATGTAATGCAGCCGAACCGTGTATTACAATGCCGTTATGTGATGACCTGCAAAGAGAAAAGCAAGCACACTCGGAATAAAGTATTTTCGGTCTGTTTCCGGTATTTGTTTATGACGATGTGATGTGAGATGTGAGACTGGAATTGCACAGAGGAAAATAACGTATCTATGTAGGGTTGCCAACCGTCCCGTATTAGCCGAGACGCCCCGTATTTGAGCCAAAAGGGGCGTGTCCCGTACGGGACTTTATTTGTCCCGGACTCCTGTGTAAAGGGAAAAATAAACAATATTTTTCTGTTTGCGTGCAATGCAGTGTGTCTGGCTGCGTGTGTGTGTGTGTGTGTGTGTGTGTGTGTGTGTGTGTGTGTGTGTGTGTGTGTGTGTGTGTGTGTGTGTGTGTGTGTGTGTGTGTGTGTGTGTGTGTGTGTGTGTGAGAGAGAGAGAGAGAGAGAGAGTCAGTCAGCTGATTGATGGGAAAATGCTGGGAAAATGGTTGGTTGAAGGATAACATTAAGTCTAGTAATTATGTACCGTGCATGTTCACATGTATACTTTGCATTACTTAATACCGTTTTTCAAATATTTTATTTTTTAACATTTTGGACAAAATAGCCAATTGTACATCGAGGTGCCCAGATGTCCCTAGTGCCCACCTATCTGATTTGAACATGCTGATGTACAATGTGATGTAGTAGCCAAATACAGGTGTAAGACCATTGTGTTTGTATTGTGTTATAGGTATGCATAGTTTACTATGCATTTTGAGGGTTTTGGGGGGTTTGACCACAATTTTAGATGCGGATTTTGTTAAACTAATATGTTTGCGCTGTGGACCAACACTATACATTGACGGGGAAGGGGGTAGCAATAAAGATAACACCATTAAACAGTTACACAACATAACAGAAATAATATCGATAGCAGCGTCCCTAGCAACCACCTTGGTAACAATGAAAACGTTGTATTGACACAATTTCCTGAAGTAATCTTCGTAATAACTAGCAAACTAAAGATCATGTACATCCACTGCACACATAATCTGAAATAACAACTCATATTTCTCGCATCAAATGACATCAAAACGCATTTTAATGGCCAAACTAACTTTAAAATAGGCATTTTACACCGAGAATAAAACGAAGTTCGGCCATGTTATCACGTGACATAGACGCCAGACATTGGAATGAATGGTGAAAAAAAACGTAGGGATCTTACAATTTCAGAGGTGTTTTTGTAGAAATACTATGTCCTACGTTGTGGACCAACGTAGTTATTACACGTTTTTTTATGAGACTGAGTTGGCTTATCTGGCCAGACTGATACCATTAACCAGAAACACAATGTAAGCAAGCTTTGCTCCCATACTGATTTCATTTTCAGTCGGTAGTTAAACTTCTTTGTGCTCTGTTATGTGTGGCACCTGGCGTAACATCCGTGCTGCAGCACAGCCTGGGCTCCCTATAGCAGGGCGGGGTGTGGGAGGGAACCTGTTTGCCGCAGTAACCAATACAGCGATGGGGAAGAAATTCATTGCTGTCCCAACACTGACAGCGCTTTCTCACACACACACACACACACACACACACACACACACACACACACACATGCATGCACACACACACACACACACACACACACACACACACACACACACACACACACACACACACAGGCATAATGAGCAGCCAGTCAGCGAGCAGGCAGTAGTTTGAACAGAGCACTTTCCAGCAAGGGAGATAGCAAGTTGATTCTCATCAGACACACACACACACACACACACACACACACACACACACACACACAGATACTGTCAAACACACATCTTCATGCAGGAGGAGATGGAACAGAGCGTGGAGGTAAGGAAAGACTTTAAGGCAGTTCACAGTTTTGTTTTTAAAAGTGATACGTGGGTGAGATGATAAAACTCTAGCTGACTAGCTGTATGTGAGAGCTTGTGTGTTTCTGTGTTTGTGCGCATAGGCATATGTATACATTGTGCTTGCCAGCTCACCCTGCAGTCTGGGGCGGTAAAGAGCTGGAACTCTGTTGCAGAAAACTGCAGCAAAGTCTATTTTTTTTCCAAGCTCTTTAACCTCAGCAGCTATAGTTCCCTGCTCTCACTGACGCTTTAACCACAGTGAGCTGCAACTATACAGGCTAAAACACCTCACTCACTCATTTATTCTGTGCATGTAATCCCAGTGTAAGGCTGTACGTCCATTGGTGAGTTACTATCAGCAGGAGATTTCCATCTGCTGAACACAAACAACAGGCAGTTTATACGGAGGGATGTGGTGCTGAAAAATGTCATTTCTCAGTTTGTTGACAACCATTGCAGTTACAATTGTGTTAATCTTTTAATTACTTTAATAATTTATGATGCAAAACCACCAAACAGGTTATGGTTGCATCTTTTTGATTATCAGCATTTGCTTTCTTACCTTCATTTTCACTTTTGTGAATCAAATACATGTATTGTTAGTGTGTTTTCAAGCATCACATGCAATAGGCTCTGGTAAATTAAAGATGAAATGTTCTCACTATTTCAGATGTTTTTTTTATAAATAGGTCATAATTATTTTATTGAAAGAATAATTAGTTATCTGTTAAAAAAAGAAATGATGCGTCTCTAAAAGGATGTACTTTATGTGTCATTAACTGAAGTGACAGCACATTGTGTGTGTTTGTGTCCACCTTCCCAGGGACTGCCAAAGGAAAGTAGTATTTATTCTCTTAACAAAAAATGAACTAAACGGTTCCTCAGTGACCGCGAGGAGGGTAGTCTGTTGAGTTTTGTAAAAAGACAAACTGGTGCGGATCAACAGTGTTGTTCTGATGAAGGTAAGAAGAGAGTTGATTAAAAACAGGACAGTAGGTAGGGCGGGCAGAGGGAACGAGGTAAGGATCACATTTGGAGAGATTGGAGAAAAATAAGTTAAAGAGTGTGGGTAAGGAATGAGGAATATCATCAGGATTTGTAATCTCCACCAGTAGAAAATGATATGATTAATAAAACGGGAGGAGTTATTGTAACAGCGTGAAATTCAAAGTAGTAGTTAATGTGGTGATAGGTAGACTGAAAAACTCCTCTACCAGTGGTGCATGGTGTGTGGATGAAGGAGTAGGTGTTGGACAGAGCAGCGGGGGGGGGGGGGGAGGTATTACATGGTGGTTTCTTCCATAAGATCTGAGGGAATAAGCAGGGCCGGTCCTTAGCATTGGCGTTATAGATGTTCGCCTAGGGCGCCAGATCCGTGGAGGCGCTGCGCTGGCAGCTCTGGGAGGGGAAAAAACATGTTTGACCGTTGGTGCTCATCCTAATTTTCAGCCTTGATGTAACAACATTCATAATTAAGTAAAGGTAACACCCTTTTCATCCCGGTTACACGTTTCATTTGCCCTGTACGATGGGCGCTGTAAGTGATGAAAGTGGGGGATGTTGGCTTATCTGGTGCCCGCAGCTCACAGCCAAAGTGCGATTGAGCGTGGGAGCGAGGTACCTACCGGCGCTGTTGTTATTAATACCTGAGGCCTGTACTACGAAGCCGTATTTCCACTTAGCGAGCTAACTTCAGGGAAAACTCTGGGTTTTCTATGAAGGTAGGTGGTGCATAATGCGAGAGCGTGTAAAACTTGATGTGAGCACTTGTAGAAAAAAAAATCTGAGCTTGTGTGCATACATTTACACTTGTATAACTGTGAACCAAATTTGAAGCCACAGAAGAAAAAAGTTGTGTAGCTTGTAGACAAAAAATGAACTTAGTGATGAAATGTTCACTTGCAGAAAAATATATTTTCCATTACAACTTGGTGATTACAACCTCTCAAATCAGTCATTACAACTTGACGAATCTGCTCTGTGGCAGTATAAATCGACGAATCTGCGGCCTTGACTTTTGCTACACTTCTTGCGATGAATGTGTCGCTAAAGTAATTTTCACCTGTAGATGTGGGGGAGGGAGGGGGGTTGGAGCGAAGGGGCAGAGCTATCAGAACGAGGAGGCGCACGCTCGGGTCAGTCACAGCCATGTCAGGTCGAACCGGATGACTGCGAGGCCCTACATGTTGCCCCTTTCACACCAATCGGTTCCAGGGCCGGTTCGGAGCTTGTGCCTGATAAGCACCGGTTTTTCCTGTTCACGCCGCAGCGGAGACGGCTCTTTTCCACGAAAACCGGTTCTTACCAAGCTTGAAAAAAGTGTCGGTCTAGCCTAGGCAAGAACCGCATACGTCACGCTTACGTCGGAGGGGTGCGAGATTAGCCTGAACGAACAACTGTTAGTTCAGGTTAATCTCGAACCCCCACTCCGAGTAGCCTACGGCAAATACAAGTTGAAACAAGCATTAGCGCTGAGCAAAGTGACTAGAACGCATTTGTAAAATAAACACACTTTATAAAGTCAGGCAACACTAACCAGTAACCAGGCTTCGTGTGATCCTGTTTATTTGACCACCTGTTCGCTGTTATTGATCATTGTGGAGGAGGCAGATGTTTTGTTATGTATTATAGCAGCTATCAGATGGAATCAATACATGGGCTGCACAGGTTGTCATGTCCGACTATCACAAGTAGAATCATAATGAAAAATACGCTGGTAAAATGTGCCTGTAGAAAACAGCTTATGCCACAAGTTATAGCAACAAGCTACAAGTAGCCTAGTCAATATAGTCAGTTTAGCTTCGGTTGCTATGCTAACATCACCCATGTCATACCAGAGAAACTTTCATAACAGCGTTGTGATGCCAAACAGCATCAATTCAAACTGAAACACATTCACTTGGGGAATTGGGGATATTTATCAGCTGCTTGTGTGACAGTCAGACAGTGAATAGGCGCTGCTGTGAGTTAACGGGAGAATAAACTCCGGTGGAAGAGCAGCACTGCAGCGGTCGGTAAATGCCGCTGTAACACATTAATAAACAATGAACCACGGCAATCTGGAGAATATTATAAGGTTGGAGAAATAGTTATTTAATTTAATCTGGCTTCGTATGATTAAAAGTAACACGATCATCGACCCAACGCCGTCCCCCGTTGTTGTTGTTGTTGTTGTGAGCGAAGCACAGAGCTAGAACGGGAGCTGCGTTGGTGTGAAAGGGGCAACAGTAGTCACTTGTGTGACTGACCCGAAAGCCTCGTTGTTCTGATAGCTCCGCCCCTTCGCTCCAACCCCCCTCCCTCCCCCCACATCTACAGGTGAAAATGACTTTTGCGACACATTTATCGCAAGAAGTGTAGCAAAAGTCAAGACCGCAGATTCGTCGATTTATACTGCCACAGAGCAGATTCGTCAAGTTGTAATGACTGATTTGAGAGGTTGTAATAACCAAGTTGCAGTTGTAATGGAAAATATATTTTCAAAATATGTATTTTTCTGCAAGTGAACATTTCATCACTAAGTTCATTTTTTTTCTACAAGCTACGCATTTTTTTTTTTCTTCTGTGACTTCAAATTTGGTTCACAGTTACGTGGATATTTGATACAAGTGTAAATGTATGCACACAAGCTCAGATTTTTCTGCAAGTGCTCACATCAGGTTTTACACGCCATCACATTTTGCACCATATCGACCTTCATAGTTTCCGGTCCTACGACGCTGGTTCTCTTCTTAGCGGGCTAGATCTCCATGGTAACTTATGCTGAACTGCTAACCTGCTCCGGAGCAGGTTTGGTTCCAGGATAAGAGATCAACTCAGTGTAAGCACTGCCTGCTGACCGATCAGAGCTCAGTGTGTGGAGTTTAAAGCAATCAAATCATATTACAGGAGAAAGGAAATACAGAAAAACTGCCGTTGCAGGAAAGACGGCCGGTGAAAATCAACTGACTAAGAACGTGAAAATTAATAGAATATCACCTCCCATGTTCATAGCAATCTGACAAATATAACATTAGCGTTAAGAAAGCTTACTTAAATATCTGCCACAAGTTAACATAAGTAACCGGATCAAAGTAACATTACAGTCCGCGGCACTGTGATTATGTGTCCCATAATCATTCATATCACATCATGATGTATCATATATTTCCTTATCTGAGTCAGCTGAGCCGTATCTGGCCGTGCAACACTCACAGTGTCCCATACTGTATGCAGAAGTATTATTTTAAGCAACACATTAAGTTGACGAAACACTCGAGTCAAATGTAATTAAAGTCAGATCCACTCGTGTCTTAGACAGGTTTTTATCATAAACCTGTTAATGTAGCATTCAAACACTTTTTTTTACCAGCTTTATTCACCTTGCAGGTGCAGCTATGTGGCTTTTGTTGTGTTCAAAATTCCAGGAAAGACAAACAACTTCTAAGTTAACTATTTATTATAAGAGAGGAAAATATATTCACTTGGCCAAGGACTCCGTCCGGTCACAGAAATCACAGGCAGCAGAGCTGTAACCTGTCAGTCTATTTCCCGAAAGAGCCCAGAACCTTGTGCAACAATACATTTTATTACACAGGGCGTTGCCCGTGCATTTATGATTGGTCAAGACTATATGAAGAGATACCGTGGTTTAGACTTGGTTCTCTTTGGTAGGTGTGCAGACTTAGAAAAAAGTCTCTTGGCAACACGATCCTCCAATCAACCTTCGGCTGGCCCTACTCTATCCGCTATCCTAGTCATTTGTTTTAGCTAAAGCTGCTTTGCAGACAGATAGTGGAATCCTCCATTTACACTGATTCCCAGTTATGCAGGGGCGTTGAGCACACACACGACCAAGGCCAGAGCTTCAATAACTCATTGTCTCTGCAGTGTGCACCTGACTTTTGCAACATTTCTAATGCAGGCTAAAAACTTTCTTGCTGTAACTTTTCCCTTCGTTTCCAATCCAATCCATCAAACCTTGGGATTGGTGATTTTGTCTATTTATTCCAAAGTCACCGCCACATAAAATGAGCACAATAAGCTTATAATGTAACAACAAGAATCAGTCTTTCTAATGTTGTATACAAATAGACTCCACAAATCCCTCCTTTCACACCTTTTAAGGTGTGAATCTAATCTACGTCTATCAATTAATCAATCAATGTTTATTTATATAGCCCAATATCACAATTGTTACATTTGTCTCAGTGGTCTTCACAGTGTGTACAGAATATCAGTATGACAATACGACACCCTCTGTCCTTAGACCCTCACATCGTACAAGGAAAAGCTTCCAGAGAAAACCCACAGTTTAAAGGGGAAAATGGGAGAAACCTCAGGGAGAGCAACAGAGGAGGGATCCCTCTCCCAGGACGGACAGACGTGCAATAGATGCCGTGTGTAAATCGAAGAGATAATACATTTTACAGCATATAGACCGAATGTTAGGAAATGCATGTGTCTGTAATGAGAAGATGAATCCACGAGGATGTCAGCAATCTTGTGGGAGCCATCAGGGAAGTAGTATTACATTACATTACATTGCATTTAGCTGACGCTTTTATCCAAAGCGACTTACAATAAGTGCGTTCGACCAACAAAATACAAACTTGAAGAAAACAGAATCACAGAAGTACATCAGGCTTCATAGAGCCAAACATTTCAAGTGCTACTCAACTGGCTTTAGATAAGCCAGTCCTTTATTAGTATAAAAGTGCTTCGTTAATAGTTCTATCGCTCGAAGTGGAGTCGAAAGAGATGAGTTTTCAGTTTGCGCCGGAAGATGTGCAAGCTATCTGCCGTCCTGATGTCAATGGGGAGCTCATTCCACCATCCTGGAGCCAGGACAGCAAACCCACGTGTTTTTGCCGATGGGAACTTGGGTCCCCCTCGCAGCGAGGGCGCAACGAGTCGTTTGGCTGATGCAGAGCGTAGTGCACACGCTGGGGTGTACGGTTTAACCATGTCCTGGATGTACGAAGGGCCAGATCCATTCGCAGCATGGTAAGCAAGTACCAGTGTCTTGAAGTGGATTCTAGCAGTTACCGGAAGCCAGTGAAGGGAGCGGAGGAGCGGAGTGGTGTGGGAGAATTTAGGAAGGTTGAAGACCAGACGAGCTGCTGCATTCTGGATGAGCTGCAGAGGTCGGATGGCACATGCAGGTAGACCAGCCAGGAGGGAGTTGCAGTAGTCTAGGCGTGAGATGACGAGAGCCTGGACCAGAACCTGAGTCGCTTTCTGTGTCAGCTGGGGACGTATCTTCCCTGATATTGTAAAGCGTGTATCTGCAGCAACGGGTTTGTAGCAGCTATGTTTGTAGTGAAGGACAGGTTGTTATCTAGGGTCACACCCAGATTCCTTGCAGTCTGAGTCGGGGAAACAACTGAGGTGCCGATGTTGATTGTTAGGTCAAGAGTGGGACAATCTTTTCCCGGAAGGAAGAGCAGCTCTGTCTTTTCAAGGTTGAGCTTGAGGTGATGAGCAGACATCCACTGAGAGATGTCAGCTAGACAAGCAGAGATGCGTGCGACGACCTGGGTCTCTGAGCGGGGAAAGGACAGAATTAATTGGGTGTCGTCAGCGTAGCAGTGGTAAGAAAAACCATGCGGGCTAATGACTGATCCGAGCGAGTTTGTGTACAGGGAGAAGAGGAGGGGACCAAGAACAGAGGCCCTGAGGGACCCCTGTAGTTAATTGACAAGGGTCGGACTCAGATCATCTCCAAGTCACCCTGTAGGTACGGTCTTTCAGGTATGAGGTGAGGAGGGAAAGTGCAGAGCCTGAAACTCCAAGTTTTTGGAGAGTGCGAAGGAAGATCTGATGATTCACCGTGTCGAATGCAGCAGACAGGTCCAACAGGATGATGACAGAGGAGAGGGATGCAGTTTTGGCAGTGTGCAGTTCCTCCGTGACAGCAATGAGAGCAGTTTCTGTGGAGTGACCTGCCTTGAAACCAGACTGGTGCGGATCCAGAAGGTTGTTCTGATTGAGATAACAGGAGAGTTGTCTAAAGACAGCGCGTTCAAGTGATTTAGACAGGAACGGGAGGAGAGAGACAGGCCTGTAGTTTATAACATCAGACGGGTTGAGAGTGGGTTTTCTTTAGGAGAGGGTTTACTCTTGCCTCCTTGAGACTGTTTGGAAAGTGACCAGAAGTTAGAGAAGTGTTGATGAAATGGGTGAGAAACGGTAGAATATCAGGAGCGATAGTCTGAAGGAGGTTTGAAGGGATAGGGTCCAGAGGACAGGTGGTAGGGCGGGCAGAGGTAATGAGGGTAAGAACCTCACTTGGAGAGAGAGGGGAAAAGGAGGTTAGTGTGAGTATGGTGAGAGTCTGGCAGGACCGCAGGCGCAGAGACAGGTTCAGCCACGACTCGAAGTCCAGGACTCAGGATAGAGGACACACGACCACAGCAACAGGATTAGTCTCGACTCAGGATCCCGGCGTATATATGGACACAAAAAAGAGATTTGGGGGAAACTGGGTTAATCGGAACATGAGAGTACACAGGTACAAACAGCCAGAAAGACGGAGTAAGGTGCCCCCCTCAACAGTCCAAGCCTATAGCAGCTAAACTAACGTGTCTACATACATACACTCCCTTAGGATAGGTTGAGGGAAAAGGGTAGCAAGTAGGAAACAGAGGTGGAGAGGCACACACAGGGAGAAAGGTCCCCACTGGAACCTGAATTGGTTAGAGGTAAGGAGTAGGTCTGTGGCTACGTTCCACACTTCCCGGCCGGGCTAGGCCTTCTCTGCAACCTGTTACCCTCTAATAGAACCTCGAGAGGTCAGAGAGGAGAAAGGTTTTGGATAAAGTTTTAAATAAAAGATCTACGTTTTTAGGATTTAAGTGAAAGAGTAAGAACTAAAATGTATAGGTGAAGAGGCACAACGTATCTACGTCAATGCACTCTTATTAGATTATTTTATTTTATCACTATAAGCTTTATCAAAAAGGAAGGTCTTAAGCGTACTCTTAAAAACGGATAGGCTGTCTGCCGCCCCAACACAAACTGGAAGCTGATTCCACAAATGTGGAGCTTGATAAGAAAAGGCTCTGGCTCCCATTGTACTTTTAGAGACTCTAGGAACAACCAACAACCCTGCATTCTTGGAACGCAATGCCCTAGTAGGACAGTAGGGTATAATGAGTTCTTTAAGGTAAGATGGCGCCTGCCCATTAAGGGCTTTGTAGGCGAGAAGAAACATTTTAAATGATATCCTGTGTTCTATAGGGAGCCAGTGTAAGGCAGCCAGAACAGGAGTAATGTGGTCCCTTTTCCTAACTCTGGTTAGTACACGAGCCGCAGCATTTTGAATCAGCTGAAGCGACTTGACTGACTTCTTGCTACACCCTGATAATAAGGAGTTACAATAATCCAGCCTTGAAGTAACAAATGCATGGACTAGTTTCTCTGCATCGTTTTGAGGCAAGATATGCCTGATTTTTGCAATGTTGCGTAGATGGAAGTAGGCGGTCCTTGAAATTGATTTTATGTGGGCGTTAAAGGATAAATCCTGATCAAATATAACACCAAGATTCCTTACAGTCTCACTGGAGGCCAAATTAATGCCATCCATAGTTAGTATATCTTTAGATAATTTGTTTCATAGATTCTTCGGGCCAAGTACAATAACTTCAGTTTTGGTCGTGTTTAACATCAAAAAATGTAAGGTCATTCACGTTTTTAAGTCCTTTAGGCAGTCTTGAATTTTATTTAGATGATTAATTTCATCAGGCTTGATTGATAAATATAGTTGAGTATCATCCGCATAACAATGAAAGTTTACAAAATGATTCCTTATAATATTGCCTAACGGAAGCATATATAATGTGAACAAAATAGTTCCGAGCACTGAGCCCTGTGGCACTCCATGGCTAACTTTGGTTTGCATGGAAGATTCATCATTGACACATACAAACTGAGAGCGTTCAGATAGATAGGACCTAAACCAGTCTAAAGCAGTTCCCTGTATGCCAACTAAGTGCTCTAGTCTTTGCAATAGGATATCATGGTCGATAGTATCAAATGCAGCACTGAGATCGAGCAAAACAAGAATAGAGACAAGTCCCTTGTCTGAGGCTATTAGAATGTCATTTGTGACTCTAACCAGAGCTGTCTCTGTGCTATGATGTGTTCTAAAGCCAGACTGACAATCTTCAAATAAATCATTGTTTTTTAAGTAATCACACAACTGTTTTGCAACCGCTTTCTCAAGAATATTTGAGAGGAATGGGATATTAGAAATAGGTCTATAATTGGCTAAAACCTCTGGATCGAGGTTGTGCTTTTTAAGTCGCTTTGGATAAAAGCGTCAGCTAAATGCAATGTAATGTAATGTAAATGTAATGTAAGAAGCGGTTTTATCACTGTTACTTTGAATGATTGTGGAACATAGCCTGATAATAAAGACATATTCATAATATTTAATAAAGAAGTGCTAATTAATAGAAACACTTCCTTCAACAGCTTAGATCTGCACCTTCCAAAGTAGGATGAATGCTGTCTCTCTTAATCAGACCAGGTTTTCCCCAGAAGGCTGTCCAATTATTTACGAAGCCCACATTATTTGCTGGGCACCACCAAGACAACCAGCACTGAAACGATGACATGCGGCTATACATGTCATCATTGATCAGATTGGGGAGGGGACCAGAGAAAATTACGCTGTCCGATATTGTTTTAGCATAACTACACACCGACGCCACATTAACTTTGGTGCATTCTGAATGGCGTAAACGAACATCATTACCACCGACGTGAATAACAATCCTACTGTATTTACGTGTATTCTTAGCCAGCAGTTTAAGATGAGCCTTAACGTCGCATGCTCTGCGTCTCTGGTGTAATTTATGAATCTCTGCTGGTTATACTAGATATAGCTCACCCCATCCACATTCTTGTTGATTGTGGGACAGAGGAATATTAATTCAAAACCTGCTGATATTTGGTTTCTATCTGTAAACTCATCAGGAGGCACCCTAATGCTGTCTTTAGCTAAAAACTCCCTCAAACAGTTCATACTGTTACTAGAAGACAGTATGAACACTTTAAAAGTGTAAATGAAATCCTCTTTCATTTACACTTTTAGTTTAAACCATATGTATGTCTTTTCTTATCTCTGTAAATTATAAATGGTGTGCTTATTATTTCTAATATTAATGTTTTCTATATTAATTTTAGACCTCCTTAAAAAAATATAGTTAACTGAAATGTTTAAAGAGCAAAGGATATAGTTCTGAACACAATAAACAGCTCCATGAGTACTACATTGCGTTGGATGGTGAGCTCCTTCCCTGCAAGGCCAGGGCTGCAGTTGAATAGTCCAAAAATCAGCTCCTTCTCCTATCCCTTGACCTCTGAGTGAAACGTCACGGGGTTAAGGGATAGTGGATAGGAGAATTGAACAGGATTTAGGAGAAGAGACTGCGGTACTTTAGAGAATCCGACTGCACTTTCACTATCCGACGTGTTTATGATGCGCCAGCGGACGTCAGAGTCCTGCATCGGGTCGGGTACCCGCGGGTATATTAAAATAATAATAATTTAGTTTAATGTTTAAATCCTCAGACCGCGCATAATCATAACCTCTGCAGCGCATCAATCTGCTGCTGAGCGCGCCACATTCAAAATGGCTGAGGTGAAGCTCTCTACGGAGAATACAGCATTTTCAATAACACTTCCTCAAGAGCGAAATCCAACGTCTGGGAGGATTTTGGTGTCATCTGGACCTAGATGGAGAAAATAACCAACATCCCACGCTTTTTGAGACAAATATACAACTGCGTGTGTTAATAATTGCACGTTTTCACTGCTCATATATATGCGGGTTCGGGTCGGATTGTGGATCTTGTGCCGACGGGTCGGGTCGGGTTGCAGAACTAATTGGCAATATGTGCGGGGGGCGGGTTCGGTATTGCGGGTCGCGGGTGCGGAGCGGGAGCCGGTCTTGAAAATCAGACCCGTGCAGGACTCTGGCCGACGTCATAAATGTGCGTCTGCTGCTGTGGGGAAACTATGGAAACTACAGTTTTCTATACAGCGGACTACAACATGGATGTTTAATAAGAACGAGGGACTACTGTAAACTCATCTAGAGACTCTGCACCGTGCTCTGATGCTGTTGCTTTATGCTTTATGAACGTGGACAACAGAGAAACATATTCTTCATGACCAAAGTTGGAATTGAAATAAAAAAGGAAAGTGAAACTTATGCTCGTCACCCTCTCCCTCCGGTCCACGTTAATACAAATGATCCCAACACGTATGATTGTATGAACTAAATATCTTAAAATCAATACAAATGTATTTATTATAAACGTTAGTCCTTATATCTATCAGTGTGTATATCACCATTCAAACATATTTTAAAAGTTGAACAAACCCCACACAGCTCAGTAAAGACTGTGAAATGTTGACTTTATTTGATCATTTCAGTAAAAACTAACGTTCATATTTCTCTTTTTGATTATAATACTGATGAACGTTCAAAACAAAGCACTTTGGCAACTTACCACATACTTTTAAAAATGCTTAATAAGCACCGTAACTTTCATGATATCATTTCTCGGTCATAATCGTTTGTTTCCGTGAACGGCCGACTGTTGAGTGACGGCAAATGCTGCGGCTGCAATGCATTGTGGGGCAGCATTTTCTCCTCTCCTTTCGTCAAGGGAGGTCCAGTGGTTCCTAAGCTAAAGGAGGTTATAAAGGAAGTTTGAAACCTCCTTTCCTATCATCTAGAGCAGTGGTTCCCAAACTTGTTGTGCCCAAGGCACACCAAAGGACAAGTCAAAATCTCAAGGCACACCTATTGTGCAAAATAGCCCTTATAACACGTGTTATCACTCATATCATGTAAAATATCTGTAAATGTGCATAATTATTTACTAATGCCAAATAAAATGTGACAAAGAGAACTATATTACTCATGAAATATTTATTAACGAAATATTTCAGAAATTAATTTGAAACTTTATCAAATTAGGCTTCATCAAAGCAGCAACACACTCATTTAAACCAGACAGGTCACAAAATAAAAAATGATGCAAAGGAAACTCAGCAGAAATTCAGCACAGAGAACTGTCAATGCAAGGAAGCTGCATTGCATGGTCCTGAACTACAAATTATAAATGTAACATTTCAGCAATCAGCATTGAAACATGTGCTATTGTAAATATTTTGCCGACTTACAAATTAGTGAGATACATGTGCCCGTCGGGGCGCGCAGAATGTTTTAATCCTTGGTGGCACTGAGGAGAGGGCCACTCGCAAGTCCTGTTCAACAGAGAGCCGTGACCTCCTGTTGTTCTTCATGTAAATCAGAGTAGAGAACGCCAACTCCAGAGATGGGGTCGTTACTAAAAAAATGTAATATATTACATATTACTTTTTTTAAAAAAAAGAAAGTTATATATTACACTACTTCGTTACTATCTACATAAAGTAACTCGTTACTTTACTCGCCGAGCACGTACGAGCTGCGCATGCGTGAGTGGCAATAACTTTCATTACCAGCAGGCGGCGGTAGTGTGTATTTGTCATTCAAAACAGGCAACAACCGGAAGACAGAGAAGAAGAACAGACTACGTGATATAAACAAACAACAAATAGCGTGTGCGGTAGCTTCACCTTAGCATGTGTTCTTTGCAGGTGTGTGTGTTGAGGTTTGACCACGTGGTGTTTCCAGCAGTGGATAACAGCTGCTGGCCTGGACACAGTTTGCACCTCACCGTCACATTCCTGTCTATTCTTCGGACGAACTCAAAGTAATGGGCATACCTCCACCCCTCGAAAGTTATCGCTGACTCAGCCATGTTTATGCAGCACTGCACGTGGAGATGTGGACGCGCAAGTCGCGCAGATTACGTACATATAAACCTACAAAGTACTGATATAGTAAATTAAAAAATAATTATTTTTGTGTAGTTGTATATTGCCATAATAACGTATGGTTGTCACAAAATCCCACGGCACACCCGGACTTGCCTCACGGCACACCAGTGTGCCGCGGCACACCGTTTGGGAACCACTGATCTAGAGAATTCGAACGGCACTTGTTATCATGGCTGCCACTGAGGGACTTCCGGGTCATTTCACTCCGTTAGGAAGGTTCCTAAGCTAAATGGACTATTTGACTGCAACCCAAGTCTTCCCTGTCAGTTTTGATTAACTTTTTAAAGCACATTATCTGTTTTGGATCTCCTATGACCAGGCCTTAAACGGCATGTAGGCATTTTTGCAGACCACCATCTACAACATTGATGTAAACTTGTTGCCATGTACACTTTTAGATGTTGGTCATCCTGCTCGGTGATTGTTAGTCTTTCAAAACACATTTTTTTTGTCAGTTTACATTAGCTAGTGTATGGTATTCCACGTTGTCCATTTGTTGTAACAGGATTTTGGAATGATGACCTCTAAAGTGTTTCCCCAGGCTAAAGAGGCCTAATGAGCAAATGTACACCCATGACCAATGTATTGTGTGTGTTGTTTGATGTTGCTACTGATTATATGTTATATTTAAAACACGTCAAAATCAAATTTTTGAAAATAAACGCATATTTTCAAGAATCTGATGTGTAATTTATTTCCTGAAGTGTTAATGATTCACCCCAAAATGGTTTGTTTGGTGTACATCAGCTAAACAGCACTGAAACAGTGTTAAAAATGACCATGGAGTACATTTTCTCTCTCAAAGTGTTGAATAATCAGCTCTGCACAGTGACACTAAAAGACTGACTAAGAGTAAATGTTTAACTCTCTGAGGGTTCTAGGTTTACACTGCACGTGTTGGAAAGCACTCAAACAGTGTCAAAAAAGTACCAGTTATAGAGTATATTTTGACTCCCAAAGTGTTCAAATCAAACTCTTTATTTGGAGTTTATATTTTACACTTTTGACAGTGTTCAGAGAACACCAAACTATTGGACCTATATAAACCCCGAAACTGGTGTTAAATGTACTCTTATAGAGTACAATGTACTGTTTTTGCTGTGTTGAGTTACTGAGTTGATAACCAGCGTCGTAGGACCACTTAGCGAGAGCGCGTTTGTTTTGGATTAGGTAAGCCAGCTAACTCAAACATATCCAGGGTATGTTGAACTGCATTCGTAGTACAGGCCTAGTGCTAGCTGCGCTAACGGATATAAGAAGAATATGTTTCTACAACAAAGGTGGAGGGGAGCTCTCTCCTGACAGACTGAGAGGCTGATAACTACAGCTCAGTGAGGTAGTGATGTGTCGGTCGCGAACGAGCCGATTATTTTGAACGGCTCTTTGGTACGAACGAGGGGAACCCGAGTCCTACTTGGTGAGAGCTGTTCTTTTTATCGTTCAATCGTTGGTCCGCACTCACTGCCTGCCAGCATCCACTCGCCTTTTAAAAAGCTTGATTTTGTTCCCCAAACGTATTCTGTGAAGACCCGCCCCTACTCTGATTGGTAGGTTTCAGCACGAGGAGTGAGATGGGGTGGGTCTTAACGGAATATGCAAGAGAGAGAGAAGTCATAACAAGTGGTACAGGACAGGTAGACGACGTGTTTTTCGGATGGAAAATGAGCCAAACGCGAAAACGCAGCATTTGGATGCACTTCAACCAAAACCCAGGCAGTGATTAAGTGCACCATTTGTAATGGCAAAATATCCTTTAAAGCAGGGTCAACAAATAATCTCCATCGCCACTTAAAAACACAGTATCTAATATTAAGAGTTGCGTGAATTTCATTCAAGGCAAGGCAACTTTATTTACTTAACACATACAGAGGGTACATTCAAAGTAGTACATTCACTGACATGAATGACACGGATATGGCGCCACCTTGTGTCATGTTTACAATGCAGAATATTGACATTAGGTCTGGCAATACAGTCAATCATTATCCTGGTGATTATTTTGCAGATAAACCTAGTAACCCCGCCCCCTTTAAAAAAAAAAAAATGGCTCTTTTGAACGGCTCTTTGAAAGGAACGGAGCCATAAGATCCGGCTCCCATCACTACAGTGAGGTAAAGGACTCTCTCAGTGTTTAGATAGCTAACTTTCCTCATTCCCCTGGGAATAAGGAAAGGTCTCCTGCAAGGAGACAGGTTCACACATGCCCCTTTCACACCAACGCGGTTCCCGTTCTAGCTCCGTGCTTGCGCTCTTCTGGTTCGGAACCGATTCTTCTTTTCAGCCCCCGTATTGTTCACACCGCCCAGAGCCCGACTGGTGCTGCCGCTGCTGCGTCATAACGTCACCGTTTACGTCACTGATTTTCTCCCCAACGGCGCTCACTACAACAACAACAATGTGGGACTGCATCGGGTCGATGATTGTGTTGCTTTTAATCATACGAAGCCAGATTAAATTAAATAACTACTTCTCAACCCTTATACATTTCTCCAGAGTGCCGTGGTTCATTGTTTATTAATGTGTTTCAGCGGCATTTACTGAGTGCTGCCCGCTGTTTGGCATCATTATGACAGTTTCTTTGGTATAAAATGGGTGATGTTAGCATAGCAATCGAAGCTAAACTGACTATCTTGACTACTTGTTGCTATCCTATTGTGGCATAAGCCGTTTTCTACAGGCATATTTTACCGCCGTATTTTTCATTATGACTTATGACTCTGCCAATTTAGCTTTTAATCATTTCTGAAGGATATCAAAAAATAATTTCTTACTAGTAAGAAGGATAATTCTTGATATCAAAAATTCCATTCTTACTAGTAATAATGTTTATTTCTGATAGAAAAAAATTGAATTTTAAGTAGTTGGAAAGCGAATTCTTGATATCAGAAATTCAATTGTATCCAGTTGTAATGTGTATTCTTGATATCAGAAATGCGATTTTAACTAGTGAGATTTGCATCGTTTTTCTCATTCATTTCAATGGGAGTTGGAATTAAAACTAGTACAAATACCAATTTCTGATATCAAGAATTCAATTTGAACTAGTCGAAATGCCAATTGTTGATATCAAAAACACAATTTGAACTAGTTCAAGATCCTTTTTTATAACTAGTTAAAATTGAATTCCATATCAAAAAAAGGATTTTGAACTAGTTCAAATTGTATTTCTGATATCAACAATTCAAATCAAATCAAGTTTTATTTATATAGCACATTTATAAACGATTTTTGGTCGAGCCAAAGTGCTGTACATAAAATAAAAATAGCCTACAGTAGAGACACTTTACAGCAAATACAACAGCACAGATTGTTCAGAATATCAGTATGAGATAAACGACACCCTCTATCCTTAGACCCTCACATCGTACAAGGAAAAACTTCCAGAGAAAACCCACAGTTTTAAGGGAACATGGGAGAGCAACAGAGGAGGGATCCCTCTCCCAGGACGGACAGACGTGCAATAGATGCCGTGTGTAAATCAAAGAGATAATACATTTTACAGCATATAGACCGAATGTTAGGAAATGCATGTGTCTGTGATAAGAAGATGAATCCACGAGGATGTCAGCTACGATCCTGTGGAAGCCATCAGGGAAGCAGCATGACGAGACCCAAGGCAGGACCGCAGAGACAGGTTCAGCCACGACCCGAAGTCCACGACTTAATCCAGAACTCAGGATAGAGGATCCAGGACACAGGACTACAGCAAGAGGATCAGCCTCGACTCCGGATCCCGGCGTAGATATAGATACAAAACAAGAAAAAAGATTTGGCTGGGTTCATCGGAACAAGAGAATACACAGACACAGACAGAGAGGGAAAAGGTCATTGGATAAAAGTTATTCTTGATAACCCTCTAGAAAGATCTCATGAACTTCCCCACTCAATCTATCAAGACCCGAGCAGTTCTATTAGATATAGATAAGAAACAGAGATAGGGAGCACAACAACCTATCTCTTCGTCAGATGCACTCCCCCGCTTATCTAAGCGACTCTGTACCCCGTTACCCTCTACAAGGCCATAGACCAGCAGAGGGAAAATGGGGGGTGGGTAAGGGTAAGGGTTTTTAAGAATAAACCGCAAGGGTCTAAAGGGAAAAAAGATGAAATATAAGGTACTATATTTTAAGTAATCCTATCTACTATTCCTATATTTGAATAATGTATAAACTATTTTAAAAATACTTTATGAAATCCTATGTTATTTTATAAATATTAAAATAAAGAACTAAATGAATAAATAAATAAATAGATAATTAAACAAAAGCCAAAGAGAAAAAGTGAGTTTTAAGTGTTGATTTAAAAAACCCCAGGGTCTGGGCCGAGCTCACATGGAGGGGCAAAGTATTCCAGAGCCTAGGGCCAGCTGCTGCAAAAGCTCGATGCCCTTGGGTTTTTAGCCTGGTCTTAGGCACTATCAACAACAGCTGATCAGCCGACCTTAAGGCTCTGCCTGGGGTGTAGCGATGGAGGAGTTTGGCTATATAGGCAGGAGCCAGCCCATTTAGGGCATTAAAAACAAATAAAAGGAGTTTAAAATCTATTCTGAACCGAACTGAAAGCCAGTGCAGTGAGGCCAGAATTGGGGTGATATGGTCGCGCTTTTTATGGCCAGTGAGAAGACGTGCTGCTGTGTTCTGAACTAGCTGGAGGCGTCTAATTGAGGCCTGATCCATACCCACATACAGAGCATTGCAGTAATCCAGTCTCGAGGTAACAAAGGCGTTAATAACCCTTTCTAGGTCTTTAAAAGATAAAAACGACTTGGTCTTAGTCAATAGTCGTATTTTGAAAAAGCAGGTCTTGACTACAGTGCTAACCTGCTTATCACATTTAAAGGCACTGTTGAAGGTCACTCCAAGGTTCATGACAGAGGGGAAGATATTTTTATTGAGGGAGCCCAGAATATCAACCGGGGAGACTGTTGGTTGGGGTCCAAAAAAGATGACCTCGGTCTTGCTCTCATTAAGGGTGAGGAAGTTTTGGCTCAGCCAGGATTTAATCTCTGTTAAGCAGTCCTTCAACTGCTGTAGTGAGTTGGCATTTTGATTGAGAGGCAGATAGATCTGTACATCATCAGCGTAACAATGGAAGGGGATATTATATTTTGTAAGAATTGAACCTAGGGGCAGTATGTACAATAGAAAAAGGATGGGGCCCAGAATCGAGCCTTGGGGAACCCCACAGGTAAGAGGGGGCTTTAGCAGAGGAGAAGACACCTAACTGCACTAAGAAGCTACGGTCCGTCAAATAAGACCTGAACCATGCAACAGCAGAGCCTGTAATACCTGAGGACTGTTCAAGCCGTGACAACAGGATACTATGATCTACAGTGTCAAAGGCAGCAGTTAAATCTAACAGCACCAAAACAGCTTGGCTGCCTGAATCGGCGGCTAAGAGCAGATCATTAAAAACTCTTAAAAGGGCTGTTTCAGTACTATGCATAGGTTTAAAGCCAGACTCAAATGTTTCATGGATACCATGCGTGGTTAAAAATGACTGCAACTGGGCGTAGACTACTCGCTCCAGGGCTTTAGATAAAAAGGGTAGCTGGGAGATGGGCCTGAAATGTGCGAGAATGGAGGGATCGAGATTTTTCTTTTTAAGTAGTGGCTTAACCATGGCATGTTTGAAGGCAGCTGGGACACATCCTGAGCTAAGAGAGGTGTTTACAAGCAATAAAACACTTGCTCCAACTGATTCAAAAATATCTCTAAGGAAGCGAGAGGGAATGCTGTCTAAGATACAGTTTGTCGGCCGCAGGTGCTTGACTACATCCGAGAGAGAAGAGAGGGATACAGGCTCAAAGTGGTCGAGGGCAGCAGGGCACAGAAAGGGAGCAGGATCTAGGGTAGCACTAGTATAGGCTAGCCTAAGAGCAGATACTTTTTCGATAAAAAATGTAAGAAATGTATCGCAGAGAGTAGTTGATGGCACAATTAGAGAAGCATCACAAGGATTAATGATCGAATTGAGGACATTAAAAAGAACTTGAGGATTATTGAGATTAACAGAGAAATATACTCTGTTTTGGCTGCTTTGACTTGATGTCTGATAATCGGAAAGGCAAGCACGAAGAATTTCTAAGGAGACATGAAGTTTATCCTTTTTCCATTTTCTCTCTGCACGCCTACAAGCGCGCCTAAAAGCGCAAGTACAATCATTGAGCCACGGTTCTAAGAGAACTTTGTTGCGTCTAAGCGTAAAAGGAGCAACAGAATCGAGTATTTGTGTGCATGTCGAATCAAACAAAGAGATAAGCACATCCGCACTAAAAGCACAGTTCACCTCTAATTTACAAATCGGATAAGTATTAAAAGCATCTGAAAACTGTGAGGCAGTCAAGGGGTTAATTGAACGCAGACAACGCGCAGGAGCACGTGATTTGACTCCTACAGAAGGGATCGAGGTTGTAAACAGAACCGGTAAATGGTCTGAGATACGCGTTGCTGCACATATTTCATCCACAGAGATAGACAATCCAAACGATAATACTAAGTCTAAGGTGTGTCCTTTATCGTGTGTTGGGCCAACCACAGACTGAATAAGACCGAAAGAGTCAAGGAGGTTTAAAAAATCCCTAACCAGAGGTTTAGACTCGCAGCACACATGGACATTAAAGTCTCCGCAGATCAAAACACGATCATATTTCACTGTGATCCCGGACAGAAAGTCAGAAATAAAATCATTATTGTACTTTGACGGACGAAACACGAATGCGCAGAGTATAGGCAAGGCTTGGTTCAATTAAAAAAGCTGCAACTCAAAGCTAGCATAGCTAGTTACTGGGTGAAGCAAACGGCATTGGAGATTAGCTCTAAACACTGAAGCTATACCCCCACCACGGCCGGTGGTACGGGGGGAGCTGAAGAAAGTACAGTCGGGAGGAAGAAGTTCAGAAAACGGTACATACTCGCCGGTGTGGACCCATGTCTCCATCAGGAACATTAAATCCAGATCATGAGAGGTGAAGAAGTCGTTTAACAGGAACGTCTTGTTTGCTATTGACCTAGCATTTAGCAAAGCCATGCAGAGTTTTCTCTCCAGGCTGGCCGAAGGTGTAGTGCGTCTCAGCTGACGAAGATGTGCGTGTTGAACGCCACGTGGACCGGGAGCAGTCAGTCGGGCAGGAGGAGCTGCCAGCGGGCCCAGCAGAGGCCGCAGCTCCGGAAAGACAGGGTGAATCTACCGAACCCTCGGATGGCGTGCAGCGGGAGGGCCATGACATCTGATGCGTGGATAAGTCACGGAAGAAGCCGTCAGGTGTGCTTTTTGATGGACGAGCGCGCCACCACGCTTTCCCCGTCGCCTAAAGCGCTTTCGGTGAGGCAGGATGCAGGGCAACCGGCGCAGGTAGGTGGGAATATCTGACAGTAGAGGGGGGGGTCGATTTACGGTTGCCAGATATAGGTTTGGGCAGCAGTATAAACTCCAGTGAGGGTCTTAGGTGGAGGAGAGCTTGGCGATCATAGACAAGCAGAGCAGGGACATTCTGACAAACATAAAACAAAAACAGGATAGCTAAAGGCAGAGAGCTGAGGGAGCGGCATGCCGACACAGGCGCCATCTTGAAATCCTTGACAATTGAATTACTGTTCCTGTAGGCTCGGGGTATACTTATCTAATCATCACGCAATGTTCTGTGTACAACTGTGGAGTGATGAGGCCTGAGCCTAGACGCCAAACTCAAACTATATGCTGCCTCTAATAAACATATCAAAGAGAAACATGTGAGTTGTCTGACTGAAATAAAGTTTAGAAACACAAACAATTTTTTCAGCATCATAATACACATGACATCCCCAAATAACAACACATCAACTGTTGATGGTCTAGTAAAATGGAGATGAGCAGACTATTGGTCTATAATGATCACTCAAATCTGAACATTGATTTAAAAGATTATTGTTGATGACGAACTAACAACATCGGTGAGGGAGTCCTGATTCACAGTAGAACATAGACGTTGCCACAATGCAAAGCCTTTCCGCCATGAGCTTGGTGAGCCTGGGGTATAGGCAGTGAACCAACGATAAAAATAACGGCTCTCACCAAGTACAACTCAGTTCCCTTTGTTCGTACCAAAGAGCCGTTCTAAATAATCGGATCGTTCGCGAACGTCACATCACTAGACCCTTCGGTTGAAAGTCAACTGTCTTCCAGCTGAGCCTACATTTTGATTATGCCTGAAAACACTTACTTCACTTTTAATATACTTTGTCTTAGTCGATTATTTGCCAATCAACACATTCCTGCATTTCTATTTCTCACTCGTCGTCTCCCTTCTGTCAGTAGAACGATTAAATTGGAATGTGTAATTTGGAGCTAAACTTTTATTTAAACCAAGGAAAAGTAAGCAGGTTAGGAAACCAAACTAAGTGATGTGTTGAGTCTATCTTGTCCGCTGCGCTTCGACTCATTTCCGTAACTGCACACAGACCCACAGCCCTAAACAGTGCAAACATCCACAAGTGATACAAACAAACACACAATCTTCTAATAGTCAGTGAAGATTAGAAATCCTCTGAGACAGGACATGATTTCCAGTGAGGGTTTGAGCTCTCTTAATTCCATCGTGGCAACGGGCCCATGAGCAATATGAGTGTTGTAAAACTTTGAGGTGTCATTGGTTGAACCAATCTGAAGGACTATCTGAAGCATCACGTGGTATCGCCGGGCAGCGAGGCTTTGTTTGTCATCAATGACGTCACTGTCCTAACACGATACACGCTTCACCAAAAACTTCCTGGATTACTCGAACCACGCTCCGAAGCCTGGCGCAGTGAGTAATATCACTAGTTAAGACAGCTTTATCTTGTTTTTACTGCTCATAGGTCCAGCTTCCTGCTTAACCCTGACACGCATTGTTGGTTTGTTACATGTGTTACATCATCAATGAAGATCAATGAGCCTGTCCAGAAGAAACCATGCAAGCCCAAGCCATGACATCACCTCCACCGTGTTTCACAGATGAGATGTGCATTTGGGATTATGAGCAGATCCTTTCTTTTTCCACACGTTGGCCTTTCCATCACTTTGGTAAAGGTTCATCTTTGTCTCATCAGTCCATAAAACTTTGTCCCAGAACTGTTGAGCCTTGTTCCTGTACTTTTTGGTAAATTCAAATCTGGCCTTCATATTCTTATTGCTAATGAATGGTTTGCATCTTCTGGTGTAGCCTCTGTACTTTTGAGTACACAACTGCTGATGTTTTCCTTTGTCGACCAGTTTGAAGTCTGATGCTCAGTACACCAGTGCTTTCTTTCTAAATGGTTGTACTGGCTATGGCCAATGTTTGTGCAACGGCTCTGATGGATTTTCCATCTTCTCTCAGTTTCAAAATTGCTAGCTTTTCTCCCGTAGGCAGCTCTCTAGTCTTCATGTTGCAGTCTGCACAGGCAAAACCCAAAGCTCAAACTGAGAGTAGACATGCAGTGCTATTTATTGTTAGAATAATCAATGTAGCAGGACACACCTGGGCAACAAAACACACCTGTCAGGCACATGTTCCAATACTTTTGCTCACTTGGTCAGTTGGGTTTAAACAAAATGTGCTATCTTCTCAGTTGTATAACAGATCTAGATGTAAATACCTGGAATTAAAAGCTGAAATACTGATATTTTGTCTCATATTCATCTTTTGATGTCAAACCCAATTGTTTTCAATGTACAGCAAAAATAAAGCAATTGGCCTTGCTGTTCCAATAGTTTTGGAGGGGACTGTATATCGAAATGCAAAATGAAACACCATCTACAACTTAGTCTGATTTAGACTGAACTTGTGACGATCCAACATTTCTTTCAGAACATCATTAGTCTCCAAGCTCAGTTGTGCTTTATTTAATGTAAAGCCCATATGGCAGGGCACACTTTCTAAAATATAATGGCACTGTCCTTCTGCCTTTCACTTAACTTGTTCCCTGTTGATGTGTGCATTAACATTAGGTAAATAATGCTTGCCTAAAGATAGCTTATTACACATTATCAACCTACTACTTGCACCAGTAGCGTGGCGTGGGAAAAAAATTAGGGGGAGCCAATAATACGTCCTTTCTTTTGGGTCAGGGGTGTGGTGGTCAATGTAATAACGTAACCAGATGAGTGATTACAGCACCCGGTATCATTTTACACACATTTGTATCAGATGCAGGACTTACACACGCCTGTTATCTAACCGACAGGTCCGCACGCACTCTCCAGCCCAAACTCTAATAAGCATTAATTCACAAACTAAATCAGGAGACCTTTAACGTTTTACGTCCGATTCGCTCCTTTTTTCCTCGCTGTACACAGCTCCAGTTTGGGCATCGGCCTGTCATCAGATTGTATTTGTTGTTTCTGCTGTAGCGGAAGTTTAGTACAATTACTTTTGATGAAATACTCCAAATCTCCACCCTCCATAATTGCACTTGCTTCAGTTGCTTGCTACTTTCTAACGGCGGTGACGCTATCTATCTTCTATCGATTAGATTTATGATTCAAAAATTATAAAAGTAGGGTAGACATGTGGATATTATCCGACTGAACACAACGTGCATTTATCTAACAGGTTCATTTTCCACTGACCTTATTTCGAGCTATTTTCCTAAATCCTATGTAGAAATCCCATTGTTTTCTGTCGAGGGAAAACGAGAGCAGCTTACTTCCGGGTTTTAGGAGGCTTCACTGCAACACTAAGTTGATGCTATTTGATTGGATTGTGAGGCAAGGGAAGCCAGCCGCCTCTGGCTTCCCTTGGCATGGCCCTGACCAATCACAGGTTGGCAGGGGCATCACGTGGACCTGTTGCGCTGTTTCACTCTTTGTAAAATACTCAATGAGAATGGGGGAGAGACGGACCGGCAGCAACACACAACAAATAATTTTCCAAACTAAACGAAGTGTTTTTATTTATTTATTAAAATGATAACTACAATCCGAAAAAACAGGGGAAGCCTGGCTTCCCTTGGCCTCCAGGAGAAAACGCCACTGACTTGCACCATCCATTCAGGTTTGAGTGCCTTCTTTTTCTGAACTGCAATGCAGGAAATCTCAATCTGAAACGGTTCTCTGTGGAAGACCTTGGTGATGAATGAGTCATCTGAAAAACTCAGCAGAATACCTCTGTTGTCAGAGAGTACCTACTCACGTAATAGGGGTTTGTGAAAACATCTATTCTCGGAAAAATAGAGATTCCAATAGTCTTGAATCAATTAACTTTAACCAAAAACCCATCTTGTAAAATATTACATTACATTACATTACATTGCATTTAGCTGACGCTTTTATCCAAAGCGACTTACAATAACTACATTCGACCAGGAAGACACAACCTTGAAGAAAACAGAATCATATAAGTACATCAGGTTTCATAGAGCCAAACATTTCAAGTGCTACTCAACTGGCTTTAGATAAGCCAGTCCTTTATTAGTATATAAGTGCTTTGTTAATAGTTCTATCGCTCGAAGTGGAGTCGAAAGAGATGAGTTTTCAGTCTGCGCCGGAAGATGTGCAAGCTATCTGCTGTCCTGATGTCAATGGGGAGCTCATTCCACCATCTTGGAGCCAGGATAGCAAACCCACGTGTTTCTGCTGATGGGAACTTGGGTCCCCCTCGCAGCGAGGGCGCAGCGAGTCGTGTGGCTGATGCAGAGCGTAGTGCACGCGCTGGGGTGTACGGTTTAACCATGTCCTGGATATACGAAGGGCCAGATCCATTCGCAGCATGGTAAGCAAGTACCAGTGTCTTGAAGTGGATTCTAGCAGTTACCGGAAGCCAGTGAAGGGAGCGGAGGAGCGGAGTGGTGTGGGAAAATGTAGGAAGGTTGTAGACCAGACGAGCCGCTGCATTCTGGATGAGCTGCAGAGGTCGGATGGCACATGCAGGTAGACCAGCCAGGAGGGAGTTGCAGTAGTCTAGGCGTGAGATGACGAGAGCCTGGACCAGAACCTGAGTCGCTTTCTGTGTCAGCTGGGGACGTATCTTCCTGATGTTGTAAAGCGTGTATCTGCAGCAACGGGTTGTAGCAGCTATGTTTGCAGTGAAGGACAGGTTGTTATCTAGGGTCACACCCAGATTCCTTGCAGTCTGAGTCGGGGAAACAACTGAGGTGCCGATGTTGATTGTTAGGTCAAGAGTGGGACAATCTTTTCCCGGAAGGAAAAGCAGCTCAGTCTTGTCAAGGGTGAGCTTGAGGTGATGAGCAGACATCCACTGAGAGATGTCAGCTAGACAAGCAGAGATGCGTGCGACGACCTGGGTCTCTGAGCGGGGAAAGGACAGAATTAATTGGGTGTCGTCAGCGTAGCAGTGGTAAGAAAAACCATGCGGGCTAATGACTGATCCGAGCGAGTTTGTGTACAAGGAGAAGAGGAGGGGACCAAGAACAGAGCCCTGAGGGACCCCTGTAGTTAATTGACAAGGGTCGGACTCAGACCCTCTCCAAGTCACCCTGTAGGTACGGTCTTTCAGGTATGAGGTGAGGAGGGAAAGTGCAGAGCCTGAAACTCCAAGTTTTTGGAGAGTGCGAAGGAGGATCTGATGATTCACCGTGTCGAATGCAGCAGACAGGTCCAACAGGATGATGACAGAGGAGAGGGATGCAGTTTTGGCAGTGTGCAGTTCCTCCGTGACAGCAATGAGAGCAGTTTCTGTGGAGTGACCTGCCTTGAAACCAGACTGGTGCGGATCCTGATGTAAACAAGACGAAAGTCTTTCTCTGGTCTGCATCCCCTTAACAATTGTATGTTTTGAGCTGTACTGTACTGTACCAAATATACAAGCTGTTAATAAACTTTTCAATCAATCAATCAATCAATCAATCAATCCAGAAGGTTATTCTGATGGAGATAACAGGAGAGTTGTTTAAAGACAGCGCGTTCAAGTGATTTAGACAGGAACGGGAGGAGAGAGACAGGCCTGTAGTTTATAACATCAGACGGGTTGAGAGTAGGTTTCTTTAGGAGAGGGTTTACTCTTGCCTCCTTGAGACTGTTTGGAAAGTGACCAGAAGTTAGAGAAGTGTTGATGAAATGGGTGAGAAACGGTAGAATATCAGGAGCGATAGTCTGAAGGAGGTTTGAAGGGATAGGGTCCAGAGGACAGGTGGTAGGGCGGGCAGAGGTAATGAGGGTAAGAACCTCACTTGGAGAGAGAAGGGAAAAGGAGGTTAGTGTGTTGGTGGAAGGAGGGTCTGGTGACCCAGCGGTGAGTAAAGGTGAGTCAGAAAAAGAAGAGCGAATATCATCAACCTTTTTTTCAAAGTGGGTAACAAAGTCGCTTGACAGAAGTGAGGAGGGGGAAGGGGCTTTTGGAGGGTCCAAGAGGGTGGAGAAGATGGAAAATAGTTTTTTAGGATTGGAATAGGAAGATTGGATCTTATCTTGAAAGAAAGTGCTTTTTGCCTGAGAGATCGAAGCAGAGAAAGAGGAGAGGAGAGCCTGATAGGTTAGGAGGTCGTCACGGTGTTTGGATTTCCACCGTTTCCGCTCTGCTGCCCTAAGGACGGTTCTATTAGCACGCAGTGCATCATTTAGCCAGGGAGCAGGAGGGGACTGACGAGCCTGCCGAGATGTGAGAGGACAGAGAGAGTCCAGAGTGGATGAGAGAGTAGAGAGGAGAGTTTCTGCAGCAGAGTTTGAAGGCAGGAGTTGGAACGAGTCAGAGGAAGGGAGGGCTGAGAGCACCGACGAGGCAAAGGTAGAGGGGGAGAGGGAATGAAGGTTACGGCGGACAAGTGCAGGATGAGAAGAGATTAGTTTGTTATGTTTGGAAAGGGGTAGAGAGAATGAAATGAAGAAGTGATCGGATGTGTGGAGCGGGTTTACAGAGAGGTTAGAAGTAGCGCAGTTCCCTGAGAATATGAGATCAAGGACATTGCCAGCTTTATGAGTCGGTGGGGATGGAGACAGTGAGAAAGCAAAGGCGGTTAACAGGGATGTTAGTTTGTCTATCTTCCCCGTCTGGAGGTTGAAGTCTCCGAGAAGTACAGCGGGAGGGCCAGTTTCAGGGATGTGTGAGAGGAGATTATCTAATTCCTCCAAGAAGTCCCCCAAGGCGCCTGGTGGACGGTAGAGAACAACAATGGTTAATTGTATAGGATGGGTTACTGTGACGGCATGGAATTCAAAGATGGAAGGAGTGAAGTTAGGTAGCTCGAAGAGGGAAAAGCTCCATTTGGGAGAGAGCAGGAGACCAGTGCCACCTCCTCTGCCAGTTGGTCTGGGTGTATGGGAGAAGGAATATGGAGTGGAGAGCTGCTGGGGTGGATGTGTTGGATGGAGTAATCCAGGTCTCAGTGAGAGCAAGGAAATCCAGAGACTGCAGGGAGGCATAGCCAGAGATGAAGTCAGCCTTAGGAACAGCTGACTGACAATTCCACAGGCCACCTGAAACTAGACGTTGGATCTCAGTGGAGCATGTGGGATAGATGAGAGCAGGCCGGTTATATCGATTAGGAGATACACGGGGCCAGTGATAATTGCGAGAAGACACATGAACAGGAATGGAGAAAATACACATGATTATAGCATGAGGGGCTAGAAAACTAAAGAAAAGAGAAATAAGACACCAGCTCAATCAGAGTAGGATTTGCTTCCTCTTTGCCTCCCTCGTGACTCTAATGTCTTTGTCAGTCTTCGGCTGTCTGACGCTTAATCTGACGCTCCAGGAAAGAGCTACCTAAAATGGACGCCTGATTGCCGAGTTCTCACAGCTGTAGGGCCACGCCCCTCTAATTAGTTAACTATCTACAGCTGATGGGGGACATTAGACTGGCCCTGCCTATATTGTAATGCAGGCTTGAGTGCTGAGACCTGTGTAGCAGGTTTCGCCTGAGCAGATCTGAGATTTAAAATCTCTCAAAAGCGCCGTTTTAGCTACAATAACTACAGAACAATTATACAGAGTAGAATAAATGAAACAGAGAAGTCTAATTAAACAAGAATATAACTTACAGTGGTTGCTGCGTCAATAGGTAAAATCTTCACCCGGTCCAGATGCACACATATAGAATAATAACTATATGTTGACGGAACTAAACCTAAAGGACAAAGTGCAGCACTAACACGGCTACAGTCATCTTGTTGCTTTGAAACAAGATAAGCGTTTGAGCATGTTTTTGATTTAATAACTTAATAATCAACTTTGCAAGACAAAGATGATTTTTTTACTACTTGAGTATTTACGCACCCCTTCACCTAGAGACTAGCATTATCTCTGCACTAACAATTAAGCCAAAAAGACACAGCAGCATCTTACAAATAAACTCGACCAATTTACACAGGCGACAAAGATAAATCAGTCAACTTTCTTCTCAAACAGTCTGCGTTTGTGTAGAGTTTTTGGATAACAATGTTTTTCCCTACTAATGGAAAGAATGTTCTCCTTTGCTGGACGCATGCATGGTTAGGGGCAGTGTTTGTATTCCTCTTGAATGGACATGTTTGTGATTGGATCTTTAACCTGTTGAAGAAGTGCTGAGAACATCAGAGGCTTTAGTTTACACTTTGGATTCAACATGTGTTTCTGCTTCAGCTCTGCAGAGTCCGTCCAGCTGCAGCTCACAGAGGAATGTCTCCTAAAGTTAAAAGCCCAGAGTGCACCCCAGTGCTGTGAGTCACAGGCTCTGTGGAGGAGGGGGTTTCATTTGGATATCTGCATCCAGCATTCATTCCAGCATAAACATTTTAAATATAATGGTATTTACATCAGTATTTCAAATTTGATATAGTAATAATCATTAGTGATATTAATATGAATTTAGGGTGTTTACAATTATTGGAGGCCTTTTTCTATACAGTAAGTCTCAGAACTGCAGAAGTGTGTTTTCCGCATTGCTTTAAATATACTGTAGCAATTTATAATGCTTAAAAGTCAAATGTATTAATAATGGCATATATCACAAATCACACATTTTGCCCAGGAGTCTTTACAGTTTGTATATAATATGACACCCTCTTACCCTGGACCTTTTATTACGACAAGGAACAAAACACAAAATTGATCTCCAAAAGTGACAAGAGCGGTCACTCTTTCAGGATGGTCAGATCTGAAAGTGCAGATGGAGAGGCTTTTATTGGAAGTTAAAAGACTTGCACATTTGTATCATAGGTTATATCATTTTGTATGAGATTTGCTTCGGATTTGTTTCTCTCAGGATCACAGATTAATTAATCTAGATTGAGCTCAGTCTATGTTTATTTAACTGTCAATTGATTTTTTTTGTTACAGGCCCTGCTGTTTCCTGTTGGAACTGTGTTATCCTCGGTATCACAGCTCCATCTAGTGGTTCAGAGTGGATAGTACTGCAAAGCACTGTATGCTTTAACCCTTTGATACACAAGCTATGGAAACCCCCTCTAAGACACAACATGGGTAAAAAATGACCCGTATTGACTTACAGTGTTATTTAATGCATGGTTGAGTGTTTCTTTGCTATATTTTTGGAAATCAACTTATTTCATCATTAAATATTCAAAATATTCATTAAATATCTTGTTTTTGAAAACCCTAAATCATTACTTTTGTTTCTCCTTTGTTAATTACTAAACTAAAATAGTTTTTATAATATTACATCAAGTTTGCATACATGGGTCGAAAATGACGCAAGTGTGGTATTTAAAAAAAAAAAAGACATACTATAATAATGATTTTGTCAAAAAACATTTTAGCAGTGATTTGGACCAAAGAATAACACAATTAATATTTGAAATGTTTATTTGTCACTTTGTCACACCCACACATAGCATACACCATACAACTGATACAATTAATTTTGAACTTTTTGAACTGTTAGTGAATCTGTATTGTTACTGCAGTGAACTATGGTGAATGCTGAATGTTTAAAATGAACTCATGACACTCATGAAACAAACTCATGAAATGAACTCATATGAGTAAGTTGCAATCTAGTGCATACATGCCTCACAAATCACAACAACATGTTTGTGCTCCTTGCACACAGGGCTGGTGCACTTGGAACACCAGCTGCTGGCTTTTCGATCTTTGGCAGTTGGGCAGAACTTGCACCTCTTCCTCTTCACTTAGCCCTCCTGTGGCTGGGTGGTGGCTGCGCTTACTTTTTTTAACCCACATCTTTCCATTGCCTCTGTAATATGGGTTTGGAGGTGGGACGTGCCCTCCATGCGTCTCCTCATGTGTGGCATGACCAGCTCTTTGCCCAGCTCCTTTATGAAGAGCCGCCGTGCATTAGTCACACCACCCATGTAACCAGGGTGTTGTGCAGTGTAGCTGGTGAAGGCGTTGAGGGTGGCAACATCCAGCACATTGTGCCAGAGCACCATGGGCCACCTCCGTGTTCTCCGCTTGCAGGTGTACGTGCGAACCATTTGATCCATTGTATCCACTCCTGATTTTGTGTGGTTGTAATATTGGATCACTTCTGGCTTCCTCTTAACACTCTGGTCATCCACTGCTGTGTCATCATGCATTGTGCTTAGCAGCACAACAGCCTTCCCCTTTTTCGGGACATAGCTCACCATTGTCATGTTGCCACAGAATCCACATTTGGAGCTGTACTTCTCTCTCAGTTTGTTTGGCTTCATGACAGGTGGTATGTCTGGCTTGTTCTGGCGAAGAGTCCCCACAAGCGTAAGGTTCTTCTCTAGGAGCTTCTCAGCCAAAGGAATGCTGGTAAAGAAGTTATCCATGGTTATGTTGCGACCTATGAACAGAACAACAAAAATGAATGGTCAATTTAGTCAACATGTAATTCTCTAAATTCTAACATTAAAATAAACCTGATGGAATATTGATTATTATTATTATGGAGTACTGCATTGTATTTTATTCCATTCTATGCTTATAAATTAATCAATTTCTCACAATGGTAATACAAAATGAAATAGACACTATGAGAGAGTGGAAAAGTGATCTAGGTATTGTGCTAGAACTTCAAGAGTATATTCACTGTATGTACTCTGTATTCTATATTCACCTGTGTGTCTTATTCCGCTGGACAACTGTTGGACAATATTCTCGCCAAGGTTCCTCTGAACATCCTCTCCTGGCTGTCGCCCTGTATAGATCATGCCATTGAATGCATAATGGACCCTTGCATCGCACATCCAAAAGATTTTGATCCCATATTTTGCTGGCTTGCTTGGCATGTATTGTAAGAACTTGCACCTTCCACGGAATGGCACAAGCTGCTCATCTATAGTGACACAATCACTGGGGACGAACACTTTCTTGCAATTGGCCAGGAAACAGTCCCACACATATCTGAATGCAGCCATGTGGTCTGTTTCCAGTCTAACAGCCCTAGTCCTCTTATCATCAAACCGTATGAGGCGGCGGATATCCTCATATCTGTGGAACCCCATGGTGGCCTTATACATCGGATTTTGCAGGGGATCCAGAAAGAGCTCCCGCAAGGCCACATCCCAGCTCTTGTCCCCCCTGCAAGGAGGGTCAAACCAATAAATGCCATGAATTCCACTTTGTCGAGGCATCTCCACTCTTTTCCTTTTGCTGCTGCGGCTCTGCGTCCCTCTAAGTTAGTGCATCTTAAAACCTCCTCTATGATGTTATCACTAATGAACAACTCCCAGGCATCTTTTGGTGAAATGATTGTTGAACCAGATACGGGTCCTGGACACAATTGTAGATATCTAAAAAAGTCATTATTTTCCAATCCGTATTTCTCTTTCAAATCCACAAAACTCAACATACTTCCACATCGCTGTGATCCCTTTTGTCTCCCACTTTTTAAAGTTTTGACCACCTAGGTTTGGTTTAAACCTATTGTCATAAGCAAACCAGCTCAATATGTTTACTTCCCTTTCTAGTTTGTACTGTTTAATGAAGTCAAACCAAATATTCAGAGGATGGAGACTTATTGGATCCATTGAGTCCTGTAGTGCCTTAAATGTTTCAATATCACCAATTAGAGACTGGATTGGGATGCCGGAAACCTTCATCTCAATTTCTTTCCACTTTGCACTACAGTCCTTATCGCACCACTTAATTACTGAACCTAGTTGATTTGGTCGTGCCATACCCCCCTTTTCCTTGGCCAATTGTAATGTACACAATTTAATTTGCGGTTTCTTACCATTCCATATACATCTAGAGATCATCTTATCCCAAATGTGAAACTTTTCTATGAGAATCTTAATTGGAAGTGATTTGAAGAAATATAGCAGTCTAGGGAATATGTTCATTTTAATTACTTCAATTCTTGAGCTTAGGTCTAGTGTCAAGGTTGTCCATCTCTTAATGTCTTTTTCAATCTGTGAGTGGATCTTGTTATCATTTATTTGATAGAGATGAGTCAGTTGTTTTGTTAGCGTCACACCAAGATAATTTATAGATTTGAGTCCCATTTTATTTGGAAGTTGCTCTTCATACCTTGAGTATTGTTACTTTTTTTAACAGGGCATTAAGTGCAAATTGAAATTGTTTACAAAATATATTAAAAGATTATACAGATAATACAAAATAGGACCAATGTTGTCAATGGCTGCCTACTCCACTCTCCCCCATCTCATAGAAGTTTCCAAAGATTTTCATAATCATGCTTTTTGGTCAACCTGATCTCATCAGAATGCGTGACTCCACCACGCAACCTTAACACCACATTGCGTGGTGGAGTCACGCATTCTGCTACATTTGCGTGTCGGCACCACGCAAAAAACCCCAATGTAAAGTGAATGAGGCTCTTTTGTCGTGGTGCACACACGCAATTCTACGACGTCCCGCAGTGAGCTTTTATTCTATAAAACGTTTTTAAAATCTACTTTATAGCTTGTAGTAACTCACGGGAGTCTTCTTTTATTTTATTTGTATTCATAATAATTTGTATTTGTCGTCAGAATGTATTATGGTGCATTAGTTACGAATGTTTGTTCTCAAAAAACAGTGCATTGTGTGTAATACAACTGTGATTTTTATTAAATTAGTTAGTTTTTAAGGAAGGCCAGAGCTTCAGCTGTGTCAATAGATTGTTCCCTTTAGTTAACGTTATTTAAAAGATAATGATCATGTCCCCTTTATTGTATTACGAGCGTCCATTCCCATTGGATAACGGAGAATTTTACACCCGGAAGTAAGTATTCTCCTTACTGTCGATTGATTTTACAGTGATATCTGAACTACTCATCAACTCAAAAACACCAGATTATCCTTGTTAATTACACAACATTGATTGGTTTAAATTGTGTACAATGCTTTTGTATTTTTCCCCTTCGATTCGGAGAAACGAATATTTGTTCGGAGTTTTTGGATGGCAGAAGACACTACACTACCCAGAATCCTCAGCTATCGTTTGGGACTACACCATGTGCTTAGCTTGACAAACCCCGTGATCAGTCCCAAGCTCTGTGATTGGATGTTGGGGCAGTGCGCGAAGTTTACACGGAGCGTCAAAAAGCACCTTGAAATGGAATGAAACCCATCGACGGCACACTATTCAAAACAGGAATCGAACGTGTCCTATCCCCCCACCCCCCCTTAGGTTGCAGGCTCCTCCAACAGTGCAACACAATAAAACAGATACACAGAAAAAATAGTGAAATAGTGCAATAAGAGTCTATATACAAGATTGATTGGAATCTTTTTTTAATTTTTATTTAACCTTTATTTAACCAGATAAAAGCATTGAGATACAATCTCATTTTCAATGCTGACCTGGTCAAGAAGTTAGCAACGTTACACATAACACATAACACACACATATAAAAGAGAACATAACTAAGAAAACAAAAGACAAAAAAGCAGTCACTACATTGTGAATATGATATATTAGATAAATAATTTCTAAGTAGCAGCCAGATGAATGTTATGGATGTTGTTTCTAAGTTCAGGTGTTTCATAGTCTTATGGCCTGTGGGATGAAGCTGTCCCTGAGTCTGGTGGTTTTAGTCCGGATGCTGCAGTACCGCCTGCCAGACGGCAGCAGACAGAACAGTTTGTGGCTGGGGTGATGGGGGGTCTTTTATAATCCTGAGGGCTTTCTTTAAGGTTAACGTGGTGTTTTTACTCCACTACATTTATTTTAGTTACTTTACAGATTTGGATTAATGATGTGAAATATAAACAACCCTTAAATCAGACTTTAGTTACACCTGAGTAAAATTCAGGGAAGGTGATTGTCAAGTGCCAACAATCAGGAGAGATATTTGATAGTTGGTGCTCGAGAAGACTAAACATTTATCTGCAGATCCGTATAAAGCATATTCATTACTCGTTATTCTCTAATCGTTCATTAAAGACTGCATATAATTGATATTTTGCACATCCCTTTCAAGATTTCAAGATTTTCAAAGGTTTATTGACATATCATATACACAACTACGGTGTAGTTATGCAATGAATGAAAAACATGGGTCACAGGTTCCTCAACAGTGCATTACAAGACATCTATCAATATGTGTGTACCTCCACCATTAAACTGTCATATTCTGCACATTTCTTATACTATCTACATAAGAGTATAATTAATGTGTATAATATCAGTTAAAATAAATGCTTCAACATAGTTAACATTGCAGGAAAGTTGATTGTCAAGTTCCAAAACAAACCATGCAATATATTAGACGTTAAGTACTTTGTCAGGCTTAATATGTATCTGTAGATAGATACCCCCAAAGCTTTTTTCTTATTTAAAAGAAGACCTTAGCCTAAAGTATTCTTTAATGTTTAAATAAAGCCTTATTAGTTTGTCTGTTTTGCACATCCTCCTATCAGGCACTAAACTGTTTTGTTGTAGATATTATTTACAGTATCTTCTTGATATTTTCTATTCTATATTTATATCATTGACCTTCTACTTTCCCACTATTTTGTATGTACTCTTAATATTTAAATGTTTTCATCAAATATAACACATTCAAAAGTGCTTTACAAAAATGAAAGACATTAAGAAAAATGCATTTTAAACAGTCATTAAAAAGCAACATAATCTTCCTGCATTGCAATTACTCCAAACGTGTAATAACGTGCTTTAACCAGTAGGAGGTGCGGGTTAAAAAGCTGTCAAGTTTAAAGTGTTAACAAAATAAAATATACTGCTGTTTCTGGTTTAGTTTACGACGGATATATTTTGTTATTGTTTTGATATTTGTAACATAAAAGCGATGGAAAAACCCACAGTAACACAGAAAATATGGTCTTAACATGACCCAGCGGTCTAGTAGTTAATAAAAAACAATAATATCAAAACAAATTATTACTACTAACTTTATTGTGAAATTAAAACAGAACGGTAAAAGAATAGTTTCCGGTCTATTCTGAAGCCCGATCTCTGTAGATAAATAAAGAACTACGATAGATGTGTAATATTTAATGCAGCCAAACCATTTATTACAATGCATTCATGTGATGACTTTCAAAGAGTAAAGCAAGCACTGCTGAATAAAGTATGATTTTATCTTTTACGAAACGTTTTTTTTCATATGGAATGCTGTTGGAGGTCAACCAATCACAGAGCTTGAGGACTGATCACGGGGTTTGTCAAACAGAGCACATGGTGTAGTCCCAAACGATAGCTGAGGATTCTGGGTAGTGTAGTGTCTTCTGCCATCCAAAAACTCCGAACAAATATTCGTTTCTCCGAATCGAAGGGGAAAATACAAAAGCATTGTACACAATTTAAACCAATCAATGTTGTGTAATTAACAAGGATAATCTGGTGTTTTTGAGTTGATGAGTAGTTCAGATATCACTGTAAAATCAATCGACAGTAAGGAGAATACTTACTTCCGGGTGTAAAATTCTCCGTTATCCAATGGGAATGGATGCTCGTAATACAATAAAGGGGACATGATCATTATCTTTTAAATAACTAAAAAAACTAACTAATTTAATAAAAATCACAGTTGTATTACACACAATGCACTGTTTTTTGAGAACAAAAATGTGTGACTAATGCACCATAATACATTCTGACGACAAATAAAAATTATTATGAATACAAATAAAATAAAAGAAGCCTCCTGTGAGTTACTACAAGCTATAAAGTAGATTTACATTTTTATAGAATAAAAGCTCACTGCGGGACGTTGTAGAAATGCGTGTGTGCACCACGACAAAAGAGCCTCATTCACTTTACATTGGGGTTTTTTGCGTGGTGCCGACACGTAAATGTAGCAGAATGCGTGACTCCACCACGCAATGCGGTGTTAAGGTTGCGTGGTGGAGTCACGCATTCTGGTGAGATCAGGTTGTACAAAACCTATTTTAGTTCCAAAATATAGACAGAGAAAATGAAAAAAAAATGATTTATGGTCATCAAAAACAAGATATTTAATGAATACTTTGCAATATTAAATGATGAAATGAATAGATTTTAAAAGATATAGCAAAGAAACACAGCCATGCATGAAATAACATAGGAAATGAATGCGGGTCATTTTCGACCCATGTGTGTACATTTGATGTAGTAATATAAAAACTATGTTAGTTCCAAAATTTAGACAGAGAAAATGAAAATAATGATTTATGATAATCAAAAACAAGATATGTAAGAAATACTTTGTAATATTAAATGGTTAAATACATAGATTTTAAAAGATAGAGCAAAGAAACACAGCCATGCATGAAATAACATAGGAAATGAATGCGGGTCATTTTTGACCCATGTTGTGTTTTAGAGGGGTAGTCGTACAAAAATGATTTTTATTAAAAAAGTAAAAAATGAAAATAACAATTTGTGATGATCAAAAACAAGTTACTTGAGGAATTCCTGGAATTCTGAATGGTGAAATGAATTTATTGCAAAGATATTTACAATTAAAACCCTGTCGGGTCACTTTTGACCCATGTTGTGTATCAAAGGGTTAAACTAGTGTTAAATTGGCATACTTCCTCTGCCTCTGCCAAAGGGTTGTGAAAGACATTGTATCTACTGCAGCTGTGGTATACATTCCTCAATCAGCAGACTTGAATGATCTCCTCCTGCAGCGCTCTTGCGGGCACGACTGATGAATAGTGAGAAAGAATGTAAAATAGGAAGTTTGACACAGCTGAAGTAGGTTTTTTGTGTGTATTGCCAAGCATGATAAACTACTGAGCATTTCATATATTTCTCGGAGTGTCTGCAAACGAGAAATTCCAATGTGCACTACACCGGAGGCTCCCCCATCTGGTTCTGAGGATACCTTTCACTCTTTGGGCTGACGGAGACTGAGAGAAACGTATTGGATGATGTTCATAGCCGCAACATACTCAGTATGAGAGAAACAAAATCTAAATAATGGGAATAAAAACAATTCTTTAAATGCTAATTTGCGGGTAACTTCAGTAATGGCGTAATTCTTTGAAAGAAGAGAGACTAACAGGAGGAGGATACTAAGGATTATCACTGTACAGTGGAATAAGAGAGAGAGAGACTGTGGGCAATCCTGACACAGAGAGAGAGAGAGCGGGAAGGGGAGTGTGTGTGTGTGTGTGTGTGTGTGTGTGTGTGTGTGTGTGTGTGTGTGTGTGTGCTCTCATAAAGCGTGGACTCTCTTCCTAGCTTTGGCTCAGTCCGGTAGCTGTGTTTCTGCTTCAGCTCTGCAGAGTCCGTCCAGCTGCAGCTCACAGAGGAATGTCTCCTAAAGTTATAAGCCCAGAGTGCACCCCAGTGCTGTGCCACTGCAAAGTTGCCTGCACCAACAACACTCTGTCGTTGATGTTTGGATGCAAGGTAGGTTGCGAAACATTCTCTTTGCTTCAGGAACACAGTGATGATGACTTATTTTAGTTTACGCTCTATTAGTGGCTGAGTGGTATCATGTGGTGCGCTCTCTATTATTGTGTGGTATACCTGATGGAAGAGCAACCGGTGGGATAAGGATTACAGCGTTTCTTGTGTTTGTCTATAAGTATAAATAAATATTAAATTGTTTCTGAGAGTGGTGCTAGCGCAGCTTTGTTTTTCTATCCGCAAAGCTTGAACTCTATGAATGCTTACTGGGGCTTAATGAGGACATATTTACAGCTAGTGTAATAATTCTGCATCCCTGTACTGTCAACCTTCATTTAGTGTAGTGACATGTGCTTAAAAGCAAGTCTAACAGTCCTCTGTTTTGCAGGAGGTTCACCTTTAACTTTACTGTACAATGAGCAGGTCTGAACCAGAGCTATGTTTCCTGTCTGGCAGATGATGGGTCACTCATTTAATGATTTAGATTAACTAGAAAATAAATATTGTCAATTGAACTCCTTCAATAATTTGTTAAGATTCTGAAACTTCAGTGTAAGTGTCTTTGTTTTGATTTGTCAGTGATGGAAAGCTACTGCCCGCTTTTGCTTTAGAATCTTTCAAAAAGTAGTGATAGTCCTTACAATGAAGCCTGCAGAGTTGGCAATGGCTTTTGTGGTAAAGGAATATAACCAAACAGTGAAGCTACTATATATTTTCATTTTCTGTTTTTTTATCAGGATATCATTTAAAACAATTGAAACAATACATGTTATCCCAAGTTTCAGAGAACAGTTCAGAAAACATGGATTTACATCATATCTTATTAAGCGTAAACCTTAGAAACTCAAGTTAAAGGTGACCTATCATGCTATATTTGAACAATATATTGTAGGGCCATACCTATATATATATAAGTATATAAATATAGTTCTTTTTTCAAAATAGATCCTGCATTTTAGCCATACCTCATTTCGCTCTATATGCGATATATGAGCTGCAGCTGACCACGCCCCCCTGCAGGAGAGGGGAGCGTGCTTTGATCAGCTGCTGGGCTGTCAGAAGAGGGGGAGAAAAAGAGATCTCCGTCCTCCGTGTTTTATTCTTATATGATTATAGAGAGTCATTATTCATTTGTTTTAAAGCTCAATAAATAACAAAGAAGACCTTTGACCGGCACTTTTCTAATTTTGTCTGGAAGATTTAAACTTTAACGGACATGTTGACCGGCGAAAAAAAATCTAACTGAAACTCTGCCGCACTCTGCTCGTTCCTTGGAAGAGGCGGAGAGGTGGGTGTTTGTCATCTGCTGGTGGACTAACCGGAGAGAATTACAGCGAGGGAGGGATTGCAATGAATAACAGCAGCAGGAGCAAACGCTTGCCTCGGGGAGGGAGAAAAAGAGCCAGAGCGTCCACAGCGGAGAATAAACAGAAGGGCAACCATGGCAACCATGACAACCATGCGCGGGAAGTCTTCTTCGCTGCTTTTGTGGCAGACTACAGCGCCACTTACAGGCCTGGCATATGTACTACAGCGTCTCCAGCGCTTTCGAGCGGCAATGGCCGGCGGTGGCCCAACCCCACATTCCCCTGATAGGTGGAGAGTTGGCCATATAGGCGGAGCACCCCTTTTGTGACGTAGAAAATAATTCAAATCTGGATCAGTCTGTATCAGATCCGTTACAGCCCCTTTTTTAGAGATTTGGGTATGGAGGAAAAGAGAGAGGGTTGTATTTTCTGACACTTGGTGAGTTCCCTGACACACCGGAGACACATATTCATGTATAAAATATGTACAAGAGTGCTTTTTGCATGATAGGTCCCCTTTAAAAAACAGGTTTTGATCTGTGAAAAACACGGGGCCGTGTACAGGCGAATTGATTTGGTAGGAGATGTAAATGCAAGTAATAATGCAAAAAGGGTCCTCGGCAGATTTTGAGATCATGTGTTTCTGATGTTCAATTCAATTCAAAACCTTTATTTATCCAGGTAAAATCCCCTTGAGATCAATGATCTCTTTTTCAAGGGAGACCTGCAGCAGTAGGTTCCACAAGAAGACATAACAACATAAACAACAGAACAACAAAAGGACATCATACAGCAAAATGTACAGGGATTACAATTTACATATTTAACCACATGTACAGGTACCAACAGCATCTGATTTTGTAGCATCCAACCGAGCTTTAAAAACATGTAGTGGTACTAGCTTGGTAATTTTCCATTCTTTTTGCAGATGGTGTCATTGCGCTCGGACATTTGATTGGTACAAAGCCAGTTTGAGAATCTGCACCTCTAACTTTGGGGCTATGGTTCTAAGCAGGAAATTAGTAGACTGTCTGTCATTCCCCAAGTATGAAATTAGTCTTTACCTCAAGTGAAGGAGTTATCTCAGAGTCTTGTTCTCCAGTGAGGGGAGAGTGGAGCAAGGGATGGGAACTCTACCGTAACATTGTGATGTAGAGAGCACTGAGCCAGAAGGAAAAGCTATCAATCTACCGCTCCACCAGCTTTCTCACCTATGGTCCTGAAAGGGTTTCCTCCGAAGGGTGGATGGCATCTCCCTTAGGGACAAAGTGAGAATTTCAGTAACTCGGGAGGGACTCGGAGTAGAGCCGCTGCTCCTTTGTGTAGAAAGTTGAGGTGGTTGAAGCAACGAATGTTTACGAATATTTCAAATAGTCCCAGAAATAAAACTGAAGCATATTCTACGGTTACTGAAAAAACACCCAGGCATTGTATGGGTTTAAGATCAATCCTTTACCTAAAAAGAGCCTGACACACTAAGGCTGAAAAAAAGATGAAATGTGTATGTTTTACTGTAAAAGCAAAAAAACTGAGGGCAGGTGCTCCCTCTTTTTCCCATAGCTCAGCTCTCCCTCCTGCTGTCGGGAAGAATTAGGACTGCAGAAGAGAATGGTGGAAGAGATTCTTACTTTAGATAAATAAAGCCACAGAAAGAGGTCAGTGCGCACAACCGCTAGGAGTTTCCACACTAAATCTGCACAGAGGCTCTGAATCTGCCCTCAGCCATGCCAACCCACATTTCCATCTCATCTTGATTTTGCTGTAGTGAACATCATAGAGCAGGGATCCTCTCAGTGGAGCATGACAGCACAACACGTGAGTGCTGACGCTCTGCACACAGCCAAGCCCGCCTTAACCTGCTATCAGGCCCTGGGGCTGATGGCAGGTTTTGTAGGCCCCCTATTTAAACAACAAATCAAAGTAATGTATAGCCTCGGCAGGCTCTGTGATCACACACACACACACACACACACACACACACACACACACACACACACACACACACACACACACACACACACACACACACACACACACACACACACACACACACACACACACACAACACACACACACACACACACACACACACACACACACACACACACACACACACACACACACACACACACCACTAATTGAGCACCATGAACAGCAACAAATGGCCTCAATGCCAGGTAGATAGCCAGGAGATAATGATCATTCTCATCTACTGATGTAGATGAGAATGATCATTATCTCCAGTGGATTAACACAAACCTAGTTATGTAAAACGATGCACAACACATTTAAACCTAAAGGCTACTGGGAATCAATGAATAGTGCAGCATTGCCTTACCTCTTTAGCAGTGCTTCCGAAAAAGCCTTTATGATGTTCTTAAAATCCATCTCACGAAGAATGTCATGCTTAATTGACATCAGTGTTAGGTTTCCTTTTCCGAGCGCCACTCTCAAACTTTTTCTTCTCCGAAATTGTCTCCTAAACAACCTTCATCTGTCACTCAATCACTCGCAATTTGAATAATTTACATGTGAAACATATTCTCATTCTGATTGGCTGTTAAGTGGTTCCCACTGACTGTTACGGAGTCATCATTTTGAGAAAAATCTCTGGAATCCATCGGGTTACTGGTCTGGGGGAAGCTTGCGAGTGTGTGTGTATATGTGTGTGTGTTTGTGTATTTTTGCGTTTGTGTGTATTGTGTTTGTTTCCCGGGGAAAACACTCACGAGAAACACCGGCTGTTGTTATGCCTGCTGTGACGTAAAGTTACTCCGTTCTCCGCTTGTAATTATGCCGTAACAAGCTTCAAAGTTGTATTTATCATCTGAATTTGCCGAAACAAGTTTAATATTCTGAAAGCCAAGACTTTGTTTATTTGAAATCAGATGAAAACAAACTGTAACGGACCCTGCCGTGTTATCTTTGATTACTATACGCCTTACATTCATAATTTCAGCCGGAGGGATGGGAAGCGGCGCTGTGGAACAGCAGAGTGGCGAGGGAGAGCTGTCTTCTTCCCTTTACAAGATTCAAAAATGTATTTATCGTGTGATTTTGGAAATAAAAGTTTCATAATCTGAAAGCCAAGACTTTGTTTATTTAAAATAAAAAATAAAACACCTGAAATTTAAAAAAAGAAGATTTTAATTTTTTTTTTTATTGGCTGCCTGCACACAGCCGTCCAGCCCACAGCATATCAGAGAGCTTCACAGTGTGCACTCTTATATGGTGTCCTTCATCAGGCCTAACCCAGGCTTTCATTTGTGTTGCTTTTATACACAAGCAATTTGACATGATAAATAAAACATGGTGACATTTTAAACAACAATGAAGAGTGACTTATGCTTGTGGATAAGTGGATGATTATAATTAGATGTCATGCATGTGTTCAACAAATACAAGAAGCTAAAAAATAAAACATTTCAAAACATAAAACATTTAACATATATATATATATATATATATATTTAAATGTTTTGAAATTTTTAATTTTTTAGCTTCTTGTATTTGTTGAACACATGCATGACATCTAATTATAATCATATATATATATATATATGAGTTAAATGTTTTATGTTTTATTTTCAAAAGTTTTGAAATGTTTTATTTTCAAAACATATATAAGGATATATATATATATATTAGGGATGTGCATCTCCATCACTGAGGCCGATGCGATGCGCATCTCGATACGTTGCCACGATACGATACATTAACGATACATTTGAAACACCAGGCGATGCGATACGATACGATTCACCCCTGTTGCGATACAGTTCGATACGATTTGATTCAACATTATGCGATTCGGTGCGATACGATGCGATTCAACACGATGCAAAAATAATGATACTTCAATTTGGTACGACAGAGGATTTTTGTTTTATTCCTTATATGCAGCAAATCATACATTAACAAAAAAGTGCTTTACATATTTGGTACTGCACATCCCATCATGCCGTTTATTTGTTTACCTTTAAAAGCTCTCCAGAGTACAATTGTATAACACCTCACAGTTAAACAATGTAAGGATGCATTGCTCATGATTAACAATGTGCAAATAACAGCTACCATAGAGCAATGCCCATACAGCTGCCAGCCTGATGTGCTTAACACTCATTCATAGGCTAACTCACCAGTGAGCAGAAAGCAGTGGGTTCTATATGAACAATAAAGAATACAAATAACCTTTCACAAACAGGTATTTCATAACTGCTTACAGTGAGGAATACATTTAAATTATTATTGGCCGTCACAGGCTGCTGTAAACTAAACACCTCTCTCTGACAGAACACCTCACTGAGTGATTTAACTCATATGTCTAACTTTGAGGTTTCTCTTTTCAGCCGCAGACCCCATGTCGACTCTTTATGTGCATCGCTAAGTTCCTCGTACTACTTGTGTACTTTAAGTCGGCTCGGCATCGTTAACAATTTGCGAGCGATTTTTCAAGTTGACCGTCTGTGCTGCGCACATATACCATCAGGACGTTACTGATGGGGTGCGGCTGCGGAGTGATACTGTGTGTATGCAAGCCCGCATCTAGGACGGATCTATGTATCATGGCTGTAGACCTGTTAAGTAATAAAGATACCTCATACAAAAGTCTACGGATACCTTATTACTCTCCATGACCTGCGGTCAACTATATAGCCTAGCATAAAGGACTATTACACCGTCTTTCTTGAACAATCCGAAGTGTTGCCAAACGTTTGATTTGTAGGTATTTTTCGGTGCGCTGTGTTTCTCTTTCTCCTCGACTTCCGTGTGTGTTGATAACTGAGACTCTCGGCCTCCGTAGTGGCGAAGCAAATATCAAAGATCGTCTCTGCTGAGCGTTGACAAGATTAGGGGATTTTATATGAATGAATCGGTTTTTTACCGATGCAAAGACGCTACGCCATCGATGCATCGCGAGTTCAACCCGGTTCAACCCAAACTGTAGCCGATGTGCACTCTTTCAACCGGTGCACTCGCATCTTGAACGTTTATGCCGGTGCACCGATGCGAATCGGTGAATCTTAACATCTCTAATATATATATATATATATATATATATCCTTGTCATAGGGGATTCTTTAGGAGCCATTTGCATTTCTCTGATGTCATTACTGTGTTCTCCCTGGTTCTGCTTCGTTTTACAAGCACATTCAAGAAGCCTTCCTCTAGTGATTGATCTCCTCCCTTGGTCTCTCTCCCTGTAGCATTAGTCACTCATCGTTAAAGTTTGGTTTTGTTCTTGAAGCTGTGCTCTACTACATTCACAACTCATCATGTGCCATGACTTAGTTTTACTGTTGTAAAAACTGCAAAAGCGTCCTGGGGGCGGCAGTATGATGCAGTGTTACTGTGTGTATCTATATATATCAATATAACAGCACGATACCCTCTATCCTTGGACCCTCAAGGAACAAGGAAACACTTCCAAAGAAACCCCACAGTGTAATGGGGAAAAATTGAAGAAACCTCAGGGAGAGGAACAGAGGAGGGATCCCTCTCCCAGGTCGGACTGACGTGCAATATATGCCGTGTGTAAGTTGAAAAGATAATACATTTACAACATAGGTAGTCCAAATGTTTGGAAATGCATGTGTAAGAGGATGAATCCAGGAGGATGTCAACAATCCTGTGGGAGCCATCAGAGAAGTAGTATGATGAGAGTCAGGCAGGACCACAGTGACAGGTTCAGCCGGCGCAGATAGACACGAAAAAGAAATGTCGGGGAAGCTGGGTTATTCGGAACATGAGAGTACACAGGTACAGACAGAGAGAAGGAAGAAGTAAGGTGTACCCCGACAAACTAAGCCTATATCAGCAAAACTATGGGCTGAATCTAATCAGCCCTAACTATAAGCTTTATCAAAAAGGAAGGTCTTAAGCGCACTCTTAAAAACGGATAGGGTGTCTGCCGCCCGAACACAAACTGGAAGCTGATAAGAAAAGGCTCTGGCTCCCATTGTACTTTTAGAGACTCTAGGAACAACCAACAACCCTGCATTCTTGGAACGCAATACCCTAGTAGGACAGTAGGGTATAATGAGTTATTTAAGGTAAGATGGCGCCTGCCCATTAAGGGCTTTGTAGGCGAGAAGAAACATTTTAAATTCTATCCTGTGTTCTATAGGGAGCCAGAGTAAGGCAGCCAGAACAGGAGTAATGTGGTCCCTTTTCCTAACTCTGGTTAGTACACGAGCTGTAGCATTTTGAATCAGCTGAAGCGACTGACTTCTTGGTACTCCCTGATAATAAAGAGTTACAATAATCCAGCCTTGAAGTAACAAATGCATGGACTAGTTTATCTGCATCGTTTTGAGGCAAGATATGCCTGATTTTTGCAATGTTACGTAGATGGAAGTAGGCGGTCCTTGAAATTGATTTTATGTGGGCGTTAACGGATAAATCCTGATCAAATATAACACCAAGATTCCTTACAGTCTCACTGGAGGCCAAATTAATGCCATCCATAGTTAGTATATCTTTAGATAGTTTGTTTCGTAGATTCTTTGGGCCAAGTACAATAACTTCAGTTTTGGCCGTGTTTAACATAAAAAAATGTAAGGTCATTCACGTTTTTAAGTCCTTAAGGCAGTCTTGAATGTTTTCCATCAGGCTTGATGTTAGGAACCGTGACTCACTGATATGAGGACTCAATTGCACAACCTGGAGATGAAAAGGTTTGAAGAAAAATAAACTTTAATGGATCAAAAACAAAGAAACACTCTTTACAGAGGGAGTGACAAAACGGTCACAAAACAAAACGCTCTCATGGAGGATATCACAAAAGGTACTTGGTCTCTCTGTGGCTGCTTGGATCTGACTTCTTGGCATGACGAACAAGACGAACTGACAACAGACAAGGGGAGACAGGACAATATATACAAGAGGTAAGTGGGAACAGGTGGAAACAATCAGGGGCGGGGCAGACGCTGACGATGGCGGGAAACAAGAACCAAGGAAGTAAAGGCACCTGGAATGAGACAAGGAGTACAAAATAAAACAGGAAGTGAAACAAACAAAACAAACATGAACGTGACAAATACATAACAAACTAACATAATTGACAGGACACAACAGTACCCCCCCTTCTAGGGCCGACTCCCGACGGCCCAGGCTGCTCAGGGTGGCGATCATAGAAGTCATTTATGAGTGTTTTATCCACCACGAAAGTCGAGGAGACCCAGCAACGTTCCTCAGGCCCGTATCCCTCCCAATCGACCAATAATTGGCGTCCTCGGCCCCGTTTGCGGACCGACAGAAGTTTCCTGACCGTGTACACCGGGCCACCATCAATGATTCGGGGTGGAGGGGGGGGGGTTGGAGGGGGGAACCAGAGTGCTCTCTTGAACTGGCTTGAGTTTGCTGACATGAAACGTAGGATGAATCTTCAAGGACCTGGGGAGTTTGAGGCGCAATGATTTTTGAGACTGGGAAAGGACCCACAAACCTCGGTGCCAACTTCTTGGAATGAACATAAAGAGGTAGGTTCTTGGTAGAGAGCCAGAATTTCTGTCCCGGCTTGTAGAGGGGGGCCGCACGTCTGTGACGATCCACCGCTGACTTCATCCGGGTCGAGGTCCGGAGTAGCGCCTGCCGAGCACCGGCCCAGACCCGCTGACAGCGTCGAACCATAGCATGCGCGGATGGCACCTTGACTTCTTCTTCATTGGCAGGGAAGAGAGGAGGCTGATATCCGTTCGCACACTGGAACGGGGAGAGACCAGTGGCAGCCGATAGAAGAGTGTTGTGGGCGTACTCTACCCAGGTCAGATGATCGCGAAGTGGATTTCCTGAGATGTGCTGTTTTCTTCTCATACTCTACTGTGGGTTTATTCCCAAGCACTTCAAGGCCACACTTCAAGGCCACAGAGCTGATTTGGCTACTAGGTTGAGACTCACACAAAGTCACACAAGAACCGTTATACTATCTACTGTTACGGTGTGCAGGAAGCAGGACCCAAATGCAGATTTAAGTGCTAAAAATATTTCCTTTATTTCAAGGCTATAATATACAGAACAGAACACTCACCGCAGACCAAGTCATTACACAAGACGAACCGACACTGAACACAGGAAGAGACAAGACTAAATACAGGAAGGGGTAATCACAAGACGAGACACAGCCGGGCAGGGGAGGAGAAACACAAGGGCCACAGGTGAAAACAATCAGACAACTAGACACACCAGGGAAACTAACGACGGGAGGAAAAACACAGGAAGAAGGACCAGACAATATACAAGGATGAAAATACCCATAACCAGACATACAAAACTACAACACAGACAGATCCTAACATCTACAGCTCAAGGACAGGTGTCTAATAACAATATGACCGTGTGAAGACAGATTTCTGAGCTTCCATCCCTTTGCTGTATATAAGCTTTGCTTTCCTTTTATATCTGCACACACTCGCGCAGACTATTCTATACTCTGTGAGACCTGTGTCTATTTTTATTGTATCTTATGTATTTGAAGCTTCAAATAAATAACCAGAAAGACAACTCTGTCTGATTCAACATTTTTTTTTTTTTGATCACTCTGACTTGTACTCTCCACAGTGTTGGGTCTCAGATTTCCATAACACTTCTGGGACACGAGACACCTGAGGCAGGTTTCGAGGTCCTGAGTCAGGCGTTCTGTCTGACCGTTGGACTGCGGGTGATAACCGGAGGACAAGCTGACGGTGGCGCAGAGGAGCTGGCAAAACTCCTTCCAGAAGATGGAAGTGAACCGAGGACCTCTGTCTGAAACTATGTCGCTGGGAAAACCATGAATTCTGAACACATGAGTAAGCATGACCTCTGCCGTTTTCTTGGCAGAGGGAAGTTTGAGCAGAGGAATGAAATGTACCATCTTTGAGAACCGATCCACCACTGTAAGGACGGTAGTGTTACCTTTGGAAGGTGGGAATCCAGTCACAAAGTCCATGGAGATATGCGACCATGGTCGTTGAGGCACTGGGAGCGGCTGGAGCAGACCCACCTGGACCTGGGAAGAAGTCTTATTCCGGGCGCACGCTGGACAGGCCGCCACATATTCAGAGACCTCTTTTCTCATGGCCGGCCACCAGAACCGCTGCTTTATGGCAAACATAGTTCGCCGGACCCCCGGATGGCATGTGAGCTTGGACGTGTGAGCCCAGTGGATTACCTGAGAGCGTAAAGACACAGGGACAAACAAACGGTTGTCTGGACACTCACTAGGTGCCGGGCTCACAACATTAGCCTGCTTCACATCTGTTTCTATCTGCCAAGTTACCGACCCAACCACACAGTTTAGTGGAAGGATTGATTCAGGTTTCTTGGCATTAGGGACCGGCTCAATGAGACGAGACAGTGCGTCTGGCTTACGGTTTTGCATACCGGGTCTAAAGGATAACGTAAAGTTAAACCTACTAAAGAACAGAGTCCACCGGGCCTGACGTGAATTGAGTCTCTTGGCTTTTCTGACATACTCTAAGTTATTGTGGTCTGTCCACACAACAAACGGTTGCTCCGCCCCTTCGAGCCAGTGTCTCCACTCCTCCAAAGCTGCTTTGACAGCTAGTAACTCCTTGTTCCCCACATCATAGTTATTTTCAGCTGAGGTCAACTAGCGCGATAGATAAGCGCAGGGGTGCATCCGGTTATCCTTGGAGGACCTCTGGGACAACACAGCCCCTATGCCCTCGTTGGATGCGTCAACCTCAACCATAAACTGTCTCTGGGGATCCGGAACAGTGAGTACGGGTGCCGTGGTGAATCCTTTCTTGAGGTACTGGAAAGCCGACTCGGCCTGGGGGGTCCACTGAAAGGAAACTGTAGAAGAGGTGAGAGCATGTAGAGGAGCGGCTACAGAACTGAAGTTGCGTATAAACTTTCGGTAAAAGTTGGCAAACCCCAGAACTGTTGGACTCTCTTGCGGTTATCTGGAGTAGGCCAGTCGGTCACCGCACTGACCTTGGACGGATCCATCTGGACCTGATTGGCGGTGATAATGTAGCCCAGGAAAGAGACAGTGGTTGCATGGAAATCACACTTCTCAGCTTTCACATACAACTGATTCTCCAGAAGCTTCTGGAGGACTTGGCGGACATCCCTGACATGAGACTGAATATCTGGAGAGAAAATCTGAATATCGTCCAAATACACGAAAACAGACACATTCAAAAATTCTCTCAAAATGTCATTGACCATAGTTTGAAAAACAGCAGGAGCATTGCATAGTCCAAAAGGCATAACCCTGTATTCGTAATGTCCGCTAGGTGTGTTGAACCCCGTTTTCCACTCGTCACCCTCTCTAATCCTGACGAGGTGGTAGGCATTTCTCAGATCGAGCTTGGTGAACACCTTAGCTGACTGAAGTAGTTCAAAAGCTGAAGACATCAGTGGGAGTGGGTGGCGGTTTTTCACCGTCATGTCATTTAATGGGCTGTAGTCAATGCATGGTCTTAGAGACCCATCCTTCTTCCCCACAAAGAAGAATCCTGCGCCCGCAGGTGAAGAAGAGGGACGGATTATCCCCGCTTTCAGTGAGGAGGAGATGTAGTCATCCATGGCCGCCCGCTCTGGTCCTGAGATAGAATATAAGCGCCCCCTAGGGATGGGTGCGCCAGGTAACCGGTCGATGGCACAGTCAAACGGACGATGAGGAGGCAATGATAGTGCTTTAGTTTTGTTAAAAACCTCTTTAATGTCATTGTAGCAAGAGGGGACCTTGGAAAGGTCAGGAAAGTCTGAGCTACTATCAGCCACTGCAACAGTACGTGGAGCTTTACATGACTGTTCACAATTCTCTCCCCATCCCTTAATTTGTCCTGAACACCAGTCTATATGTGGGTTGTGTGTTTTTAACCAGGGAAACCCCAAAATCAGCGGATGCTGTGCAGAATCGAACAGATGAAATTGCATCATTTCCACATGATTATTGTCAATAGTCACTTGCATGGGTTCTGTACAGTCAGTGACTCTACACATAAGTCTGCCGTCTAGGGCACTGGCATTGACGGGATGTTTGAGCGGAACAGTCTTAATATTGAGACGTTTCGCTAGACCCCAGTCTATGAGACTTTAATCAGCCCCAGAGTCAATTAAGGCCCCCATAGTGTGTGTCTGACTATTGGCAGTGATATCTACCTGGGTGAGTGTGCGAGGAGGATAATCAGATGAAATTTTGCTCACCAACGCCCTCCTCATGGTTGGTGAGCATGCCCTTTTCCCGGACATGTCGCCTGCTGGTGTCCCATATGACCACAGTAGAAGCAGCATCCCTCCTGCAGGCGGCGCCGTCGTTCCTCTGGAGAAATCCTCGTTCTCCCGAGCTGCATAGGTTCCTCCGGTGCCTGTGGTGGCGCTGTCACTGCTGGGCCTGATGAAGAGGCGAACAAGGAATCCCATGAGGACTGCCTACCCAGAGAGCGCCCCTGGTGGCTGGGAGGTCTTGTTGCGACTCGGCGTCGTTCTCTCTCTCTTTCCCTGATGCGATTGTCAATTCGGAGAGACGTGGAAATGAGTGATTCGAGGTCTTGTGGTAACTCTAATGGAGCCAGGTGATCTTTAATCGTCTCTGAGAGTCCATTGCGGAAGGCATCTATTAATGCTGGAGTGTTCCAGCCACTGTCTATGGCTAAGGTACGGAACTCTATGGCATAATCTACTACGGGCCTTGAGTGCTGTTTGAGCTGCATGAGAGCCCGAGTGGCGTCACCGGTAGGTGAGGTAATATCAAATATACGTCTCATAGTGTCTTTGAACGCTATGAAGGATCTACAGATATTGGAATTTCTAGACCACTCCGCAGTGGCCCATGCAGCAGCTCTGCCGGTTAAGTGGGAGATCATAAACCCTATCTTAGCCTCATCAGATACAAAAGCTGCTGGATTAAGTTGGTAATGTAAATCACACTGGACTAAGAAGGCTCTGCAGTTGCTCGATTCTCCTGAGTATTTCTCCGGTGCTGCCAACCGCAGTGGAACAGGAGAGGCATGATTCAGAGCAGGATTGGCATCAGGTGGAGTAGCAGGAATCGGAGCTGTGGGCGCTTCCTCCAGATGAGAGCGAAGCCCGTGGAGCTGTGTTGCCAGATGGTTCACCTGTGAAGTGACGGAAGTCTAGAAACCCTCCTGGCGATCTGAAAGCTCCTTAACTCCTTGGCTAATATTCTTTAGCTGCTCCTGGTGTTGATGGATGACGTTACCCTGTACGGAGCGTCTTGGGGTTGGCTGAGTCCATATTTTGGTCAGTTCGTTCTGTTAGGAACCGTGACTCACTGATATGAGGACTCAATTGCACAACCCGGAGACGAAAAGGTTTGAAGAAAAATAAACTTTAATGGATCAAAAACAAAGAAACACTCTTTACAGAGGGAGTGACAAAACGGTCACAAAACAAAACGCTCTCATGGAGGATATCACAAAAGGTACTTGGTCTCTCTATGGCTGCTTGGATCTGACTTCTTGGCATGACGAACAAGACGAACTGACAACAGACAAGGGGAGACAGGACAATATATACAAGAGGTAAGTGGGAACAGGTGGAAACAATCAGGGGCGGGGCAGACGCTGACGATGGCGGGAAACAAGAACCAAGGAAGTAAAGGCACCTGGAATGAGACAAGGAGTACAAAATAAAACAGGAAGTGAAACAAACAAAACAAACATGAACGTGACAAATACATAACAAACTAACATAATTGACGGGACACAACACTTGATTGATAAATATAGTTGAGTATCATCCGCATAACAATGAAAATGTACAGAGTGATTCCTTATATTATTGCCTAACAGAAAAATATATAATGTTAACAAAATATGTCCAAGCACTGAGCCCTGCGGCACTCCATGGCTAACTTTGGTTTGCATGGAAGATTCATCGTTGACACACACAAACTGAGAGCGTTCAGATAGATAGGACCTAAACCAGCCTAAAGCAGTTCCCTTTATACCAACTAAGTGCTCTAGACCAGGGGTTCCCAAACGTTGCCATGCCAAGGACCCCCATATAGCATTATGCTCTGGCGGGGACCCCCCTGTTGCAATTTGTTTTTTAAATGATGTGTACAAGTGCCTCGCGATGGAGCATGCAGTGCATTGCCACTACATTTGGGGCCTTCTGCCTGATCAAAGCTGTCACTCCGCTTTTTTTGCCTGTCATAGCCGCTGCCCCATCTGAACACACACCCACACAACGAGACCAGTCAAGTCCATTTAAGATGATGTACTCGGAATCCCGAACCCAATAATATACCCAATATTAACGGTGTGTGTGTCTGCCCAAGGACAATTTAAGGTAAAACCTAATAGAGGTGTCATACATAATAACCTAATAAAAGTAAATGTAACAACTACTACAGTGCAACAAAACAGGAAGATTAAATGTGGTCTCTTAAACATAAGATCTCTAGCATCTAAAGCAATATTGGTAAATGATTTAATATCAGATTATAATATTGATATATGCTGTCTTACTGAAACTTGATTGAGACATGAAGAATGTGTCAGCATAAATGAGGCCACTCCACCCAGCCATATCAATACTCATATTGCCCGAGGCCCAGGCCGAGGAGGTGGAGTTGCAGCAATCTTTGACTCAAATGTACTTATCAATACTAAACCAAAATTAAATTATACCTCCTTTGAAAGCCTCGTTTTTAGTCTTACTTATCCGACCTGGAAAACTTTGCAGCCAATCTTATTTGTTACAGTGTACCGTGCACCAGGTCCTTATTCAGAATTCTTATCTGAATTCTCTGAGTTTTTATCAACTTTGGTTCTTAAAACAGATAAAGTAATTATCGTAGGTGACTTTAATATTCATGTTGACGATGATAAAAATAGCCTTAATGTTGCATTTAACTCTATATTAGATTCTGTAGGTTTTTGTCAGAGTGTAAATAAACCAACCCACTGCTATAATCACACTCTCGACCTTGTTCTGACTTATGGTATTGAAATTGAGCAACTATTAGTCGAACCGCATAATCCTGCTTTATCCAACCATTTCTTAGTAACTTTTGAAGTACTGTTACTAGACTACAAAGCATTAGTCAAAAGCTCCTGCAGCAGAAACCTATCTGTTAGTGCTATAGCCAAATTTAAGGAACAGATTCCACCAATACTTAACTCGATAGCATGTCTGCATGTAAGGGAGGAAACTTATACAAAATGTACACCACCCCAAATTGATCATGTTGTTGATAGTGCTACAGATGCGCTGCGAATAAAATTAGACTCTGTTGCTCCTTTGAAAAAGAAGAAAATAAAACAACATAGATTAGCTCCATGGCATAATGCCGAAACCCGCAAAATAAAGCAAAAGTCGAGACAACTTGAAAGGATATGGCGTTCCACTAAACTTGAAGAATCTCGTTTAATTTGGCATATTACTCTCAATGAATATAAGAAAGCACTGCGTAAAGCGAGAGCAGCCTACTACTCTTCATTAATAGATGAGAATAAGAATAATGCAAGATTTCTTTTCAGCACTGTAGCCAGGCTGACAGAAAGCCACAGCTCGATTGAGCCTTCTATTCCCATAGCACTCAGTAGTAATGATTTTATGTGCTTTTTTAACGATACAATTGATACTCTTAGAAACAAAATTAATGACCTCTTGCCTTTGACCTGTTATCAACAGCTCCCCGAAACGTAAGTTATAATATTACACTAGATAGTAAACTAGAATGCTTTTCAGCCATTAACCTTGAACAATTAAATTCAATGATTCTCTCTTCTAAACCATCAAGGTGCATGTTAGACCTAATTCCAACTAAGCTGTTGAAGGAAGTTTTTCCATTAATTAGCAATTCTTTATTAAATATTATGAATATGTCTTTATTTTCAGGCTATGTTCCACAATCATTCAAAGTAGCAGTGATAAAACCGCTTCTTAAAAAGCACAACCTCGATCCAGAGGTTTTAGCTAACTATAGACCTATTTCTAATCTTCCGTTCCTCTCAAACATTCTTGAGAAAGCGGTCGCAAAACAGCTGTGTGATTACTTAAAAAACAATGATTTATTTGAAGATTTTCAGTCTGCCTTTAGAACACATCATAGCACAGAGACAGCTCTGGTTAAAGTCACAAATGACATTCTAATAGCCTCAGACAAGGGACTTGTCTCTATTCTTGTTTTGCTCGATCTCAGTGCTGCATTTGATACTATCGATGGAAAAACTTCCTTCAACAGCTTAGTTGGAATCGGTGGGTTACGTATTGTAACCCTAGTTCTATAAGCACAGGCGGAGCCCTCTACTGGACTTTATGGGTACTACTCTCATCAATGATACGCGAGCGTTCACACACTGAAGTTGTATAAACGTAGCCGGCCAATCAGGGCGAGCCTACCTGAATGCGCGCGCAGCTCACAGTATATAAGGCGGCTACGCCTCCCGACTGTCATCCTACACCCTCTTCAGCGAGCGGCATAGGAAAGACAGGGCCCCTAGGTAGAGGGCCTGTGCTTATACAACTAGGGTTACAATACGTAACCCACCGTTGTCACACAGGCTCCGCCCTCTACTGGACTCTATGGGTACAGTGTGTGGAGCCCCGATGGATAAACGCCCTGTCGTCCCACAACATCGACCCACCACACTGCCCCTGACCGGCCTTTGGCTAACAGCCATCGCACCCCAACTTCCTATCACCCGGTTGAGACCGTGGACAAGTCGGGGCCGCAGCTTACATGGCTGGGTAGAGCCTAATTGGTCTGAATAAGCCCATAGCTCCAGCGCAAGTGACTACACACTGCACACCACGTTTCCCAGGTCCCTAAGGAGCATGGGGAAAACGTAAGTGTACTACACACACTCACACGCTTACCTCGTGTAGTGTGTGCACGGACCCTAGTGGGGAAGATTCTCCCCGCCTATGGGCAGGCGGGGGAGTCTTCCAGCCCTGTATGGAGCTTACTGCACACCACGTTTCCCTGGTCCCTAAGGAGCATGGGACAAGGTAAGTGCATTAGGTTCAAGGGGGTCAGATACAGCTTACTGACCCACAGCCCTCCTCCTTTCACCAGTCCTGTGCTGCCCCAGCAAGCAGGAAAAAAGGAGGCCCTTGTGGTAAAAGGAGCTAGACATGTCTAAGAGATACTTACCTTATGAACGGGCCTGGCATCGACCAAGACGCCGCCGTGCATAGGTGGACGACTAAAGCCGTCTTGCTGTATAACCCTCGACCTGGAAGAACTCCTTAGGTTCTTGGGAACAAAGGAGGGGTTTGGTCTGAGTGTCGCCCTGTTACGGTCACCACGAACCAGAAGGCAACTTGGGTGCACCGATAGAGCGGTCAGTTTGCATACTCTCTTGGCAGACGCTCTCCCACAGCCCGTCATTTCCGGGAGGACGGCCCACCCCATCCCGAAGCTCTCTGACGACGCGGAGCCGGAGCAGAGGCCTGTCAGGATCGCGCAGCCTGGTCCCGCGGTTGCCGGCATTGAGCCGGTTCCGCGGGACCAGCCGAGGAGGTAGAGGGAGCAGCGGGAGCCATGGTGCTCTGAACCGGCGCCTTTCCCTCCTTCTCACCGTAGCGCCGTGCTCTCCCCTTTGAGGAAGCAACATATGGCTAAGCTGCGACTTTTCTTCCTCCAAGCGTCTGAAATGCTGTGTGACCGTTGAGATCGATCCAAAGAGCCCTTCCGTGGATACGGGGGCCCCAAGGAGATCATCACGATCCTTCCTGGAGAGAGCCGTGAGTCCCAACCATGGATGTATAATAAGAACTGGATACAGCGTGGAAGGCGGGGCCTCATTCATTCCTATGAGAGTTGCTCATTGGCGCATGGATGACAAAATGGCCCAACTTTTGAGAGAGTGAAACGTCACAGATTACCCGGCATGCCTGAGAAGTACCCGTATGTGCGCTCATAGAGCATGCACAACTTAACCATGCCCACCAAAAGGCTTGTTCACATCACAAGCACGTAAATTTGCGTACACGTAACAGCACCGCACGTTCTGGATTGTTATGATGGATTTTATATTAACGAATAACGAGGCGGCCACGGTAGTTAGCAGCTAGCGGCTAGCTAGTGTAACGTCCGAGCCATTAGTAATTATGCTAATGTACACATCAATCGTTATGTACTTTTATATTATGCTGATGTAACAGGATCTAGTGATGGTTTTGTTCAGCATTGCCAGCTTCACTGTTGAGCTTTATGTTGTGCCCAGCATTCTCCTGTGCTCTGAAATCAAAATGTGGATAAGCATAAAACAACACTACAATACAACTTGTTATTTGACACACACAAGGGCCCTTTCTCATTTCTCTAACTCCCCTCCTCGACTCCTATCCTCGAGACTTAGTCCCGCCCACAGAAGATGCGAGCGGAGGAGCCGAGGAGGGGAACCGAGGAGAGGAAGCAGCAGGCGGTTAGAGAAATGAGAACTCCTCTCCTCTGAGCGGTCATTTTAAAGAGACGTCCATTAATGATGACAGGAGGCACAGCAGCCCTCTGTCTGATGGACAGATGTGTTCATGATGACTTATATATTTACTTTGATTAATTCACAGTGCGGTATAATGAGACAATAACAGGCTACAGATGCGGACACGGACACACACACACACATATATAATACAATTTCAGAATCAAACAGAGCACTCTCATGATAATGTAACACTATCAGAGACTGGATATATCCCCCCCCCCCCCCTCTCTCCCCTCTCTGGTCGCTACAATGAGGAAAATAAATTACGGGCCAAAAGTTTTATTTACAAGTATTAAAAGTAAGCAGAGGACACCAAACCAACTGATACCTGTCTGTCCGCTGCATCTACGCACACACTGTACCACACACACACCTACACCACACACATGCACATACAGCTCCTAAAACAGGCTACAGCCTTTGTGTATTTAATTATGTGAAGCACTAAATGGTTTTAGAAAAATATCAACAATTTGTTTGTAGATATCTACTAAACTAAAGCAAATAAAGAGAGTAGGCCTGTTATACTGAGTGATATATATTATACACACTGCTCTGCTTTCTGCACGGACCTCACAGCTGTTCTCTCTGTAAACATCGCGTTGCGATGAAAGCAGTTAATAAAATAATATCCAGGGGATGCATGCAGAGCTGTCATTGGCTGAGATAAGTCCGGCCGTGCGTCACGACTCTTTGAAACATCTCTGTTGCCGGAAAGGACCGTGGAGGACCGTGGAGGACCCATCAGTGTCTCCTCGGTTATAGCTCCTCCAGAGAGCCTCCTCGATGCTCGGTCCTCGATGTGCATTTAGAGAAATTAGATGTCCTTCAACATGGCGCGCTGAAATTCATTTCCTCACTACCGGAGGACCGAGGAGTCGAGGAGGGGGATTTGTTGAAATGAGAAAGGGCCAAGGTTGTTCATTTGTGTGTATAAATATACAACACAGGCTATATACATATATATATATATATATATATATATACCAGGCTTGGATTTTCGTCATTTTAGGGGCAAGGCCATTTGGCCTTTGGTGTCACACTTTTTTTCAGGGCGCAAAGGCCACATGCCAGGGCACAAAGGCCATTGAGGGAAACATTTGGATTTGGAGCTTACAAATAAATAAGTTCACTTTCTGATAAGAAAAACACACAAATTACATGGAAAACAAATCACTTTTTTAATATCAATAATGTCAAGCATTATATCATCATATAGGCCTATGCCTCCTTAGTATTACCGTATATAAAATGAAATACTCTACTTTGAATAATTAGTGTTTGGTATGTTTTCCATCTACTACTTCTCCCATTCACTAATCCAAAATCCCTCAAAGCAACTTTAACTGACCTTGAAGCAGGTCGCTGTGTCTGTAAATGCTTTGGCTAAACTTGGTGTATGGCTGAAACTGTGCTGTTACCATTCTTGGGCCAGGACTCTCTTGAAAAATAGATTTGTAATCTCAATGAGACCTATCCTGGTTAAATAAAGGTAAAATAAAAAATCAAATCAAATAATATAAAATTCTATTTAATATTTTCAGAGCAGAAGAAACAGCCTTCAAGGGTCAAACTCTGCACATATATCATTCAGCAGTGTACTTTGAAATTCAAAAGTGTGTGTGTGTGTGTGTGTGTGTGTGTGTGTGTGTGTGTGTGCAACCCAGTCTCACGGCATTTCGTGTTCACCAACATGATTTTTAATCTATTGATTCGTGTTCACCAACATGATTTTTAATCTATTGATTCGTGTTCACCAACACGATTTGCCCCTTTTTTTCGTGTTGCACAGCACGATTTTAAAAGCAATGTATTTCTACTGCCTGCAACACGTCTTTTTCTCCGGTCGGGTCGTGGGAGACCGGAAGCTGTGTGGTTCATAAAAACATGTTCTTACTCAATATCAAGCCACAAGTATTGCTTTTATTTTAAATCGTATAATTTCGGACTTTTGTTGCCGTCTGTGAGGAAAATAAATGGGGCTCAGAGCCTCAGAATACGGAAATCTGTATTTTTAAATATTTGTTTCCTTCTAATTCGTTATTCTTTTCAAAATAACACACTGTTATTTACTCACCAATAACACACAATTATCCTTGCTTTTATTTATTGGTTTAATTCCATAATCTTTTTTGGCGTCTGTCAGGAACTGAATTTCAAAATAAAAATAACCGGAAACAGACGTAGGCCTATAAGGGACATTTCGAGCATCATTGCGATTGTCAACGTTTCTGAGTTTAGGATGGCCGAAGACACTACACTACCCATAATCCCCAGCTATCGTTTAGGACTACAGTCCCCATAAGGTTACGCAGAGCGTCAAACAGCTGTGTGAAATGGAACGAAACCACGCCAGACTATCCAAAACTGGAATCGAACGCCCCCCCAGAACTACACATGCTGGCTATTGTGTTTCGCAAAATGTTCTATGGGACGTCTCTACTGAACGTTTTCGTTTTTCCCACAATTAGAAGTTGCCAGTATTAAACATATTGGTGTTATCAAATGTAAAACATATAATTCATAAATAGGTGAAAATTGCTTGTGTCCATAATGCGCAGCATTAATACCCACATGACAGCTCATTGTTACTTTGTAATTCTACTCCACTACAATTCAGAGGTTAACCTGGTATGTTTACTCCACTGCATTTATTTGAGTTACTTTGCAGATTCTGATTAATTATGTGAAATATAAACAACCCTTAAATCAGACTTTAGTTACACCAGAGTAAAATTCAGGTAAGGTGATTGTCACGTGCCAACAATCAGGAGAGATATTTGATAGTTGGTGCTTGAGAAGACTAAACATGTATCTGCAGATCTCTATAAAGTATATTCATTACTCGTTATTCTCTACTAATAGTTAATTAAAGACTGTATATTATGGCTATTTTGCACATCCCTTTCAAGTTTTTCAAAGGTTTATTGACATATCATATACACAACTACGGTGTAGTTATGCAATGAATGAAACACTTGGGTCACAGGTTCCTCAACAGTGCATTACAAGACATCTATCAATATGTGTGTACCTCCACCATTAAACTGTCATATTCTGCACATTTCTTATTATATCTACATACATAAGAGTATAATTAATATGTATAATATCAGTTAAAATAAGTGCTTCAACATAGTTAACATTGCAGGAAAGCAATATATTAGACGTTAAGTACTTTGTCAGGCTTAATATTTATCTGTAGATAGATACCCCCAAAGTTGTGTTCTTATTTAAAAGAAGACCTTAATCTGTTATTTAATGTTTAAATAAAGGTTCATTCGTTTTTCTGTTTTGCACCTCCTCCTATTAATATATTTGTACATCCTGCACTAAACTGTTTTATTGTAGAGATCACTTATAGTATCTTCTTGATTTTTTATATTCTATATTTATACTTTTCCCCCTATGAAAGTATGTACTCTTAATATGTTTTTAATCAAATAAAACACAATAATTCAATAACGTGCTTTAACCACTAGGAGGTGCACACAAGGTACACACAGCCATAACAACTTATTATTAGTGTAGGACACTTGTGTTTTCGTACAACATCTGAAGATGTGTAGTTTTATGCATGCTTTCACATAATTTTACAGCATATTGCTATACTATTTCAGACTCAGTATTTACATTCTTACATTCAAAGAAAATCAGTAATATCTTTAAAAACTACAGTCCTTTTATATCAGCTGTCAAACATTAGATCAAATGTAAAAGTCAGCCGAATTAGTGTTGATACTGCAAGGAGACGTATTGTGTATAGAGAAATTGAAGATGTTGTTTAATTGTTGAATATATTTATGATCCACGTCAAGTATTCAGTTTCGGCGGCATTTTCTCAGTTTTTCCAAAGGTCTTCTCATCAGGGCTCTATAAATAAAGAACTACGGCAGATCTGTAATATACAATGCAGCCGAACCGTGTATTACAATGCCGTTATGTGATGACTTTCAAAGAGAAAAGCAAGAGCGCTCGGAATTAAGTATTATTTTATTCTTTTAAAATGTTTTCCGGATTTCATATCATATAAACACCAAATCCCAGCATGCATTGCAGCTAAAACATCCAACAAACGAGCTTAAAACCATAGCTGAGGATCTTGGGTAATCGCTCGAAATGCCTACGTCTGTTTCCGGTTATTTTTATTTTGAAATTCAGTTCCTGACGGACGCCAAAAAAGCCCGAGATTATGGAATTAAACCAATAAATAAAAGCAAGGATAATTGTGTGTTATTGGTGAGTAAATAACAGTGTGTTATTTTGAAAAGAATAACAAATTAGATGGAAAAAAAGATTTAAAAAATACAGATTTCCGTATCCTGAGGCTCTGAGCCCCATTTATTTTCCTCACAGACGGCAACAAAAGTCTGAAATTATACGATTTCAAATTAAAGCAATAACTGTGGCTTGATATTGAGTAAGAACATGTTTTTATGAACCACACAGCTTCCGGTCTTCCTCGACCCGACCGGAGAAAAATACGTGCTGCAGGCAGTAGAAATACATTGCTTTTAAAATCGTGCTGTGCAACACAAAAAAAAGGGGCAACTTGTGTTGGTGAACACGAATCAATAGATTAAAAATCGTGTTGGTGAACACGAAATGCCGTGAGACTGGGTGTGTGTGTGTGTGTGTGTGTGTGTGTGTGTGTGTGTGTGTGTGTGTGTGTGTGTGTGTGTGTGTGTGTGTGTGTGTGTGTGTGTGTGTGTGTGTGAGTAATCAACTCCTCACAGCTCCTCATATCTGTTCAGAAACTAGACAAAAGTTAAACATACAAACAGGGGCGGACTGGGACTAAAATTCAGCCCTGGAAACTGCCACATGAAATGTCAAATGTTAGAAATCCGCTGTTTATTATTTAAAGTTTTAAGTCCGATTCACTCCTTTTTTCCTCTCTGTACACAGCTCCAGTTTGATCATTGGCCTGTCATCAGATTTAATTTGTAGTTGCTGCTGTAGTGGAAGTTTAGTACAATTATTTTTGATGAAATACTCCAAATCTCCACCCTCCATAATTGCACTTGCACTTGCTTTTTAAGGGCAGTGATGACAGTTACAGTACGAACTGAAGTTGATGCGATTTGATTGGATTGTGAGGCATGACGTGAGCCTCTTCTGATTGGTCAATCCCTCCATTTTCTTTTACCAAGGGAAGCCAATTTCGGCTAGCCTCCTCTCGCAACAGAGAGTGCAATCTACTGTTTCACCATAACATCTAGAGGGGCGCTGTTTCACTCTTTGTAAAATACTCAATGAGAATGGGGGAGAGACGGGCCGGCAGAATAATTACAGAAACTAAACAAAATGTTTTTATTTATTTATTAAAATGATAACTACAATGCAAAAAAACAGGGGAAGCCTGGCTTCTCTTGGCCTCCAGGAGAAAACTCCTCCTTCGCACTCTCCAAAAACTTGGAGTTTCAGGCTCTGCACTTTCCCTCCTCACCTCATACCTGAAAGACCGTACCTACAGGGTGACTTGGAGAGAGTCTGAGTCCGACCCTTGTCAATTAACTACAGAGGTCCCTCAGGGCTCTGTTCTTGGTCCCCTCCTCTTCTCCCTGTACACAAACTCGCTCGGATCAGTCATTAGCCCGCATGGTTTTTCTTACCACTGCTACGCTGATGACACCCAATTAATTCTGTCCTTTCCCCGCTCAGAGACCCAGGTCGTTGCACGCATCTCTGCTTGTCTAGCTGACATCTCTCAGTGGATGTCTGCTCACCACCTCAAGCTCAACCTTGACAAGACTGAGCTGCTCTTCCTCCCGGGAAAAGATTGTCCCACTCTTGACCTAACAATCAACATCGGCACCTCAGTTGTTTCCCCGACTCAGACTGCAAGGAATCTGGGTGTGACCCTAGATAACAACCTGTCCTTCACTGCAAACATCGCTGCTACAACCCGTTGCTGCAGATACATGCTTTACAACATCAGGAAGATACGTCCCCAGCTGACACAGAAAGCGACTAAGGTTCTGGTCCAGGCTCTCGTCATCTCACGCCTAGGCTACTGCAACTCCCTCCTGGCTGGTCTACCTGCATGTGCCATCCAACCTCTGCAGCTCATCCAGAATGCAGCGGCTCGTCTGGTCTTCAACCTTCCTAAATTCTCCCACACCACTCCGCTCCTCCGCTCCCTTCACTGGCTTCCGGTAACTGCTAGAATCCACTTCAAGACACTGGTACTTGCTTACCATGCTGCGAATGGATCTGGCCCTTCCTACATCCAGGACATGGTTAAACCGTACACCCTAGCGCGTGCACTACGCTCTGCATCAGCCAAACGACTCGTTGCGCCCTCGCTGCGAGGGGGACCCAAGTTCCCATCGGCGAAAACACGTGGGTTTGCTGTCCTGGCTCCAAGATGGTGGAATGAGCTCCCCATTGACATCAGGACGGCAGATAGCTTGCACATCTTCCGGCGCAGACTGAAAACTCATCTCTTTCGACTCCACTTCGAGCGATAGAATTATTAACGAAGCACTTTTATACTAATAAAGGACTGGCTTACCAGTTGAGTAGCACTTGAAATGTTTGGCTCTATGAAACCTGATGTACTTATATGATTCTGTTTTCTTCAAGGTTGTGTCTTCCTGGTCGAATGTACTTATTGTAAGTCGCTTTGGATAAAAGCGTCAGCTAAATGCAATGTAATGTAATGTAATGTAAAACGCCACTGAGTTCAAGGGATAATTATCACCCACCTCTTGCTCTTGCCCTGCACTTATACGTGCCAGTTGAGCTGGTTCTTCCACCAGCTCAACTCTCTGCCCCTCATCATGAACGCAGGAGGCTGGCTGTATATCTGAACTCGCGCCCTCATCATTCTCTTCATCATCTTGCACTTGTTCTAAGCTGCTGCTGATAGTGCTTGTAGCAGCGCTGCTGCCAAAAAGGTCTGTCAATTTGCGACATTTATATGCTTCACCTGCGAGTGACTTCACCTTTTTGTCTCTTGCCTTCTCGGCCCCACCTTTTTCTTTTCGTTTTCTTTGATTTTTAACCATGTGTTTTCATTCTCCCTGTCTGCCGCGGCGTCTAATCCCTTCTCTTCGTGTGGCCGGTCTTTTTTCTTCTTCGTGTGTGATTATTTTACATAAGAACCACACAACTGCATTAGCGGCCGCTGTCGCCCTCTGTCGGCCGTCAGCCCAATTTAAATGATGACGTTAAACCTTTTTTTTTTTTAAAGTGCCGGCCGTCAACGGCCCTTGACGACCGGCCGTTCTGTGGTTCTCCAGATTCTACATATGGCCAGTCCACCCCTGCATGACACAGACTGTGTGTGTCATGGAGAATACAGTCGCTGCTTTAATTCTGTCTTTAGGACTTTGTTGTGAGTTTGGACGGAGCAGATACAGGTTAGTTTAGCCTGATCTGATCGCCGATCGAATGGAGATCGCTCCATTCAGAGAACACGCATTTTAAACGTTTTTCGCCTGCCATCTTGACACTTGTCAAAGCATGGTTTTTACTAACCGTTATCAGTATTTAGTTACTTCGGCATAATTTTGAAATGTGTATTACAATGAAATCACGGTAAAATAGGTTAATAGTTGGTTTCCACCACAGTATTTACATGGATATAAGCCCCTTCTCCAGCGCGTCCTATTTGAATGACTGGAGTAAACACACAGCCGCGGTAAAACTCCAGCGGTTAGAGCGATGAGAATATTCGCATCGCGTCCGTTGTGAATGCAGCATAATACAGTTCAGAAACCACTGTTCTGACGCTTTTAAAGCAACTTCGAGATTATAACAGTATCAGGGGCACACAGGCCATGGTGGCCGTAGGATGTACAATTATTTTCGGGGCTTCAAGGCCAGACCGAGGGGCCATGACGGCATGGCCGTCATGGCCTGGCCGCCGGTGAAAATCCTACCCTGGTCCCAACCAGACGTGGCGTCCCACCGTGGCGTCCCACTGTGGCCAGGGACATTACACGGCCAGCTGCGGCGGCCACACCATGAATCAGATTATTTATCTGCCCGATGCTGTGGTCCAAATAATCACTCTGATCCTGAGACGAAGAGGCGGGGGCGTCCTGCTGAGGAGTAATCAGCGACACGCCCAACACACCCAGATTATTCGCCGCTGCCGCCATCTGTGCTCTGCCTCTGAGCCGGAATATTTTATAGAAATTTTACTTTTCTCTGTCAGGTGTTCTCCTGCTCGCTGAAGAGAAAAGGATGACAGTCAGGAGGCGTAGCTTTACACATATGGTCTACTAAGATTTGCTGTTTTTTTAACTGACATGAGTGATTACGAAATGAGTCACACTGGTTGAGTGCTTTGAGTTTCAATTTGTATCTCGTCCAATGATTTTGCTATGCTAGGCATAGCAGCTCTGCTCCTGGCCTCCTCAACAAGAGAGTGCACAATATGTGAGTGTGTGTGTTGTACTGTAGCTATGTATACATCTGCAGTTAATTTATCATGTTTTATTTATGTTGCAGGTAAAGGTCTTAGGTTAGAATCAGGAAAAGGTACAGGCTAAAACTTGTGTATTGGTGAGAATTGACAATATTGTAACGGGGCCTCGTGGACACGGAGGAGGTTAGGTGGGGGCACAGTCATAATGAAACTGAACCTCGATCTCTCAGTCCTGCTGTTCCTCAGCAGAGTAATGTTACCAGCTTAGTTCAATGCCGACGCTGCGGCAGCATTGTAAGAGAGTCTTGTCTGACTGTCATTATGCACATTAAAGGTTAACCTATCATTCAAAATGCACTTTTTGACGTCTTTTATACATAAATATGTGTCCCCGCCCCGGTGTGTCAGGGAACTCACAAAGTGTCAGAACACAAAACCCTCTCTCTTTTCCTCCGTACTCAAATCTCTAAAAAACGGGGGTACAACAAAGCTGATCCAGATTTGCTGCGGTCATGACGACATTACTAAAATGTGGGATGGCTTTATGTTGAACTCCTGGCAGCGTTCTGCCCCAACCTATCTTCCCCTATCAGAAACTTAGCTGTGTCAGTAACAATTAGTGAGGTGCTTTGGAAGTAATATGGTCTGTGTTTACATTAGCAAGCATCGCTAACACTCAGAGCTAACATGTGTAAAGAAGCAGGAAATAAAAAGGAACTCACCTTGTGTTGAACCAGTGAGAGAGAAAGCGTTTGAGCTCCTTACTGTTTCAGAAATAATGCTTGATGTGGTTTGGAACATCATATGTTGTTTAATCACGGCAGCGTTTAGCTGAGTTTCTGCTGGTAGACAGCCTTCTCTTCACAGAGCTCACTGCTTGCATGTGGACGCACCAAAGGGGCGTGGCCAGCAGCAGCTCGAAAGGGGCGTGGCCAGCAGCAGCTCGGTTACATTTAAAGGGCCAGACCCAGAATCAGCCCTTTAGTAACAGGGCTGAAATAGAGGGTTACGTATGAGGCATAATACAATGGGTGAGCTGTTTAGTGTTTTGAGCAAAACCCTTCAGATACATGTTTTGTATAGATATGGCCCTATAATATATTATTAAAATATAGCATAATAGGTGAGCTTTAAGTTTGTGAGTCTCTCACATCCAATACTACCATTATGTTAGAGTGCTGCTGCCACAATTATCTGATTTGGTTAAAAGTTGAGATGCCAATATGGCAGATTGTCTTCCTGTAGAGAAATAGTGGATGGCCATTCTTTTTAGTTTTTATTACAGATCTACTGAGTGTGTAACCGTGCTTTGGGGTAACTGCCCCTGTGTCTACATGTGTTTCAGATTGCTCCCTATCCATGTCTGTCCTGCATGTGCGAACATGTGTTGTGTTCGTACCAAACAACTTGAACACAGTGGAGTGTGTGTCAGTGCATGTGAATGCTGCTGCTTGTGTTTTGCTTCTGTATGAGTGTACTGGTTGTATACTCGGGAGCTTGGACGTGTCTGACTGTTAATGCACTTTATTTATTGGAAACTGTTGTGTTCAGTCTTGGTGGTTACACATGGTCCTGTCGCTCTCTCCAGAACAGGCCACCTGCAGTACAGGGTTCCCCCCAGAACGGCCAACCCCCACCCTGCATGAACCCTGCCTTGATGAACGCTCCATGGGTGAGAGAGGTTCTTGTTCTTTATACAGCAATGTGTGTGTGATCTTTTATTCACCGTTGTTGACAAAGGAAACTTTTAACAGAAACATTTTAAATGAAATTGCACCAATAACATTTAAAATATTCATATTTATGAATTTACCAGTGCACAGTTAATCCTGATAATTAATTGACACTTTTTTTTCCCTGTCATCAGTGAAACCATAAAAAAGTTTATTTTTTGGATCTAATCAGTCTTTGTGTCCTTGTCTGTCTTTCTCTCCTCTCTCAATGTGTTCTTGTTCTACCTTTCCCTCTCCTTCTGCTCTCAGCAGTATCACTACCAGGAAGACGACTCGCCCCCTCTCGACCAGGGATTTCCGCGGCTCACCAACGAGGTGCGCGCTCCTGAGCTGGTGCACGTGTCGGAGAAGAACCTGTCTGAGATTGAGAATGTGCACGGCTACGTGTCTCATTCCCACATATCTCCTCTCAAGGTGAGCCCCCTAAACCCCCAACAGTCCCAGTCTGGGCTTCTGCACCTGGCCTGGAGAACGTGACCCTCAGCTCCCTGAATTAGAGTCATCATACAACTTCCTTTGTGCATAGAGCAGAAATGAGTGAGTGCACAGTTTATTATGTTAGAATTCAGGCCATTTTTCTATGCATAATGATATGGGAATTCTGCTCAGGTGGATCCTATACTAATTAAATGTTTCCTTCTATTTGTTTACACTTGATTTGTCCTTTTCCTTTTAATTCATGTACTTTCCTATTTATACACGTGTGCTACGGAAGCACACGTGGCAATAAACTAGTGGTAGGCTTGTAGTGTGTGTATGATTGATTAGAAGATGAAGTGATGAAACAATGCCTTCACATCCTCTCCTCTCCCTGCACACATGTTACCTCAGCACGGACTGGATTCGTTGTGAATGCTGACCTGGAGTCCAGACTCTTTAACATCTCACCTCTGCCTGTTGGAGAAACAAACACATTTTGGCAGTTTGAAGAGGTCTCAGGTGGATAGTTCAAGCTACTTTATTATTGACCCCTCAAAAAGGAAGTGATGTCACAATTAGACAGCGGTTAAGCAGGCAGATTGATTTTGTTGTGTCATGTTTTGTCAGCAGAGGGCAGTGTTGGAAATGAAGTGTTGTTTCAGTGAGTGCACAATGAGTTGCCTGCTTTTGTAGTTCACAGAAGCATGCGCACAATGAGTCCCAGGACTGGGATTTATAGTAAATTAAATGTATGTAAATGTGTTAAAATCCTGATAAATGAAAGGTACATGGGTTGGAAATACTGTCAATACAGTAATAAAGACTATTATGTCAGTCCCTCAGGTGTAATAGACTTTACATGTGCCATTTTCTTTATGGTCTTGAAGGTATATTATTATACATATGAAGAGAAGAGTTTTTGAATCTTGCTGCACGAAAACAGACTTGAGCAGAACCTGTAGTGGATTAGATTGTGCTGTCAGTCAGTGTAGGTAAATAACACAGGAGGGCAGAGAGATCCCCCCTCTCAGCCCTATCCGAACGTTCTCCCTTGGAACGTGCTTCCCTCCTTCTCATCATGTGACAGGGTTACCATTATTAATTATTTTTTATCCCAATGTCTCTCTCCATGCATACTGTTTTAGTGATGCTGTCTCTCGTTTCTTACCTGCAGCCTGCACTGGTTACCCGTTTTGATCTTGCATACCCGGGTGTGACCACAGCAAACTACATGGCAAGTTTTATTTAATTTAATTTTTAATTTTACCTCTGGGGAATCTCAATTGACTGTGTATTTTGGTATTGTTTACATCTGTTATTTCTGCCCAGATGATTGATGTCCCTTGGTGCTGCATGGACTTTGTTTGGTGTTGTCTTTAAACCATGGATTGTAGCAGCAATATTTCCTTTTCTTGTGGGTTCCTCCCTTCTCTTGTCATACACAAACTTTGTAAAATAACCCCACATGTGTTGTGACCCTTTTGCTTGCCAACAGATCCCCTGTGCTTGTTGTGGTGTTACTGTGGTGTAAGTGAATGTGTCTGTAAATGATCCTGTTTTACTTCCTGTTGAAGATCCTGCACCTGGGGCATGTGCAGGGTTGGGAGGGTTACTTTGTAAATGTAATCAGTTACTGATTACTGATTACATGGCTCTGAAAGTAATCCGAATACAGTTACAGTTACGTGTCTTAAAAAAGTAACGTAATCAGATTACTTTTAGATTACTTTTGGATTACTTTCTTTTTCCATCACAGATGGGTATGTTTTGGTGAACAGGAGACACAAAAAGCAAAAGGAAACTGAACGTGTTTTTACTGTTTTAATGGCTTATCAAGAGCACAACTGAAACACAACATCTGAAACGATGTAACAACATAATTAACTTTTTGGGGATGCAGTTTGGGATGTGAGGAGTGAGGGACACGGCTTAGAACGAGCGTGTCGCCTTCTGTCCTGCCAGTGTTGGCAGGACATGAATTAAAATGTCAAACTCGGACTTCATTTTAAGGACATTACGGCCAGGGGTGTGGAGCTATATTTGTTTAAGCACCGGATTGGCAAAACAGGAGAGTGTGTGCACCAGTCTGCCTTGATCTATGAATTCATGTCCGTGACTCTCACAGTATCTGCTGCCCGCAGCTGTTTTATAGAAGGAACACCTCCTTCACTTCATGAAATCTCTGCAGCACCAGGAGGCAGCGGGAGGGTTAACTCAGCCTCTGAGAAGACGAGCACGCAGTGCCTTTCACGCACCGCCTTCACTGTGTTTACCTTCAGAAATAATCATTAGTAAGGCTAAAGAAAGAGCGACCGCAGGCTGATGTGTTTTAACCACACACACCAGATTTAAACGCAGACTTGTGTTCCTCCATGTTTCGCTGTTATTGTTTCACTGAGCGGACCCGCGATTTTTTTTCAAACGCTTTTTTGGTCCCTCTGCGGCGGTAATAGGTTTTGTGGGCTGTGATGATTCGGCTGTACCTTTAGTAATGAATATTAAATGTTGTGAGGAAATCTTTCCAATAATAATTCCAATAAGTAATCCAAAATGTATTCACTTCAGGTTTACGAAAGTAACTGTAATCAGATTACTCGTTTTTCAAATGTAACGCGAGCTGAATACAGTTACTTGATTTTTGTATTCTGATTACGTAACGCCGTTACATGTATTCCGTTACAACCCAACCCTGCCATGTGTTAAGGATACATTTATCTGATTCAGCCTCCACTCAGTTATGAAGCATATGATTCAAAGGTCGAGTTTATATTCAGTCAGAGTGACAGCATGCTCTACTATTTTTATAACCCTGATGGTATTTTTGAATTGACTCAAGTCATTTTTAATTTGGTAAGGTGTAAGCGTACATACAGTAGAGTGCAGGCGAGGGGAGGCTCATCAGTTATTGTATTGGAATTAGTTTTTAAAGCACACAGTGTTATTAAATGATAGTTCAGTTAAGCTCCACAGGTGATTGGAGTTGCACTGACATTTTATTTTGGAAGCTCTCAATTTGATTTAAATTAATTTGAAAAATGAGCTATGTTTTTTTCTTAAAATTGCTCAAAATAGATATTTGCATTTAGCAACTACATGCATATAAATTGATTTACATTAAAACATTGATATTTGAGTTACAGTGTAAATTAGCACTGGGAGAAAGGTTTCTGCTCCAGTCCGTGTGCAGCTCACCACTGTGTGTGAGTGTAACACAACATTGGTGCTCCTCTCCTCCTAAACGGCAGATTAACCTCTGAAGTAGTGTTCACTGCAGGCGTGTGCATATTGTTCGAGGAAATCTGGGTCTGGGCCAGTTGAAGATCCGGACCTCCTCAACTATACCATCACAGACAGAGTTTGATGCAAAATAACTTTTATTATGTCACAGACATAAATCAAAGTCCGAGCAGACCCCGGGATCGTACTGCTAAACAAACGTTGTTCTAACACTTTTATAGCTAAGCCTTCTTGTTCCTTATTAGTTGACCTTGGTGAAGGATGACAAACCACCTCCCAGTTTCTTTGTTTGCAACTTTTCTAGAGACGTTTGCGTTTATCTACACTTCCGCTCACGTGTCCTGGAGGCGTTCCGTCACATTGACCGATGCATGACCCAGGTTCACCATCAAGTGAGAGGAGTTTACTACTGGTCTCTGTCCCTTCCGTGACCTCGTACCCTATTAGCTTCAGAAAATGTGAAGAATAATTAACCTAAATCTAAAAGTGATATTTGTTCAACCTGACACACACACAGAGAGAGAGGGACCCGTATACAGTACAGACGTGCGTACTATAGCCTTAGCAGCAGTCCATTACTCTCTTCCACATGAAGTTACACACACACGTTCTGATGGATACACCACGTGTACACACCCTAACATTACACTATATTATTATACTGTATTATACCAAGTATTATACTAAATACTTATTATTCCCTATTATTTTCAAATAATGAGCAGTTTTTGAAGGAAAGTTCTACTCCAAAAATATTACAGGCCTTCTTTTGGAGCCCCCCATGGGTTGCTTTGGAAAGTTGTCCTTCCCAATTGTCATGATATTTGATGTTTTGTATAACACAAATTATTTAGAGGGTTTTGGGGGTCATAAAAGCTCATTTGGACAAGCATTACATGCCACCGGTATCGTCAGATTGTCTGTGCATTTTCTCATAGCAGAGAAAGGTCCATATGCCAAGCAGCACACACACCTGCCAATGCACCGAGCTGTTCGCCACTACAATAGGATTAAATGCACCATTTAATGCACTGTTTAACACGCACCATGAAATACAGTGATATAGGGTGTTCAAGTAGGGTCCTCTGTGTTTTATTGTTTTACCGGCCGTTAATATAGGCCCTGCTCAGATACACTACGCTTCGGCTGTGCACAATTCATCTTCATACATGTACAGTAGGCAAGGCTCCATGTCAATATCATTGTTACGTTCCCTACTGGACTAGGGGAACCAAAGGGAAGTAACAAAATACAAAACAACCGGGCAAGAGAAAAAAGGAGAGAAACCGGTTTGTGAAGCCACAAGATGGTCTTTTAATTAATCAAAGAAAAAGGGCTCACCAGCCAACTTGCAAAGTAAACATTACGTTACATTTAGTTGACACTTTTATCCAAAGCGACTTACAATAAGTGCATTCGACCATGGTACGCTAGTTCACTAAACTAAGATAAACTAGAACAACTTTCTTCTCACAGAAAGTGACTAAATTAAACAAGGTACAAAGTTACAAGTCTCCTAACAATGAACATCACACACGTTAAACTAGGCCTCACACAGAGACACCATGCTGCACACATGCAGCCAGAGGAGAAGGAGAGAGTGACTACAGCCTTTCTCAGGTCCTTTATGGAGGCCCTGATTGTGGATTGGGAGCACCTGAGGGAGAGGCTGCACCTGGAGACAATCAGGGGGAAAGAGAGAGAGAGACACAAACACACAAGCACCCACTACCGCACGTAACACCCCCCTCCATAAAACCAAACAAGTGTTTGGCCACAGTTACCAAAACACACACACATTATTGGGTATGAATGAAGGGAGAACAAAATAAAAATAACCAGATGGATCTCACCCACAGGACAGTACATCGGCCACCACATTATCCTCCCCCCTCTTGTATTTAATGACGATATTGTAGTCCGGGTGCTGGTCTTTTGGCTTTTCCGTAGACTGCTTGGAAGCTTCCACCTGCTGCTTCCAAGCTACACACTCTGCCACTAGATGACCAGGGTCAAGACAAAAGAAACACAATCTCTTGGGACCTTGAGCTCTGGTCAAAACACAACCTGCAAACACCTCCGGATGAGTCTGAGCTAGGTCATCACCTGCAGCATCAGGGATTGAAACGTCTACAACCTCAGCAGTAGGGTACACTTTACCCCCAGCTATATCATTAACTAGGGATGTAACGATACCAAAAACTCACGGTACGATAATATCGCGATAACAAGTCCACGGTACGGTATTTATCGCGATATTGAATAATAAATAAAAAAAAAAAAAATGTTCAATACATTTTTTTTTTACTCGGAAAATGTTTCTTTATTACATAATAAATCAGATTTTTACAGCATTTTAGTAGGATAGCAGTATTTTAAAGTGTCAAAAACAAAGTGACAGTAACAGACTGGAACAAGAAAACCAGTGTGTTTGTACCTACTAGTACTACCAAACAAAGTAGGCATGTTCTTTGTGCAACCCAGTCTCACGGCATTTCGTGTTCACCAACACGATTTTTAATCTATTGATTCGTGTTCACCAACACGATTTGCCGCTTTTTATTGTGTTGCACAGCACGATTTTAAAAGCAATGTATTTCTACTGCCTGCAGCACGTATTTTTCTCCGGTCGGGTTGAGGAAGACCGGAAGCTGTGTGGTTCATAAAAACATGTTCTTACTCAATATCAAGCCACAGTTATTGCTTTTATTTGAAATCGTATAATTTCGGACTTTTGTTGCCGTCTGTGAGGAAAATAAATGGGGCTCAGAGCCTCAGGATACTGAAATCTGTATTTTTAAAATCTTTTTTTCCTTCTAATTTGTTATTCTTTTCAAAATAACACACTGTTATTTACTCACCAATAACACACAATTATCCTTGCTTTTATTTATTGGTTTAATTCCATAATCTCTGGCTTTTTTGGCGTCCGTCAGGAACTGAATTTCAAAAAAAAAAAAAAACGGAAACAGACGTAGGCATTTCGAGCGATTACCCAAGATCCTCAGCTATAGTTTTAAGCTCTCTTATTGGATGTTTTAGCCGCAATGCATGCTGGGATTTGGTGTTTATATGATATGAAATCCGGAAAACATTTTAAAAGAATAAAATAATACTTAATTCCGAGCGCTCTTGCTTTATTCTTTGAAAGTCATCACATAACGGCATTGTAATACACGGTTCGGCTGCATTGTATATTACAGATCTGCCGTAGTTCTTTATTTATAGAGCCCTGATGAGAAGACCTTTGGAAAAACTGAGAAAATGCCGCCGAAACTGAATACTTGACGTGGATCATAAATGTATTCAACAATTAAACAACATCTTCAATTTCTCTTCACACAATACGTCTCCTTGCAGTATCAACACTAATTCGGCTGACTTTTACATTTGATCTAATTCACAGATAGGTTATATTTACACCATAACGGTGCACAGCTGATATAAAAGGACTGTAGTTTTTAAAGATATTACTGATTTTCTTTGAATGTAAGAATGTAAATACTGAGTCTGAAATAGTATAGCAATATGCTGTAAAATTATGTGAAAGCATGCATAAAACTACACATCTTCAGATGTACGAAAACACAAGTGTCCTACACTAATAATACAAAGTTATTATGGCTGTGTGTACCTTGTGTGCACCTCCTAGTGGTTAAAGCACGTTATTGAATTATTGTGTTTTATTTGATTAAAAAAATATTAAGAGTACATACTTTCATAGGGGGAAAGTATAAATATAGAATATAAAAAATCAAGAAGATACTATAAGTGATCTCTACAATAAAACAGTTTAGTGCAGAATGTACAAAGATATTAATAGGAGGAGGTGCAAAACAGAAAAACGAATTAACCTTTATTTAAACATTAAATAACAGATTAAGGTCTTCTTTTAAATAAGAAAAACACTTTGGGGGTATCTACAGTATCTACAGATAAATATTAAGCCTGACAAAGTACTTAACGTCTAATATATTGCTTTCCTGCAATGTTAACTATGTTGAAGCACTTATTTTAACTGATATTATACATATGAATTATACTCTTATGTATGTAGATAGAATAAGAAATGTGCAGAATATGACAGTTTAATGGTGGAGGTACACACATATTGATAGATGTCTTGTAATGCACTGTTGAGGAACCTGTGACCCAAGTGTTTCATTCATTGCATAACTACACCGTAGTTGTGTATATGATATGTCAATAAACCTTTGAAAATCTTGAAAGGGATGTGCAAAATAGCCATAATATACAGTCTTTAATTAACTATTAGTAGAGAATAACGAGTAATGAATATACTTTATTACTCGTTTCCATTCATGTCAATTGCAGATACATGTTTAGTCTTCTCAAGCACCAACTATCAAATATCTCTCCTGATTGTTGGCACTTGACAATCACCTTACCTGAATTTTACTCAGGTGTAACTAAAGTCTGATTTAAGTCTGGTTTATGTTTCACATAATTAATCAGAATCTGCAAAGTAACTCAAATAAATGCAGTGGAGTAAAAATACCAGGTTAACCTCTGAATTGTAGTGGAGTAGAATTACAAAGTAACAATGAGCTGTCATGTGGGTATATATTAATGCTGCGCATTATGGACACAAGCAATTTTCACCCATTTATTAATTATATGTTTTACTTTTGATAACACCAATGTGTTTAATACTGGCAACTTCTAATTGTGGGAAAAACGAAAACGTTCAGTAGAGACGTCCCATAGAACATTTTGCGAAACACAATAGCCAGCATGTGTAGTTCTGGGGGGACGTTCGATTCCAATTTTGGATAGTCTGGCGTGGTTTCGTTCCATTTCACACAGCTGTTTGACGCTCTGCGTAACCTTACGGGGACTGTAGTCCTAAACGATAGCTGGGGATTATGGGTAGTGTAGTGTCTTCGGCAATCCTAAACTCAGAAATGTTGACAATTGCAATGATGCTCGAAATGTCCCTTATAGGCCTACGTCTGTTTCCGGTTATTTTTATTTTGAAATTCAGTTCCTGACGGACGCCAAAAAAGCCCGAGATTATGGAATTAAACCAATAAATAAAAGCAAGGATAATTGTGTGTTATTGGTGAGTAAATAACAGTGTGTTATTTTGAAAAGAATAACGAATTAGAAGGAAAAAAATATTTAAAAATACAGATTTCCGTATTCTGAGGCTCTGAGCCCCATTTATTTTCCTCACAGACGGCAACAAAAGTCCGAAATTATACGATTTCAAATAAAAGCAATACTTGTGGCTTGTTATTGAGTAAGAACATGTTTTTATGAACCACACAGCTTCCGGTCTCCCACGACCCGACCGGAGAAAAAGACGTGCTGCAGGCAGTAGAAATACATTGCTTTTAAAATCGTGCTGTGCAACACGAAAAAAAGGGGCAAATCGTGTTGGTGAACACGAATCAATAGATTAAAAATCGTGTTGGTGAACACGAAATGCCGTGAGACTGGGTTGCTTTGTGCCACTGCATCTCACAAATAAACAAGGACATTTAATAATCAGACCCTGCAATAAAATAAATCAACTTTCACTTTAGTTTTTCAAGAAACTCAACTCAAACTCACTAGTCACTCACTCAGCAGCATCAGACAGGTTTTTAGGAATATGAGAATGTCCACATTTCCAGGTATTTATAAGCTGGGATGTTTGGGCATTTACAATATCCCCTGCTCTGGAAAAAACTCTCTCGCTTGGTACTGATGTTGCTGGGACAGCAGTGGTCGCGTTAACCGAATATTTTATTTAACAATGACGGAAAAATCTGAAAGCAGTCTGTCATTTTGACAGATTAGAACAAACTCGGAACAGCGCCAACGTTTCCCCGCAGCGAGGCTCTGGTGTTATGCCGTGTTATGCATGCCCTCCAAAAGGAAATATATATAGTTTCCAAACCGTACTTTGCCGTACAGATCAACACATGTCTGGGAGGTTTTGCTTTACGCTGTGTGCGCTCCCGCGAGGTGCATGCACACACGGCTTAACACCGCCCCCCCCCGTTGACAGATCACGAGCGTGCTCTCTTGTGAACTGTTCAGACCCGACGGGTAATAAGTGATTATGACGGACATTTTACGATCCTGTCTGTCAAAATGACGGACAGCGAAAAAGTCTAACGCCACCTCAGTGGGACGGAGAGATATGCTTTGGCCATGGGTGACAGCAGTGGGTCAAACTGTGCATTGTCTCTCCACCACTTCAAAAACAATACAGTTTTTGCCAAGAAGGTGAGGCTTATTGACAGGGCGAGATATAAATATACTGTTGGTACTTGTCAATGTCTTTAGGTGTGTAAATGTAGCCCTGTAAATACGATGTCCTTTTGTGTTCTGTTGTTTTATGTTTATGTTGTAACCTACTTGCTGCCATGTTGGACAGTTCTCTCTTGAAAAATAGATCGATGATCTCAATGGGACCACCTGGTTAAATAAAGGTTTAAAACAAAAAAAAGTGTTAAAAAAAATATATATTTAAAAAAATTAATTAATAAAAAAAAAAATCGCGGTAGATTTTGTCAGTCTCACGACGGTATTGGGACGTTTATTTACCGCGATATTCGGTATATCGTTACATCCCTATCATTAACCATTATGAATTCCACTCCGTCGACAGGAAACTTGAGGAGCACAGCAACTGGAAAGAAACCAGTAGCCAGTTTAGACTGGACCTGGATCTTGTGAAGAGGTGCGGGCAAACAACCCATTTCAATACCTCTTACCACTGCACTTGCATCACAGGCAGACTCAGCACTCAAGGGCAGGGCACTGGAAAGGATGAATGACTGTGAACCACCACTGTCTCGCAACACCCTGACTTGCCGCTGGTCCTCCACCTTTCCTGACATTGAGACAAAAGCAGTAGAGATGAAAGGTTTAAAACACTCATCCGGCCCTTTGTTAACAGTGGCCCGACCACTAGGACACACTGTTTTAATCAAGCCCACCCCTTTTGGGTGCTTGCCACCTGCTGCCCGCTCTCGCTTCCAACCTGTACAGTCTGCTATCAAATGACCAGGGTCATGCCCGGGACCTGACACTGGAAATATGGCACAGATGTGTATGTGTCAGGAGCTCTATGATAAGCGTCTCGCTGAGGGGGATCATGCTCTCGCTGAGGTGGATCATGCTGAAAAAAAAAAACGCTTTTGTGTATAAGTGCAAACTCATCTGCCAGAGTGGCAGCCCTTCCGTCGCTCGCCCAATCAAGCCCCACAATGGAGAGTGTGACTCAGGAAGATATTATTGATTCAAACTGCTGCAATGTTTATCAATTACAACCCTCTTACCATGGTAATGTCCACTGGTAAAAATACAGCAATTATTTTTCTTTCAATCGGGCAGGGTGAAGTTTGAGAGTAATAAATACCAGTTTAATGAAGGCTGCAGCTTTATAGGACAGCTCAGCATTCATATATGTGGAAAACATTCCCTTTTCTGTAATCCAGTCCCTGTTGTCTTTTCCTCCACTGCTTGATTATCCCTACAATGTGAGGCACTGATTACCTCATGAAAACTATGAGATTGGCTTTTCACGCTGCTGTGTTTGTTACGAACTCAGACACTTAGGATGTAGGACCCAATTGCACGACCCGGGAGACAGAGGTAAAGTATTTGTAAGATACTTTATTTTCCAATACAGCAGTGAACAACAAAAAGGGTAACTATCAATCTCTAGCCGAGATGACAAAAATAGCGAACAAAAAATGAAAGCGCTCACGTAGTGAGGAATGACACTTTTCACGAGCACAAGAAACATTGACCTGACCATAGCATAAGACAATACGAACTGACAAAGAACACTGGGAGACAGGGGAATTTAAGCACAGGGTGAGAAGACACAGGTGGGACCAATCAGGGGCGGGGCTGACACTGATGAGCACAGGAGACACAGGATGGATGACAGGTGCAAACAATCAAGAAGCCTGGAATGAGAGAAAGCAAACATAAACAACATGAACCTCTCTAGCATTTCTGTCGGTGCACAACAGTGTTTAAGTTTGGACAGGGATAGAAACAGTGCCAATAACAACAATAATGATGTAAAGAGAATCATGTTCAGTCCAAACCGCACAGCTGCACTTCAGGATGACACTCTGCGAAAGCTGGCTAAAACAGTTATTGATTGAAAACTACATCCAGTTTTTTAAGCCATCTCAAGTTTACTAGGGTCAGTGTTCATTGTACATTATTAGTTTATAAACAACATAACCAAGGCTGCTGCAAAGTCCAGGAGGAACACGATACATCATGGATTAGACGTTTATTTCAGTGTGACTATATAAAAACAGGTTCAGACCTTAAAAGTCTTCAACACTATGCACATTGTTTTCCTGAAGGTATGTACAAAACAAGAGACTGTCATTTGAATCCTACTTAAAGTCAACATTTTGTTTCTTAATTAAAAACGAATCCTAAAGGATTGTTTGAGTATGGCACGTATATAGCAAGCAGTTACAGATACATACATTTAATTTAAAACTGAGATAGCATTATGTCCTGCTTTTAGGATTGTAACATTATAATCCCATACTTTGCCCTGGCTGATTTCGTAGACTTTATTAATCTACCAAAATAATTTTGGAGACCTAAACATTTGCTGAGATCAACAAGAAATCTGCTTCTTTCGGTCGGCCGGTCGAGTTTCCCGGGCTGATTTTTAGTCCCAGTCCGCCCCTGGTTATAATGATCATATAACCGCATGAACATTGGTGACACAATACTTTTCAGTAATTGGGTCAGGGTCTATTATTCCAGCCATCAAAAAGATTCCTCGAGGTTCTCCTCTCCCTCTGCAGACAGACTCTTTTCAAATGGCCCATCTGCCTTACTAACATTTGGACAGGCTTGTTCTCGCAGTACCTTTTGATGGAAGGAAAATATTAAACTTGAGTCTTAGTAGATAATCTTACATTACATTACATTACATTACATTACATTACATTACATTACATTACATTGCATTTAGATGACGCTTTTATCCAAAGCGACTTACAATAAGTGCGTTCGACCAACAAAATACAAGTTGAAGAAAACAGAATCATATAAGTACATCAGGCTTCATAGAGCAAAAACATTTCAAGTGCTACTCAACTGGCTTTAGATAAGCCAGTCCTTTATTAGTATAAAAGTGCTTCGTTAATAGTTATATCGCTCGAAGTGGAGTCGAAAGAGATGAGTTTTCAGTTTGCGCCGGAAGATGTGCAAGCTATCTGCCGTCCTGATGTCAATGGGGAGCTCATTCCACCATCTTGGAGCCAGGATAGCAAACCCACGTGTTTTCGCCGATGGGAACTTGGGTCCCCCTCGCAGCGAGGGCGCAGCGAGTCGTTTGGCTGATGCACAGCGTAGTGCACGCGCTGGGGTGTACGGTTTAACCATGTCCTGGATGTACGAAGGGCCAGATCCACTCACAGCATGGTAAGCAAGTACCAGTGTCTTGAAGTGGATTCTAGCAGTTACCGGAAGCCAGTGAAGGGAGCGGAGGAGCGGAGTAGTGTGGGAAAATTTAGGAAGGTTGAAGACCAGACGAGCCGCTGCATTCTGGATGAGCTGCAGAGGTCGGATGGCACATGCAGGTAGACCAGCCAGGAGGGAGTTGCAGTAGTCTAGGCGTGAGATGACGAGAGCCTGGACCAGAACCTGAGTCGCTTTCTGTGTCAGCTGGGGACGTATCTTCCTGATGTTGTAAAGCGTGTATCTGCAGCAACGGGTTGTAGCAGCGATGTTTGTAGTGAAGGACAGGTTGTTATCTAGGGTCACACCCAGATTCCTTGCAGTCTGAGTCGGGGAAACAACTGAGGTGCCGATGTTGATTGTTAGGTCAAGAGTGGGACAATCTTTTCCCGGAAGGAAGAGCAGCTCAGTCTTGTCAAGGTTGAGCTTGAGGTGATGAGCAGACATCCACTGAGAGATGTCAGCTAGACAAGCAGAGATGCGTGCGACGACCTGGGTCTCTGAGCGGGGAAAGGACAGAATTAATTGGGTGTCGTCAGCGTAGCAGTGGTAAGAAAAACCATGCGGGCTAATGACTGATCCGAGCGAGTTTGTGTACAGGGAGAAGAGGAGGGGACCAAGAACAGAGCCCTGAGGGACCCCTGTAGTTAATTGACAAGGGTCGGACTCAGACCCTCTCCAAGTCACCCTGTAGGTACGGTCTTTCAGGTATGAGGTGAGGAGGGAAAGTGCAGAGCCTGAAACTCCAAGTTTTTGGAGAGTGCGAAGGAGGATCTGATGATTCACCGTGTCGAATGCAGCAGACAGGTCCAACAGGATGATGACAGAGGAGAGGGATGCAGTTTTGGCAGTGTGCAGTTCCTCCGTGACAGCAATGAGAGCAGTTTCTGTGGAGTGACCTGCCTTGAAACCAGACTGGTGCGGATCCAGAAGGTTGTTCTGATTGAGATAACAGGAGAGTTGTTTAAAGACAGCGCGTTCAAGTGATTTAGACAGGAACGGGAGGAGAGAGACAGGCCTGTAGTTTATAACATCAGACGGGTTGAGAGTGGGTTTCTTTAGGAGAGGGTTTACTCTTGCCTCCTTGAGACTGTTTGGAAAGTGACCAGAAGTTAGAGAAGTGTTGATGAAATGGGTGAGAAACGGTAGAATATCAGGAGCGATAGTCTGAAGGAGGTTTGAAGGGATAGGGTCCAGAGGACAGGTGGTAGGGCGGGCAGAGGTAATGAGGGTAAGAACCTCACTTGGAGAGAGAGGGGAAAAGGAGGTTAGTGTGTTGGTGGAAGGAGGGTCTGGTGACCCAGCGTGAGTAAAGGTGAGTCAGAAAAAGAAGAGCGAATATCATCAACCTTTTTTTCAAAGTGGGTAACAAAGTCGCTTGACAGAAGTGAGGAGGGGGGAGGGGCTTTTGGAGGGTCCAAGAGGGTGGAGAAGATGGAAAATAGTTTTTTAGGATTGGAATAGGAAGATTGGATCTTATCTTGAAAGAAAGTGCTTTTTGCCTGAGAGATCGAAGCAGAGAAAGAGGAGAGGAGAGCCTGATAGGTTAGGAGGTCGTCACGGTGTTTGGATTTCCACCGTTTCCGCTCTGCTGCCCTAAGGACGGTTCTATTAGCACGCAGTGCATCATTTAGCCAGGGAGCAGGAGGGGACTGACGAGCCTGCCGAGATGTGAGAGGACAGAGCGAGTCCAGAGTGGATGAGAGAGTAGAGAGGAGAGTTTCTGCAGCAGAGTTTGGAGGCAGGAGTTGGAACGAGTCAGAGGAAGGGAGGGCTGAGAGCACCGATGAGGCAAAGGTAGAGGGGGAGAGGGAGCGAAGGTTACGGCGGACAAGTGCAGGATGAGAAGAGATTAGTTTGTTATGTTTGGAAAGGGGTAGAGAGAATGAAATGAAGAAGTGATCGGATGTGTGGAGCGGGTTTACATCAAATACTGTAAAAGGCCTCAAGAACCAAAGACCAAATATTCCAATAGTGGCAGTCTTCTGCTGATTTTGTGTAAAGGATGAAACTACATTTGCAGGGGCGGCGCCAGGGGGTAGCAATTGGCCTAGCAACGGCTTAGCAACCCCATTGATTTGTTATAAAAATGTATCTATATATTTATACACATTCTTGTGAGATCTGTCAGGGGTCGTTGTAAGTTAAAGCGCAAACTGTTACTTGGCTAATGTTGTTAGCCAGTGTGTGAACACAGATCGAAAATGGAAAGATTTCTCACAAGTCAGCATAAACGACCACGATCTCCAACGGAGCCGGTCCAGCTGGACAACCCTGCTGTGTGTGTGTGTGTGCGTACGTGCGTCTGTTTGCGGTGTGGTGATGAGGTTAAACAGATATATATAAACTAGGGCTGTCAAGTTAAGGGCAAGTTAGGGCTGCGTTAACGCGTTAATAACGCGATTAACGCATGTGTAATTTTTGTCCTCGGCCGCCTCGTAGTTTCAGAGCGTATCGAGTTTAAAATACCATCTACAAGCTGATGCTGACAGCCCCGCTCCTGCCGTCCGCTTGAGGCAGACCACACTTCCACGCTCACCGGCAGGCACCGACTGGCCATCGGGAGGACCGGGAGGGTGTGTGTATGTGTGGCCAGAGCGAGCGAGAGAGAGACCTTACGTGCATTGTTGTTGTTAGCATCTGGTGCTAGCTAGCTGCGCTAACGGATGTAAGGAGCTGTTTCAATGAAAACAGAGGAGCGACATTTCACCGAGCACTTGACTTTATGCAGGAAGTCAGACAGTGGGGCATTGTACGAAAAGTCAGCACACTCAGCACGGATAGTGCGCGCAACATGATTGCAGCGTCCAGGCAGCTCCCATTCGAGCATATGCCTTGAGTTGCACATAGCTCCAACGATCACACACACACACACACACACACACACACACACACACACACACACACACACACACACACACACACACACACACACCCACACACACACACACACACACACACACACACACACACACACACACACACACACACACACACACACACACACACACACACACACACACTTTGTATTGTATTATTGTATGAGAGAGGTTCCAGTTGGAATTGAGGCGAATATTTGTAATGTTCAGAGGTTGTTGTGTTTAATATTCATGAGAATATTTGTCATTCTTCAAATGATAATAAACATTTGCATAAAGCATATTTGTCCACTTATATGTTGATAAGAGTATTAAAAGCTTGAAAAATATTCCTCTAAGGTACATTTAGAACAGATACAAATGTGTGATTAATTTGCGAATAATCGCGATTAACTATGGACAATCATGCGATTACATATTTTACTCGACTGACAGCCCTAATATAAACACTAGATGACTCACCCGCGCTGCTGGCTAATGGAGACCAACGTTGCCACATTCCGGCCATCTTGCCACAGGCAGCTCGCTCATTCATAACATTATGTCTATGGTGCACTATTGAAATAACCGTAGATTGCTAAATTTTCAAACGGTTTGGTTTGTTATTAACATCAAAGATGTAGTTATGATACTGCATACTTGTAATTATAATCATTAATTTTTTTTTCAACATGTCTTGTCTCCTGTATCATAGCCATGCTAATAACATTTATAATAAACCAAACCGTGTGTAAATCAGTCAAGATTTCAGCAAGTTAAGAGTATTTTTGTGCAGATCACTCACCTTACAACAGCTGTAGCAGTAGTTGTTGACTGTGGCAAGATGGCCGCCAGTGAGCTACGCTGGCAACTCCCCCTTGAGCCATCTAGTGTTTATATATATCTATGAGGTTAATTAAATGCCAAAGCATGCCAGTTGAAACAGTAAACGATTGCTGTTGTGTACTTGTACGCTTAGGGTGTAATGGTATTATACAACAATATTGTAGGAGCACAGAAACAGTGTTCAAATTCTGCTTTTACAAACTTATTTTGGTTGTCCTTACCTTGCAAAGTCATGTTATAAGTGTCAAATGTTTTAATGTAAATATTAATGATAATATTGTAGCGTGTCCATGGGCGTAGGAAGCATCCTCAATGTGGGTGGGACAATTTAACGGGGGGTGTGGGCAGGTGGTGGATCTCACCTCCTCTAGGGGGGTCCCCATGCTCCCCCGGGAAGATTTTTTTTAAATATTGAAGTTAAATGGATCAATCTGGTGCACTTTGAGAGCAAAGTTAGGGACTAAATCTATGGATACATTTCTCAACAACACCCATGTGAAGCAGTACTGTTTAAAACAGACCTACTTTTTCTTTATGCATATTTTACAAATCACTCCCCTTTAAACTGTATTTTTGTTTTACTGTCCTATAGTATCAGTTGGAATTATTTCATACCTGTTATTCTCTTGTTTTGTATAGTGATCATATTCAAGGTGTGCCTTGAAAATACTTGTTTACATGAGATAACTTGGACTAAAGTTAACGATCTAAACACTCAGAGTCATTTACCTTCCTGAGCTGACGTTATAAGTTTTGTCTGACTGTCAGCTGTGTGTAGATTGGTGTAAAACCTGATTAAGGACAACCTGATGCACTGTGCTGTGCAGGGGCGTCGGCTGGGTTTTTTTTCTTTAGCCCCGGACAGGAGCGGATCTACCGGGGTGGCATGGGGTTGCAACTGCCACCCTAAACAATAGCCTTGCCACCCCAGCTGCCACCCCAGTTGGCATCTTTGTTTTGAAAGAAAAGTTGTGGCTCATCGGACATTTATGAGAGAAAGTCTCTAATGTCCGAGTGCAAGTGAATGCAGCACAAGATGCACGTCATGTAACCCCTCCCCCGGTCCTGGCGCGAGAGTGGAAATATGATTGGTGGCGAATTCACTTGAACCGGGGGACGGCGCAAAACGAGAAGCATTCGGACCCAAGCACTGAAGGAATTAGGTATTTGCGGTCTACAATGACAGAGAAGAGACTGTCAGTTTGGCTGTACTCAGCATTGAATCAAAACGCACTACAGCTGTTGATCTTAATAAGTTTGTGAGGAGTTTTGCTGAACAAAATAGTAATCGCCGCATTCAGCTGTAATAGACATGCCAACTTGATGCTCTGCTCACGGATGACTCGATGAGAATAACAAACTGTTAAGATGATGACCTTGTATGCGTGTATATATTTTTTTCTTTGAGGGGGTCTGCCCCCAAAAAACAGTTTTAAGTCCTGAGAAAGTAAAATAAGACGGTGTGTAAAACTACACTGCCCAGCCAACAGAAAGTAACCACTTTGATTTAACTAGGCCAGTAGGTAAGGACCTTCCACTGGATCATAACTGCAGCGATGTTTTAGCTGAATACACGTTTTTTTAACCCTAACTGATGCAGTTAGTCACTTCTTTAATGTTTGTTCTTTCTGATGTAAAGTCAAGGTTGTAACTGTATATCAATAATGATATAATTACTTGTTTTCAAATTTGAAGGAGGGCGAGCAAGCATCTTGATGAACATTCATCATTAACTCCTCCAAAAAATATAGTTTATTCAATAATAAATGAATATGTGAATCATAACAGTTCTTCACTATATCTGTAAAGCGTCTTTGAGCACCTGTAAAAACGCTAACAAATTAAATCTATTATTATTATTATTTATTAACAGTGATTGACAGCTGATAGGAATAATATGATTGTTAATAGTATCATATTCATTCAGACAAACATCGATGAGACAGTTAATTGATGTACTTATTGCAGCAGTCTGCATAGATTTGGTACTCCTGCTGGTCTAAGAGTGAGACAAACTCATTCAGTTATTGTTCAGTTAAAATTCATTAAATTACGTTTGCCACCTTATATGTAAGGCTTTACTGATGTGCCACAATAATATCACCTATGTGATTGAGGTAAAATATTAATATTGTGGCTTTCCAAGTTAACATTGATTGTAGGGGTGTAACGGTTCACAAACATTTCGGTTCGGTACGTAGACCTACCTCGGTTTTTAGGTCATGGTTCGGTTCGGTTCGTTACGTTTTCGGTACAGCAGAAAAAATTATCACAAAACATTAAAAAAAAAAATGTAAATTATTATTAAACTGTGACTAATGTATTCAAATAAATACAAAATATAGTAAAATAAACATTAAGGTGCAGCATTTCGATGAACTGAAATAATCTGTATTTGAACTGTACTAGTACCTAAGCAGCCAGCTTGACATTAGGACTTGCTTGTCATTGTATTTTCATGTTGTTTAAAGAAAGATGAACTTGTCCACATTGCTTGCTGAAATGGCAGATCTGCTGGCACTAACAATGCCTCCTGCTGTGGAGAACACCCTCTCTAGGGACAGTGGCAGCAGATACAGCCAGGTAGCGCTTTGCTAACATGGCAACATAAGGATACTTGGCGTTTGTAATAGCTTTGGCTCGGTCTGAACTCTCTGCGAGTGGTGGAGGCTTAAATGCTAGTGGGAGTTGGGTTTGCACTTCAGTCTTTTTTCTTTTGGTACCGGTGATATTCACATTCGGGTGATGCCTTTTCAAATGAGTTTGATGTATTGCCAGCCGCGTAACCAATGTTAGTTGAACAATGCCGACAAGCAGCTTTGGTTCGGTCCACCTGTCTTTGTCCGTCATACGTAACTGCGAAACCAAAATGTTCCAAAACCGGAGACTTCAATGATGCTGGAGGATTTTCGAGCTCAACTTTATCTGCGTTCGCCATTTCGACAGTTCCTCAAATTACTGACTACATTTGAACACATCCCTGTGACCAGCTCTCATAGTATGCCTCTCGTCCAATGAAATGACTTGGTCGCTCTATGATATATACCTGAGATTACTTCCAGAAAGTTGTTCATGTTCTACATTTTTTACGTTCAACGCTATATTCGTTCGGTACACACGTGTACCGAACCGAAGGGCCCGTACCGAATAATTTCAGTACGGGTACCGTTACACCCCTAATTGATTGATATGATTGCGATTTAAATCAGCATATACTTCTGTCAGGGGATGCCACCCCTCAAAATCTCCTGCCACCCTCTTGCCACCCCATGAATATTTGTCTAGATCCGCCCCTGGCCCCGGACAAATTCTCCCTCAATAATATAATACATTAACCTACTTTACCTATAGGACGGACGGCAGGATTGTAATTTCCCATGTTCAGTGAATGCAACACAGAGGCAAGACGACGCCACCAGACCAATCAGAGAGTTGCATGGAAATAAAGGTGGTTTATTGGCTGACAGGTACGTACCTCTCCTCTGTGACAATGTTTACACTTTAAACTGTCAGCCCCGGACGCGGAGATTCTGAAGATAGACATTAGACATTTTTTTAATAAAAAAGACGGCAATTCTCAAGTGGTGGCTCACACAACAACCCCAGAGCCACCACCTGAGCCAGGTGAACAAGGTATGTACCTGTCAGTAAATGTACAAGTTATGCGAACATGTAAGCCAAGTATAAATTACAGCTACGTTACTTTGAATCGCGCGGGTAAGCTAAACCGTTAGCAAGTAGCTATAGCTAGCCAGATATATTAAATAAACACTTTGTCATACAATCAGTGGCGTAGCTGTGGGTGGGCCCGGGTGGGCCTGGGCCCACCCACATGCACGTCTGGCCCACCCACAGCCAATCAGCGCTTCATCGCGCAGAGCCGGGAAGCCCAGAAGGTAGTGCCACAAACTGCAGTTCATCTAGTGGCCGACAGGGGATGGATGCAAAAAGGAGCAATTCCCATAGACCCCCATGTTAAAATGCCCAACTTTACAGCAGAAATAAACATGTTTCTAGCCTGGATCCAATAAAACGTATTCTGGATATAGTTAGATTCCACCTTCATGACAATGGAATAGGGAGTGCATTTTTTTACCGTGAGTTGTTATAGTAAGTAAAGTAACTTTTGCCGTGAGTGAATGAAAGTATTATTTATTCTTGAGGTCTGCAGTTTAGCGTGTACACATTTGCTGAATATGAAAACACTCAGTGTGTGCCCACTGTGCGACTGTCAAGGATAAACAACCTGTGGCCCCCGATATATGTCGTATGTATTATTGCTACACAAACATTACATTGCAGTTTAAGTGTCGCCAACTCCGTTTCTAATATGCAAAAAGACAGCAAAATGCGTCTGATTATTTTTAGTATTTTAGATCTTTCCAATCCAGACAAGAGATCTCTCTCCCCCGTCTGTGTGCGAGGGGGCGGGGCAGTTTACACACACGCAGCTGCTACATGCAGCAACACACACACATGGAGGAGATGGCGGAGAGAACGCGCTCCGAGGTGTGGTTAAACTATAGCCGTGTCGATGTGGACAATACTCGTTACCAAAAGTGGAATAAGTGTTTAGCATGTAAGGGCGGTAACACGAGCAATTTGTCAAAACATTTAGCAAAAGTGCTCCACATTCAGACGGAGGAATGCACCGGGTTCGACTGTCTTTCTAGCAGCTCTGTAGCCCCATCCACGAGTAACGTTTCCACGTCAGGTGTTATGTATGCTATCAGCAACACACCGAGTTAACTCAATTATACAAACATGGGTTAATGATTAGAGGAAACTGAGTTATTTATTTTGTTAAAGTTTCAGGTATTCTGTTTACAGTTCTGTCATCAGATTATTTAATACCATTTGTTAAAACATTGTTGTTTCTTTTGATGTGAAATATTATTTATTTTATTTAAATAAAAAGCAATGTTAGTTTTGTTCACAATTAGTTTACCTTATTTTTTTCTCCAAAAGAACCGATAAAAGTACTGTAAAAGGACCGGATCGATAAGCGCTATCGATAAAAGTAGTAGTACCGTTAAAACCTTAACGTTACCCATCCCTATGTGGATGTCAGTTTTACTCACATTCTGATGCCGCCGTGCCTATGTTTTTTGTTTTCACTGCTAATTTATGCTTATGTTCTATTAGTGCATTAAAAAATCATTAAAATCATTAATGAAGTTTCAGCTCAGACACCACGCTTAATATGTCTCCCCCTGGCCCACCTACATTTCTCCAGGCCCACCCACACAATAATTCCTGGCTACGCCACTGCATACAATATAAATGTTGTGTTTTTTAGCGTTACTTGGTGATTTCAAAGAAAGCTCTCTGGGAAATGTTGACTTACTGTCAGTGTTCGACATGAAGCTAGAAGCTACCTTACAGTAAGTAGTACACAGTTGATCCTGATTCCTTACTCACAGTTGGTGATTACTTTCCTGCATTTCAATGGACAGCATATAAAAAGGACATGTGAGCTTCATTGCTTAAGAGATCCTCACATGCTATCTCTTTAAAAAAAGAAGTGTCCAGTCAACAACAAAATATCAGTGATCGTATAGTGATAGTATATTTTTCATAAGCGATGTGAAACATTAAACTTAAAAAAACTCCTAAGATATTCTACAAAATAATATTTAAAAACATTTTAGTTATATTTTTCATTAGTTTTACCAAAATAACTTGATTTAATTGTATTTAAAATAACATTTCCATAGAAATAAATCCTTCGAATCTGCCTATTCAGTTTCTGTTGGAATGTGAAGGGTTAAATGAAAGAAGCCCCTCTCTGCGAGTCTGTGAAGACAGGAGCTGTTGGACGTCCAGCTATGAATTCACAGAGGGCCCGCTATAGTAACTAAAACGAGAGAGTAATGTCAAATGACAGTACAATTGACCAATCATATCTTCCTTCTAAATGGGTGGGTGTTATTATCGCGGACTTTATGACAAGTTCCGCCCGCTGTGCAACTTTTCTGGTTTCCATAGCAACAACAACTTCCTGTCAACAGCGTTAACTCGCCTTCAAAATAAAAGCATGCCAAATTACACTTAAGACATACAACTGCAACGAAAGTAACAAACACAATGCAATATCCTTTTCAATTTCAAAGAACACAAATAGGGTTATTAACAGGTGTTGTTTTGTGTGGTAGAGGGTCTCTTTCATTGATGCGTTTTGCACCCCGGGCCGTTGTTTTGATATTCCGCTGAAGTATACGCTGCTGTGACATAATAACTCGAGGGAAGGGGTGGGGGTCAGAGGGCCTAGGTATAAAAGTCACGGCTCGCCACTGCAAATAGCCAATCACACAAAAAACATATTGCTGTGACTGTGAGCATTAAATAATTAACATTAAACTAAACAAATGTGACCCACACAGTGTGTGATCACAATTTTATGTTTATATTTAATATCATTTTAGAAACCTGTTTAACAATGGACAGCAGGGCGCAGTAGATGGCAGGTTAACACTGCCGTAAACGGGTTTGTTGTGATTTGCGCCTGCCGTAAACGGACTGATGTGGAGACGGTGCTGCCGTTGGCTTGCCATTCTGGCAAGACCCGCCAAACGAGCAGCTAAGCATTTGGTTGTTCATCATTTCTCCTGTTTTGCAGGTCAGTTTTGTGTACATATTGTCACAAGTGTTATAAGAATCCACGGTAGTGTTGTGTCACGATGTCCTAGTGTTTGAAGTGGTGTTTGGACGTTATTTATTGTCTTCAATGCTGCGTAGGAGACTGCCTCGTGGTTGCTGTGTGCACGTGTGTGTAATGGCGGTCGCTATTTTAATGTAGCATAACTGAGCTTTGATCAAAGTGAATGCAAGTAAATGTAATTGTTTACAGCTCCTATGCATTTTGTACTTACATATTTTCCGGGTTTATATCCTAAGTATTTTGTGTGTGTGTTGTGTCAAATGGTTAAGGGCATTAACAATTGTGTGTGTGTTGTGTCAAATGGTTAAGGGCATTAACAATTGTGTGTGCCAAATGAATAATACATTCTGGCAAGATCCGCCAAACGAGCAGCTAAGAATTTGGTTGTTCATAATTTCTCCTGTTTTGCAGGAATACTATCTGTCATCGCGCCCTGCATAGCGGGGCTTGTTACACAAACACAACAGTACGTTATTGTCCTTATAAAATAAAAACATACATTTTGTCCACCGAGATAATACAGGCACCTTACCCTCAAGAGATCCTCACGTGCTATGATAATCTCCCACAATCCATTGCCGTAACAAAGCTAATGCAGGCATACGTTTGTGACACCAGATGGCGCAATTGTGTATGTGCGTTTGGGGAGTCTTGCAGTAGAAAATTTGACTGTAGCGCCACCACTGTGGGCTAAGCCCCGAATGTTTCCAGGTCCAGGCGACGCCCCTGGTGCTGTGTAAAGATTAACCACAATATTGCTTAAACCGAGATCATAGTTTTCTCTCTCCGTTTGTTGATCTTAGTTTTTTTATCTTATTATTTTATTCTGGGTACCGGTTCCAACATTTCGAGCTGTGTGATTGTATGTCTTCACTTCTCTCACTCACTACTTTTTAAGGTAATTACAGTATACTTACTATATTTTAGTATTTATTACTATAAATCTATCAACCCATGTTATATATATAATCTGTATTACATGTGTATTTTGCACTTTGTTGTATTGTTTGAAGGTTCTTGCTCATTCTGGCTAACTTTGTGGTCATTGAAGCTAGCTGCTGTATACCTTGTGGTGCCGCTGAATCTGACCGTTTGTCATGTTGTTAGCAGCTAAGCTAGGCACTGTTACATGCACATGTCCATACAGATGTTGTTTTACCACTGTTAAAGAGCTAAAGATAAAGGAGAATGTAGTCATAATGATTGGTCCTGAAATGTGATTGTATTCATTGTAAATGTACAAGCTTCATTATAAAGATGGCTCGATTCAGACGAGTGAAGGCGGGAGCTGCGTGATTGTATGTCTTCACTTCTCTCACTCACTATTTCCCTTTTTAAGGGTACAACACCATGTCTCAACGACTCACAAAGTCAGGCTTTAAAAAAGAAAATAAAGGAGAGAAAGAAAAGAGAGAGGGACTAAAGGGCGACAGTATGTCACCCAGTTGTTCAAGAGAAAAGGTGAGTGTGGTCCATGAGTGGTGGAAATTAGTCTGTTAGCTAAGCGTAGTCCATTGTAAATAATAATTGTTATGTTGATTTTTTTACTAAGCTGACATTAAGTACTGTTAATATCTATATAGAAAATGCAGAGGTTTTTAATTTCACGTTGAAGGAGGTGAGCAGCATTGTGTTGAATTACATGCCACTTAACATATCTGAAGGGAGACTGGAATACAATACATATATATATATATATATATATATATCAAAACAAAAAGCTAACATCTCATTTCAATTATACATTTCAAACACAGTATTTTCCCACATATTTAAGTTATATTTATTTGGATTGATGCATTCGTGTTGAGAATGTTCAATTCAAAAATGTTATTATTAAAAAGGCATTTAAACCATAAAAGATGACTATTGAGATCTATTGTCAGAAATGTTAGTCTTATATGTATGGCCAGAGGGCAGGACCTATAAACACATTTACTACCCAATAGCATTGTGAGGCTGAACAAAACGACCTTTTGACTATGTAAATGTAGTCTTTTAAAAAAACAAAAACATTTACTGACTTTTTTTGGATAGCTTAAAATAATGTTGTAAAATTACAACCGGGGGCCTTACAGGGTTAAGGGCTATTGTTTATTGTTATTTACTTTAAGATGTTTATTCTTAACCAATAGTTGAATTCAAATTTAAATTATGTGTGTGTGTCTCTGTATTCCTGATGATACACTGATACCTCATTCACACCAACGCAACTCCGGTTCAAGCTCCGTGCTAGAGCTTTTCAGGTTCAGAACCAGTTCTTCGGTTTAGCTCCGGCTCTTTTCACACCTTCCAGAGTCCGACTGGTGCTGCGTCATTGCGTCATCGTTTGCGTCATGACGTAACCATTTGCGTGCCTGCTTCATAAAGCCAAACCGCGCGGAAACCCCTCACAGCTCACACCGACAACAACAACAATGGCCGATTGTGCTCCAGCTTCCTATGCACCTCTTCGGAAGACCATATTCCCAGTAGGTAGCTGGTCTCTTCAGTGGACCACTGCTACTTGTTAAGTTTCTCCATCGTTGTGTACAAACTGGATACAACGCGGGCTTTTTGTTGTTGTTCAGGAGTTGATCCCGCCCCTGCCTCGACGTAAGCGTGACGTATGTGGTGCTTTTGCTCTAGCCGGACAATTTGTTGGTGCTTGAAACAAACCGGATTCCGGAGCTAAGAGTGAACAGGAAAACCCGGTGCTTTTCAAGCTCCAGCTCCGAACCGGCCCTGAAACACCGTTGGTGTGAATGAGGTATGAGAGAATGAGCTCATAATGCTGCTGATCACCATAAGCTAAACAGTCTGTATATTGCACTACATTTGTATAATGTAAGCTTAGTTGATATTTTGCCTGTGGGAATACGAAAAAAATAGTTAGATATTCTGAATATTATTTGATCTATGTGTTGTAGGTTCCTTAAATAACCCCTTATTTTATAGTGAGATGTATTTTTATGTTCATACTGTATAATAGTGATTTCAATGCCACCCCAAAATGATCACTGGTTCCACCCTGGCCACCCCACTGAAAATATCCTGGCTCCGCCACTGGGCGGGAAGTGTAGCACAGTGGCAGGGTTGGGAAGCAATACTCGGTTCTGAGTAGCAACAAATAACAATTGTCCGGTACCGGGATTAATAAGAGTTGTGAGGACAGGGGGCGGAGGCCGAGCCCCGCAGACCGCAGCTCTCTCTCAAACACACTCTCATTCCATAATCGTCCAGGAGCGACGTTTGGTCAGGGTCCCGTGGCGTGCAGTTGTGACGCTCCTAGGCTCCTTCAGCTTCATAAAGGGACGCAAATAGCTTTAAACTGATTGCAATGTATTCCCATCTGCGGCGGGATTTGACGCTCATGGAAGCACGGCATTCGTTTGTGTCGGCTGCCCTTAAAGGCAATGTGAGCGTCCATTCCCATTGGATAACGGAGAATTGTACACCCGGAAGTAAGTATTCCCCTTACTGTCGATTGATTTTACAGTGATATCTGCACTACTCATTGACTAAAAACCACCAGATTATCCTTGTTAATTACACAACATTGATTGGTTTAAATTGTGTGCAATGCTTTTGTATTTTTCCCCTACGATTCGGAGAAACAAATCTTTTTTCGAAGTAAAGGATGGCAGAAGACACTACACTACCCAGAATCCCCAGCTATCGTTTAGGACTACACCATGTGCTCTGTTTGACAAACCCCGTTTTTTTTCACCATTCATTCCAATGGCTGGCGTCTATGTCACGTGATCTTCAAATTTCTCCCTGCAGAAAAAAAATGGCCGAACTTCGTTTTATTCTCGGTGGAAAATGCCTATTTTAAAGTTAGTTTGGCCATTAAAATGCGTTTTGATGTCATTTGATGCGAGAAATATGAGTTGTTATTTCAGATTATGTGTGCAGTGGATGTCCATGATCTTTAGTTTGCTAGTTATTATGAAGATTACTTCAGGAAATTGCGTCCATAGAACGTTTTCATTGTTACCAAGGTGGTTGCTAGGGACGCTGCTATCGATATTATTTTTGTTATGTTGTGTAACTGTTTAATGGTGTTATCTTTATTGCTACCCCCTTCCCCGTCAATGTATAGTGTTGGTCCACAGCGCAAACGTATTAGTTTAACAAAATCCGCATCTAAAGATACGTTATTTTCCCCTGTGCAATTCCAGTCTCACATTTCACAGCACATCGTCATTAACAAATACCGTAAAAAGACCGAAAACATTTTTTTTTTTTAAATAACACTTTATTCCGAGTGAGATTGCTTTTCTCTTTGAAAGTCATCACATAACGGCATTGTAATACACGGTTCGGCTGCATTAAATATTACATATCTGCCGTAGTTCTGTATTTATAGAGCCCTGATGAGAAGACTTCTAGACAAACATGAGGAACTGAAAACGTGACGTGGATCATAAATATATCAGCCATTAAACAACATCTTACATTTCTTTTCACACAATACGTCTCCTTGCAGTATCAACACTAATTCTGCTGACTTTTATATTTGATCCAATTGGTAGATAGGCTGTATTTACACCATAAAGGTGCACAGCTGATATAAAGGGACACCTAGTGGTTAAAGCATGTTATTAAATTTCATTATTTTTATTATTAGATATTAATAGGATCCCTATAAAGTATATTCATTACTCGTTATTCTCTACTAATAGTTAATTAAAGACTGTATATAATGACTATTTTGCACATCCCTTTCAATATTTCAAGATTTTCTAAGGTTTATTGACATAATCATATTCACAAACGGTGTAGTTATGCATTGAATGAAAAACTTGGGTCGCAGGTTCCTCAATAGTGCATTACAAGACATCTATCAATATTTGTGCATACCTCCAGCAATGTTAACTATGTTGAAGCACTTATTTTAACTGATATTATACATATGTATTATACTCTTATAAGATGTAAGTAGATATTTCATTTCCGGCCTTGTCAGGTATTGAACAATCAATAAATAAAGAACACAGAATTGTTCAATATAAAACACAGAATTTGTGTGATTATACTAAATCAGGGGTGGCCAACCAGTCAGAGGTTAAGAGCCACATTTTTTCTATGTTACTGCAAAGAGCCACATCAAACACACAGGCACTGATACCGCTTGTTTCCGTTTTTTTGTTTTCTGGAGACAAGATTTCAACCACGTCACTGATGCATTTTTGTGGCATTGGGATATATATTTTTTAAATACTCTGGAGAGAGGATCTGTGGATTATTGTTATTGATTAATGCATCAGTGTTTCTTAGGGTCAAAAACACTAAATTCACAACTTAAAATGAAAGCGTTTAGTTTATTTAATAAAAGAGCACATGTTCAATGTGAAAAGTGACAGTAGTTATAGATTATTTGCAATTTGGTGCTATATATATTTAAATAAAAAAATAAAAAATTATATATATTTTTTAAACACCTTGAATTTCAGGGGGGGGGCGCGGGGCTCCGTTGGCGGGGCGCAGCGCCCCTCCAAAACAATGGTAGGGGAAACACTGGATAGTGTTTAATCAACGATAGGTTTCCCCCCCTCAAAGGTGATTGGTTCACTGCATCGCAGGTATTATTGTGATTGGCTCTTGGGCCACATCAAAATTAGACTTGCTGTCATCCTCTCATACTGACACCTGACACCACACATACACACCGGGAGCCGGGACGAAAGTAACACGGGACGAAAGTAACGGAGCGATTTTATCCGAGCCCAAACAACTTTGACCGGCCAAATTACGTTAATACTTAACAGAGTACACACCTACTAAATATCAGGTTTAACTGTCAGGAGTAGCTAGTGTTGTCACGATACCAACATTTTGGTTTCGATACCAAGTCAAGAATTGCGATTCCGATTACTTTTCTTAAAAAACAGTCTTAAATGTAATTATTGTGCTTTATTTCACACCAGAACCAGAACACAAACTTTTAAACAATGAGAACAATAAATTAAATAAATGACAAGATTTCCTATTAAATAAAATTAATACATTTCTTACAGACAGGCCTCGTGGTGTCCGTAGGCTTGCCCTCACTGTCAGAGATATAGCTCAAATACTTCCAAATTTCGCTTCTGGCGTCTTTTTTGTCAACACGGCAGTTGCACTCCCACTTGCAGCCATGCTTCTCGTTTTCTCACATGCTCTGGCAGCTAGCGCGTGCACGAGAGAGGGGAGGGACTTAGAGCGTGCTTGAGAGGGGCGGGACTGCAGGCACGGCTGCAGTGCAGGGAGTGGAAGCAGAGCGCTGAACACACACGGCTCTTATTAAAACGGCGCTTTCTCACCGGAGTACTTTCCCCCGTCATTCTTAAAGTACCGATACTAATGAAACGGAGGAATCGTAACATTTTTAAGGGCAGGGTATCGCGGTACCTTTCAAGTATCGGTACACCGTGCAACACTAGTCAGGAGTCAGTGTCTCTCCCCCAAACTCACACATATACAATTCGATATGAACTGAAGAGCCGCATGAAACTAGGCAAAGAGCCGCATGCGGCTCGAGAGCCGCGGGTTGGCCACCCCTGTACTAAATGATGTAAATAAACACCACTGCATATTTACAACTGTTACACATGCTGATGTAACGCAAATGTTTCCAACTTGGGATCAATAAAGTATATCTTATCTTAAGCTGATCGATGGCTACTGCCATATTTGCAAAATGTGCCTCTGAACCTTGACAAGTGCATGTTTCAGGCTTATCAATTAATGTAATGTAATGTTATCGATTAACAACAGGGGTCACAAACATAAGACCAGCTGTTAAATAAAGCTCTTCTGACCTTAGCTGGCATGTGGGTATATATATTAATGCTGCCCATTATGGGCACAAGCAATTTTCACCCATTTATTAATTATATGTTTTAAATTTGAGTGTTTCCTATCCCCTAAACCTCCAGGGATGTACACAGTTTAATACTGGCAACTTCTTATTATGGGAAATACGAAAACGTCTTTTAAAACTACAACTCCCAGTAGAGACGTGCCATAGATAGAGAACATGTTGCGAAACACAATAGCCAGCATGTGTAGTTCTGGGGACGCGGTGGGATCTGGATGGTTCATAATTTAGCAGTAGTTCAGAAATGTACTTTCAATGCTTTATAAACCAGCAGCAGTATTTTGAAATCAATTATTTGACACACAGGAAGCCAGTGTAAAGACTTCAGAACTGGAGTGATGTGATCCACTTTTCTTAGTGTTAACCTGTTAAACCCCAAGCCTGCTTTTCAGGTCTCAGGCCCGAAAATGACATTCCCAGAATAAATGACCATACCTTCCCTTCTAAAAGGGGAAAATTAATAATCTTTTTTCTCAAAGTAATGATGAACCTGTGAGTTGGATGTAGAAAAGTCAGAATCAATATAGATGTTTTTTTATTTTAAAGAAATTGAACATGGTAAAAAACTGTAAATTATAGTGTCCGTCCAAAAATTATTTTTTTACTTATAGTGAAAACTACCCTTGAATGATGGGATGGTAGACTTTAGTAGCTTTAGGAATCCAAAGTACAACATATAATAAGTACCCTGTATCAAGATTGATGCAAAACAAGCATAGACATAGGGAAGTAGGGGTGCTGCAGCACCCCCTGTTGGCGAGTGGTGTACATTTGAAAAACTGAGTGACCACCTAAATAAAAATTATTAAACTACATAAAATAGTTATGATTTTACTTAAAATAAAATTAGCTGTATACAGTAGCATATAATAGTCATAGTATATATTTGCATCAGTCAGGTGGCTTGAATTTATTTTCCAAATAAATCAAATCTGAGTCATCTAGGTAGTAGGTCGTGGGAGAGTGACGTAATTGACGCGACACACACTGCAGAGTGACAACTTTCTAGAATGGCGCAAAAAAGGATTTTGGATTTTTTTCTCCAACAAACAACCCAATAAAAAGAGTGGACCACCAGCTACTCCTCAGCCCACCACCTCTACAACTAGAGTAATATGACACAGAAGAGACTGACACATCTGACTTTGATGCATGTCCACAGTAACATTTTGGACAATATGGATTTATCTGCTCTAATGAGGGTCTTCATTAGTGCCACCCCAGGCTACATTTAGAGTTTTGTGAAGCCCCAACACAAGGTAAGACGATATTTTTCCTTTAATGCTGCTGCCGCTGTGCAGTGTTTTGCCTTGTCAATCAGTTACAATTGAATTCATAGTTTTATTAATATTGTAAATAATATTTTCTGACTATTTGTAATGTTATGTAGGTTTGTAAGACCCATAGTTAGCATGTGGGCATGTGCAGCTGTTGCTAAGTGATGTAGGTCTATAATGGTTTATTAAGCCTAACAGTTAAGGCGAGACACCCCAGGTGAATAGGGTAATTATTTTTAACATAAAGATATCAGCTAGAAATTTCTCCAGTTAATTACCTACAATAAGGCAATTGTTTCTTGTATTACAAGTTTTCTGAATATGCAAATGATCCATTAACTCATTAAATGTGCGCATATTTTAACACATTTCAGCAACAGAAATCTGAACTTTGGATAAAGCCAGGTTCAAAATTCTCATTTCATTTTACAGAAGGGATATTGGATATCTCTTTTTATCACTCCATAAATCAGAAAATACTGTCAACAGCCCTAAAATATCAATTTTCGCCATGTTTTTAGGTATAAAATGTTGTATAATTCAGGCTATGAATGATATATGAACAAACCCTTCTGTAAAAGCCTTCATATTATTGATAAGAATATAACTGGAAGGTTTGGTGTATGTAAGTGCAACTGAAGTGGAAATGTCGGACTCAGAGTAGGAGAAAAAACTCATTTTGAGAAAACGACCTTTAAAGATGAGATGCAGTGAGGCGCTAGCTAAACCCTCCTGTTCTTTGGATGATAGCTTGCGCCTCGACGCACTCCGTGAAGGTATTTCATGTTCGGGGTCATTTGTTTTTTGTATAACCTTGCTTCGTGCAAGTGACAATTGTTGTCGTCTTCTCTGTGAACGTTTTTTTCGCCGTTCTTTTGCCATTTTGAGATTTTAATTTCTAGCGGAAAGCTAACCAGGAAGTGTTTTAGCACACCACGTGACGCATCTGAACGAATCACGTTGTCAGAAATTGACACCAGCCAATGAGATTTCGTTTCTTGGTTTAATACCCCTTTGTGCTTTCACGATTGGTTGCTGATACAAAGGAAATGACCATATTTGGATCCGATGAGATTGTGCAGGAGAGACACAGCTTTCCAACGATATCTCTGATGACATGGTGCACACAGCGGTCGCGGTACTTTATGTTACGTTAGAATGCTAACTTTTGGTGAATTTAGGAGAAATCTACAGACGTAAATAGACAAACTATAGTAAAATGAACACTTAAATGTGTAGTTTGTACGTTTTCCTTCCAAAAGCCTGAAATAAAACATGTTATGGAATCAAAATAGCACAACATCTCAAAATTGACCAGTGCATGAAAAACGATGTTTTTGCCTGCGGTGTCTCGCCTTTAACAAACAATGTATGCGGCTCGTATCGCTGACAGCCGGCCCGGCCCGGCACCGCCTTTTTTTTTTTTTTTTAAGCGGCCCCCTCCCCACTTTTGGCAGCACCCCCTGAGCAAAATGACTTCCCGCGGCTATGAAAACAAGTGACATTTGACCTTTTTAGGGAGGTTTAGCAAAAAAAAAAATCCACCTCTGAGGTGATTTGGGTGGAAATGGGCGTTTTTGCCGTTTCTCTGGAACCCATTGGTCGATTTTGATAATTGACATATCTTTTTAACCGTTAGAGCCAATAGAATCGAAGGGGAATTTCCACATACACACCAATGTTACCCAAAAAAAGTGGGGGCTATGCGCATGCAGTTTTGCCCAGAGCGAAACCTATCTCTCGCTCTGAAATCTGAAAACGGAAAAGTCGGTTTATTGCTCATGGATTATCAGAAATCATTTCAAAGTGACACAGACACATTGGATTAACCTATGGAGTAACTTCAGCATCGTTTTTTAATGCCATTGAAGACCACTTTTGATCAGTGGCGAGCCGTGACTTTTATACCCAGGCCCTCTGACCCCCCTTCCCTCGAAAAAAAAGAAGAGATATTACGTCACAGCGTATACTTCAGCGGAATATCTAAACAGCGGCCCGGGGTACAAAACGCATCAATGACAGCGACCCTCTACCACACAAAACAACACCATTTATATAAACACCTATCATGACAGGCTCCCTTACTTACAGCCAAGTAACAATTGCAAATGAATTAAGTCGGCACGGCGGCCCGCATTGAAAATGACTTAGGCCTACCTTTGATGATCAAATCACTTAAACACAAAGTCCATCCTCCTGTCCTTTTGGATGAAGCACTTGATGGCGGGTCATGCAGCTGATCCTTTGCCACTCCAGTTTATCATTGTAACTCAATCTTGAAAATGACTCGGTTAATAATTTCGCAACGATGTCATCACTATCACTGAAGTGAGCCATCATGAACAAACGTATGCTAATTATAAATCTATCGATCATAAATCTATCGTTTAGATTTATGATTCGAAAATAATAAAAGTAGGGTAGACATGTGGATATTATCCGGCTGAACAAAACGTGCATTTATCTAACAGGTTCGTTTTCCACAGACCTTATTTCGAGCTATTTTCCAAATCCTATGGAGAAATGCCATTGCTTTCTGTCATGGGAATCCGAGCGAAGCTTACTTCCGGGTTATAGGATGCGTCACTGCACCACTTCATGGATGTATAATAAGAACTGGATACAGCGTGGGAGGCGGGGCCTCATTCATTCCTATGAGAGCTGCTCATTAGCGCATGATGATAAAATGGCCCAACTTTTGAGAGAGTGAAACGTCACAGATTACCCGGCATGCCTGAGAAGTACCCGTATGTGCACTCATAGAGCATGCGCAACTTTAACCAAAATGCTCGTTCACATCAAGCACGTCAATTTGCGTACACGTAAATGTTATCATGGATTTGATATGAACGAGGCGGCAGTTAGCGGCTAGCTAGTAATGATGCTAATGTACACATCAATCGTTATGTACTTATATTACGCTGTAACAGGATCTAGTGATATCCAAGCAACAGAGCTTCATTTAGCATGAAATAATTATTGCACTGTATATATATATATATATATATATATATATTAGGGGTGTAACGGTACACGTACCCGTACCGAAATTATTCGGTACGGGCCCTTCGGTTCGGTACAGGTGTGTACCGAAGTGTACCGAACGAATATAACGTTAAACGTAAAAAAATTCAGAACGTGAACAACTTTTTGGAAGTAATCTCAGGTGCTGCGTCGCAGCATTCAGAGTAATTTGGTCACATTGGGTTCAACGCGTCATAGAGCGAGCAAGTAATTTCATTGGATGAGAGGCATACTATGAGAGCTGGTCAGAGGGATGCGTTCAAATGTAGTCAGTAATTTGAGGAACTGTCGAAAATTAATGGCGAACGCAGATAAAGTTGAGCTCGAAAATCCTCCAGCATCATTGAAGTTTCCGGTTTGGGAACATTTTGGTTCCGCAGTTACGTACAAGGATGAAGGACAAAGACAGGTGGACCGAACCAAAGCTGTTTGTCGGCATTGTTCAACTAACATTGGTTACGTGGCTGGCAATACATCAAACTTGCACACTCTTGAAAAGGCATCACCCGAACGTGAATATCACCGGTACCAAAAGAAAAAAGACTGAAGTGCAAACCCAACTCCCGCTAGCATTTAAGCCTCCACCACTCGCAAAGAGTTCAGACCGAGCCAAAGCTATTACAAACGCCATATATCCTTATGTTGCCATGTTAGCAAAGCGCTACCTGGCTGTATCTGCTACCTCTGTCCCTAGCGAGAGGGTGTTCTCCACAGCAGGAGACATTGTTAGTGCCAGCAGATCTGCCCTTTCGGCAAGCAAGTTAATTTTTCTTTAAAAAAACATGAAAATACAATGACAAGCAAGTCATAATGTCAAACTGGCTGCTTAGGTACTAGTACAGTACAGTTCAAATACAGATTATTTCAGTTCATCGAAAAGCTGCACCTTAATGTTTATTTTATTATATTTTGTATTTATTTGAGTGAATATTCACAGTTTAATAATAATTAAAAACCCAAAACTAATAGTTTATATTTTGTGAGTACTAGTAGCCTACAGTAAAGTTCAAATACAGATTATTTCAGTTCATCGAAATGCTGCACCTTAATGTTTATTTTATTATATTTTGTATTTATTTGAGTGAATACATTATTCACAGTTTAATAATAATAAAAAAAAAAAATATATATATATATGTTTTGTTCTGTGAAAAAAAATTCTGCTGTACCGAAAACGTACCGAACCGAACCGTCACCAAAAAACCGAGGTACGTACCGAACCGAAATGTTTGTGAACCGTTACACCCCTAATATATATATATTTATATACAGTGCAATAAGCTTCTTAGTGCAATACGAAGCTACAGGGACGTTAATAATGTCGGTAATATTAACTTTATTTAATACAACATTTACGGTACAAGATTTAATCATACAGCCCATGTAGTATGATAATGAATTACAGCAAACATGTGCAATATATCCATTATTACAGCTCCGTGGGATGGCAGTAAGACGATATGGGTCCGTTCTTATTGTGTATCCATGGGTAAAGATAAACGCAACTCACATTGGTTTCTCATACAGCATCTCTGTAAACTACGTGTATTCACTGAATTTCACTCTCTGCCTTTAACGGCTCGTTGTAGCTCCAATAGCTCCAGCCCCACCCTCCCTGTGAGCACAGTGTGCTCTGATTGGTCGGGACACGTAACATGAATGTGCCGGGCGGCGCGGTCCCGTGGATTAGATGCGCGTTCATAATGCAGAGGGAAATAACTCTCAGAATAACGTTATTAGCACATTTTTACAACTTGAGGAACGAATGTTTTTAATAAGGGCTATACAAGTGTTCATACTGGGTAGTTTATTTAGTTTAAAAAAAAATTATCCAACGAGTTACAGACCACTCTTTCCCCATGTAAGTCAATGGGAAAAAGTGTTTCCGGGCCTGGCAACCAAACGGAAGTGTAGTACCGCCGTTAGGCCAGCACGAATATTTTCATCTGAGTCCGGCGCACTTCCTGGGGGCTTGCACCACTTGCATAGACCTCACAGCGGGCGGAACTTGTCATAAAGTCCGCGAAAATAAAGCCCGCCCATTTAGAGGGAAGATATGATTGGTCAATTGTACTGTCATTTGACATTACTCTCTCGTTGAGTTACTATAGCTGGCCCTCTGTGAATGTAGAGAGGGACCAACAAGCTCTCCCGTCTTCACATAACTCGCAGAGACGGCATTTAACCCTTCACATTCTAACAGAAACTGAACAGGCAGATTTGAAGGATTTATTTCTTTGGAAATATTATTTTAAATACAATTAAATCAAGTTATTTTGGTAAAACTAATGAAATATGTAACAACAAAAACATATTAAAAAATTTTTTTTTAAAAAAAATGTTTTTTTTTTAATGTTTTCAAATATTATTTTTTAGAATATCTTAGGCCCTCACAGAGGGCCTAGAGCAGTGGTTCCCAAACTGTTTGTGCCCAAGGCACACCAAAGGACAAGTAAAAATCTCAAGGCACACCTATTGTGCAAAATAGCCCTTATAACACGTGTTATCACTCATATCATGTAAAATATCTGTAAATGTGCATAATTATTTACTAATGCCAAATAAAATGTGACAAAGACAACTATATTACTCATGAAATATTTATTAACGAAATATTTCAGAAATTAATTTGAAACTTTATCAAATTAGGCTTCATCAAAGCAGCAACACACTCATTTACACCAGACAGGTCACAACATTAAAAATGATGCAAAGGAAACTCAGCAGAAATTCAGCACAGAGAACTGTCAATGCAAGGAAGCTGCACTGCATGGCCCTGAACTACAAATTATAAATGTAACATTTCAGCAATCAGCATTGAAACATGTGCTATTGTAAATATTTTTGCCGACTTACAAATTAGTGAGATACATGTGAACGTACGAATTGCGCATGCGTGAGTGGCAATAACTTTCCTTACCAGCAGGCAGGTAGTGTGTATTTGTTATTCAAAACAGGCAACAACCGGAAGACAGAGAAGAAGAACAGACTACGTGATATAAACAAACAACAAATAGCGTGTGCGGTAGCTTCACCTTAGCATGTGTTCTTTGCAGGTGCTTGTTGAGGTTTGACCACGTGGTGTTTCCAGCAGTGGATAACAGCTGCTGGCCTGGACACAGTTTGCACCTCACCGTCACATTCCTGTCTATTCTTCGGACGAACTCAAAATAATGGGCAGACCTCCACCCCTCGAAAGTTATCGCTGACTCAGCCATGTTTATGCAGCACTGCACGTGGAGATGTGGACGCGCAAGTCGCGCAGATTACGTACATATAAACCTACAAAGTACTTATATAGTAAATTAAAAAATAATTATTTATTTATTCATAACGTATGGTTGTCACAAAATCCCACGGCACACCGTTTGGGAACCACTGGCCTAGAGGGCCCTGACGGCTCGCCACTGCTTTTGATCAGACAACGACAAAGGTCTCTGTTGCTCTCCCTGAGGTTTCTCCCATGTTCCCTTTAAACTGTGGGGTTTCTCTGGAAGTTTTTCCTTGTACGATGTGAGGGTCTAAGGACAGAGGGTGTCGTATTGTCATAATGATATTCTGTACAAACTGTGAAGTCCACTGAGACAAATGTAACATTTGTGATATTGGGCTATATAAATAAATATTGATTGATTGAATGCCGTTTTGGCTACCTAGCGCCACGTGTTGTGATGTCTGTTTTTGTTTATAAAGTCGCGAGTTCTTATCATGGAGTGATAATATATATACCCATCGATTCTGTGTAAAAACAAGTAAACATTCATTTTAAAGAGATGGGGTAAATTAAACGAACTGCACTCCACTTCTTGATGTTAAAGAGTCAAGCAGATAGACCTTTGGTTGTTACTTTAAAAAACAATGTATTTTCAAAGTAAATGTCAAATATAACAACCTTTGCGCAGAAGGTTCTAATGGCATCAGCCCAAATTTGCATGTGAATAATCAAGCCAAGTCTCCTGATTAAAAAGATGCCCAGAGTACATGCACACTGAAATTATCTGAAATTATCAAATCAGCAAAAGATCATCTGCAAGGCAAACAACTTTATGAATGTTATTTAGCACCACGTTGTATATGAAATGTTTTGATGCATCAAGATGGTGAAGACAGCTACAGGTTGTTACTGACTGCTCAATTACAACTCCCAGGAACGAGGTGTTAGTAATATCTGACTTACTGACACCGACTAAATACTACTGCGTGTGGCCTCCAGAAGGGCACAGTGTTAGCATAAGAGGTGTGTCTGCAGATCTGATATAAATTGTTGTTTCGCTGACAACGGTCCGAATTCTCTCACAACCATCATCAGTTTAGTATTTTCACAAATAACTGAGAATTGCATATTCATTAAATCTAGTAATACCTGTCCTTGAAGCTCTTTATTCAACCACACCCTTATTTAGTGGAGATGAATATGTACAAAAAAATGAATACATTACATTACATGTTACTTGTTAGACGCTTTTATCCAAAGCTCAATACTGTGGGCAATCCCCACAGGAGCAATTTTGGGGGAAATGTCTTGCCCAAGGACACAACGACATGCTGACTGCAGTGGGGTTTGAACAGGCATGTGCAAACTAAGGCCCGCGGGCCATATACGGCCCATTGGGCTTTTGAATCCGGCCCGCCGAATATTGGTACAAAATTGTCCAAATTATAGTAAAGACCGCATTAATTTAGCCTTTTTCCTGCAATACCCGGCATTTCAGTTGATCCCACTAGATGGCGCACTCTTGACACAATTTACCTTTGCTGGAGTCTGGTCTATTCTCGGGCCCCACTCGGCAACCCGGCAAGGTCCAAGAACTAAATATTTCACGCTTACATTGGAGGGGGTCGAGATTAACCTGAGCAATAACAGTTCATGGCGAGTACGGCGAATACAAGTTGTAACAAGCAGTAGCGCTGAGCAAAGTGACTAGAACGCGACCACACACTTATAAAAACACTTATATAAAGTCAGGAAACACTAACCAGGCTTAGTGTGAATCTGTTTATTTTACCTTACTTTAATAACCACTGTTATTACCACTGTTCACTGTTATTGACCATTGTGAAGAGGCAGACCTTTTCCTGTTTTGTATTATTGCAACTATCGGATGGAATAAATGCATGGGCTACATGTGGCCATCACAAGTAAAATCATAACGAAAACTACGCCGGCAAAATATGCGTGTAGAAAACGGCTTATGCCACAATATGATAGCAACAAGTAGTCAAGATAGTCTGATTAGCTTCGGTTGCTATGCTAACATCACCTGTAGAATGCCAGAGAAACAGCGTTGTGATGCCAAACAGCTTTCAGACTGAAACACATTCACTGGTGGGGAATATTTATCAGCTGCTTGTGCGACAGTCAGACTTTACAGCGGAGTTAACGGGAGAATAATCTCCGGTGGACGAGCAGCACTGCAGCGGGCAGTAATGCCGCTGAACCACATGAATAAACAAGGCACTCTGGAGAAAGGTACAAGGCTGGAGAAGTAGTTCTTTAATTTAATCTGGCATCGTATGATTAAAAACTACCCGTACGCAGTCCTCTATTGATGTTGTTGTGAGCGGTGTTGCGGAGAAAATCAGCGACGTAAAACGTTGTGTGGGTCATAAGAAGGCACGTAAACGGTTACGTCATGACGCAAACGATGACGCAATGACGCAATAATTCATCTTTGAACCTAATTCACCTTTGAACCTGCATCTGTAACAATGAGTGGACCAAGGAAAAGAAAAGTCAACATTGAGTGCCGAGTGTATAATGAGGAGTGGACAGCTAAATATTTTTTCACCGATCCGCTACTGGCCCGGCCCGTCAGTCAAATTTAAAACTCATAGTGGCCCCCGAGCCAAAAAGTTTGCCCACACCTGGGATAGAACCTATGCTCCCCTGATCCGATCACCAACGCAGTAGTTCACTGCACCATACACCTCCCTCTCAAATTGAGATTAAGAAGTGCTCAGCTGCTGACTAGTTGACACACCGTCTTACAAAACTGTTGATCTCTTGCTTTTTCGTACACAGTATCCACATCAAAAAGTTTAATCCTGTGAGATTTAGGCAAAGGAGCGAAGGACATAGAACGATGTTCAAACTGTCAATTGTAATCTGCAATACAATACACCAGGGCAGGATGAGCCAGAGAGAGAGAAGAGAGAAACACATCCACGTCATCCCCCCCCACCCTGTAATTTATCATTGTTCAGCTGTGTGGTATCATCTTTCCTGGCAATTAGCCTGCAGCACTCCTCTGTAGTGACAGGAGGGAGCCGTGTCATTGTAGAGGGGCGCTTTGAATTGAAGCGTAGAAGTAAAATGCAGAACATCTGGGTCAGAGGTGATAGATGGGAGAGAGAAAGATGAGCCAGTGTTAATTAAAAACATTTAAGGGGCTATGATAAGTTTTGGGGTACTTAAGTACTCTCACAGATGTATTGTTCCTCTTGCATTATCCCTTTCAACACTGTAATACCATGATACTCCGACAAGGATATATTCTGACAGAGTAGGAGAAAAAACTCATTTTGAGAAAACGACCTTTAAAGATGAGATGCAGTGAGGCGCTAGCTAAACCCTCCTGTTCTTTGGATGATAGCTTGCGCCTCGACGCACTCCGTGAAGGTATTTCATGTTCGGGGTCATTTGTTTTTTGTATAACCTTGCTTCGTGCAAGTGACAATTGTTGTCGTCTTCTCTGTGAACGTTTTTTTCGCCGTTCTTTTGCCATTTTGAGATTTTAATTTCTAGCGGAAAGCTAACCAGGAAGTGTTTTAGCACACCACGTGACGCATCTGAACGAATCACGTTGTCAGAAATTGACACCAGCCAATGAGATTTCGTTTCTTGGTTTAATACCCCTTTGTGCTTTCACGATTGGTTGCTGATACAAAGGAAATGACCATATTTGGATCCGATGAGATTGTGCAGGAGAGACACAGCTTTCCAACGATATCTCTGATGACATGGTGCACACAGCGGTCGCGGTACTTTATGTTACGTTAGAATGCTAACTTTTGGTGAATTTAGGAGAAATCTACAGACGTAAATAGACAAACTATAGTAAAATGAACACTTAAATGTGTAGTTTGTACGTTTTCCTTCCAAAAGCCTGAAATAAAACATGTTATGGAATCAAAATAGCACAACATCTCAAAATTGACCAGTGCATGAAAAACGATGTTTTTGCCTGCGGTGTCTCGCCTTTAACAAACAATGTATGCGGCTCGTATCGCTGACAGCCGGCCCGGCCCGGCACCGCCTTTTTTTTTTTTTTTTTAAGCGGCCCCCTCCCCACTTTTGGCAGCACCCCCTGAGCAAAATGACTTCCCGCGGCTATGAAAACAAGTGACATTTGACCTTTTTAGGGAGGTTTAGCAAAAAAAAAATCCACCTCTGAGGTGATTTGGGTGGAAATGGGCGTTTTTGCCGTTTCTCTGGAACCCATTGGTCGATTTTGATAATTGACATATCTTTTTAACCGTTAGAGCCAATAGAATCGAAGGGGAATTTCCACATACACACCAATGTTACCCAAAAAAAGTGGGGGCTATGCGCATGCAGTTTTGCCCAGAGCGAAACCTATCTCTCGCTCTGAAATCTGAAAACGGAAAAGTCGGTTTATTGCTCATGGATTATCAGAAATCATTTCAAAGTGACACAGACACATTGGATTAACCTATGGAGTAACTTCAGCATCGTTTTTTAATGCCATTGAAGACCACTTTTGATCAGTGGCGAGCCGTGACTTTTATACCCAGGCCCTCTGACCCCCCTTCCCTCGAAAAAAAAGAAGAGATATTACGTCACAGCGTATACTTCAGCGGAATATCTAAACAGCGGCCCGGGGTACAAAACGCATCAATGACAGCGACCCTCTACCACACAAAACAACACCATTTATATAAACACCTATCATGACAGGCTCCCTTACTTACAGCCAAGTAACAATTGCAAATGAATTAAGTCGGCACGGCGGCCCGCATTGAAAATGACTTAGGCCTACCTTTGATGATCAAATCACTTAAACACAAAGTCCATCCTCCTGTCCTTTTGGATGAAGCACTTGATGGCGGGTCATGCAGCTGATCCTTTGCCACTCCAGTTTATCATTGTAACTCAATCTTGAAAATGACTCGGTTAATAATTTCGCAACGATGTCATCACTATCACTGAAGTGAGCCATCATGAACAAACGTATGCTAATTATAAATCTATCGATCATAAATCTATCGTTTAGATTTATGATTCGAAAATAATAAAAGTAGGGTAGACATGTGGATATTATCCGGCTGAACAAAACGTGCATTTATCTAACAGGTTCGTTTTCCACAGACCTTATTTCGAGCTATTTTCCAAATCCTATGGAGAAATGCCATTGCTTTCTGTCATGGGAATCCGAGCGAAGCTTACTTCCGGGTTATAGGATGCGTCACTGCACCACTTCATGGATGTATAATAAGAACTGGATACAGCGTGGGAGGCGGGGCCTCATTCATTCCTATGAGAGCTGCTCATTAGCGCATGATGATAAAATGGCCCAACTTTTGAGAGAGTGAAACGTCACAGATTACCCGGCATGCCTGAGAAGTACCCGTATGTGCACTCATAGAGCATGCGCAACTTTAACCAAAATGCTCGTTCACATCAAGCACGTCAATTTGCGTACACGTAAATGTTATCATGGATTTGATATGAACGAGGCGGCAGTTAGCGGCTAGCTAGTAATGATGCTAATGTACACATCAATCGTTATGTACTTATATTACGCTGTAACAGGATCTAGTGATATCCAAGCAACAGAGCTTCATTTAGCATGAAATAATTATTGCACTGTATATATATATATATATATATATATATATTAGGGGTGTAACGGTACACGTACCCGTACCGAAATTATTCGGTACGGGCCCTTCGGTTCGGTACAGGTGTGTACCGAAGTGTACCGAACGAATATAACGTTAAACGTAAAAAAATTCAGAACGTGAACAACTTTTTGGAAGTAATCTCAGGTGCTGCGTCGCAGCATTCAGAGTAATTTGGTCACATTGGGTTCAACGCGTCATAGAGCGAGCAAGTAATTTCATTGGATGAGAGGCATACTATGAGAGCTGGTCAGAGGGATGCGTTCAAATGTAGTCAGTAATTTGAGGAACTGTCGAAAATTAATGGCGAACGCAGATAAAGTTGAGCTCGAAAATCCTCCAGCATCATTGAAGTTTCCGGTTTGGGAACATTTTGGTTCCGCAGTTACGTACAAGGATGAAGGACAAAGACAGGTGGACCGAACCAAAGCTGTTTGTCGGCATTGTTCAACTAACATTGGTTACGTGGCTGGCAATACATCAAACTTGCACACTCTTGAAAAGGCATCACCCGAACGTGAATATCACCGGTACCAAAAGAAAAAAGACTGAAGTGCAAACCCAACTCCCGCTAGCATTTAAGCCTCCACCACTCGCAAAGAGTTCAGACCGAGCCAAAGCTATTACAAACGCCATATATCCTTATGTTGCCATGTTAGCAAAGCGCTACCTGGCTGTATCTGCTACCTCTGTCCCTAGCGAGAGGGTGTTCTCCACAGCAGGAGACATTGTTAGTGCCAGCAGATCTGCCCTTTCGGCAAGCAAGTTAATTTTTCTTTAAAAAAACATGAAAATACAATGACAAGCAAGTCATAATGTCAAACTGGCTGCTTAGGTACTAGTACAGTACAGTTCAAATACAGATTATTTCAGTTCATCGAAAAGCTGCACCTTAATGTTTATTTTATTATATTTTGTATTTATTTGAGTGAATATTCACAGTTTAATAATAATTAAAAACCCAAAACTAATAGTTTATATTTTGTGAGTACTAGTAGCCTACAGTAAAGTTCAAATACAGATTATTTCAGTTCATCGAAATGCTGCACCTTAATGTTTATTTTATTATATTTTGTATTTATTTGAGTGAATACATTATTCACAGTTTAATAATAATAAAAAAAAAAAATATATATATATATGTTTTGTTCTGTGAAAAAAAAATTCTGCTGTACCGAAAACGTACCGAACCGAACCGTCACCAAAAAACCGAGGTACGTACCGAACCGAAATGTTTGTGAACCGTTACACCCCTAATATATATATATTTATATACAGTGCAATAAGCTTCTTAGTGCAATACGAAGCTACAGGGACGTTAATAATGTCGGTAATATTAACTTTATTTAATACAACATTTACGGTACAAGATTTAATCATACAGCCCATGTAGTATGATAATGAATTACAGCAAACATGTGCAATATATCCATTATTACAGCTCCGTGGGATGGCAGTAAGACGATATGGGTCCGTTCTTATTGTGTATCCATGGGTAAAGATAAACGCAACTCACATTGGTTTCTCATACAGCATCTCTGTAAACTACGTGTATTCACTGAATTTCACTCTCTGCCTTTAACGGCTCGTTGTAGCTCCAATAGCTCCAGCCCCACCCTCCCTGTGAGCACAGTGTGCTCTGATTGGTCGGGACACGTAACATGAATGTGCCGGGCGGCGCGGTCCCGTGGATTAGATGCGCGTTCATAATGCAGAGGGAAATAACTCTCAGAATAACGTTATTAGCACATTTTTACAACTTGAGGAACGAATGTTTTTAATAAGGGCTATACAAGTGTTCATACTGGGTAGTTTATTTAGTTTAAAAAAAAAATTATCCAACGAGTTACAGACCACTCTTTCCCCATGTAAGTCAATGGGAAAAAGTGTTTCCGGGCCTGGCAACCAAACGGAAGTGTAGTACCGCCGTTAGGCCAGCACGAATATTTTCATCTGAGTCCGGCGCACTTCCTGGGGGCTTGCACCACTTGCATAGACCTCACAGCGGGCGGAACTTGTCATAAAGTCCGCGAAAATAAAGCCCGCCCATTTAGAGGGAAGATATGATTGGTCAATTGTACTGTCATTTGACATTACTCTCTCGTTGAGTTACTATAGCTGGCCCTCTGTGAATGTAGAGAGGGACCAACAAGCTCTCCCGTCTTCACATAACTCGCAGAGACGGCATTTAACCCTTCACATTCTAACAGAAACTGAACAGGCAGATTTGAAGGATTTATTTCTTTGGAAATATTATTTTAAATACAATTAAATCAAGTTATTTTGGTAAAACTAATGAAATATGTAACAACAAAAACATATTAAAAAATTTTTTTTTAAAAAAAATGTTTTTTTTTTAATGTTTTCAAATATTATTTTTTAGAATATCTTAGGCCCTCACAGAGGGCCTAGAGCAGTGGTTCCCAAACTGTTTGTGCCCAAGGCACACCAAAGGACAAGTAAAAATCTCAAGGCACACCTATTGTGCAAAATAGCCCTTATAACACGTGTTATCACTCATATCATGTAAAATATCTGTAAATGTGCATAATTATTTACTAATGCCAAATAAAATGTGACAAAGACAACTATATTACTCATGAAATATTTATTAACGAAATATTTCAGAAATTAATTTGAAACTTTATCAAATTAGGCTTCAGCAAAGCAGCAACACACTCATTTAAACCAGACAGGTCACAACATTAAAAATGATGCAAAGGAAACTCAGCAGAAATTCAGCACAGAGAACTGTCAATGCAAGGAAGCTGCACTGCATGGTCCTGAACTACAAATTATAAATGTAACATTTCAGCAATCAGCATTGAAACATGTGCTATTGTAAATATTTTTGCCGACTTACAAATTAGTGAGATACATGTGAACGTACGAATTGCGCATGCGTGAGTGGCAATAACTTTCCTTACCAGCAGGCAGGTAGTGTGTATTTGTTATTCAAAACAGGCAACAACCGGAAGACAGAGAAGAAGAACAGACTACGTGATATAAACAAACAACAAATAGCGTGTGCGGTAGCTTCACCTTAGCATGTGTTCTTTGCAGGTGCTTGTTGAGGTTTGACCACGTGGTGTTTCCAGCAGTGGATAACAGCTGCTGGCCTGGACACAGTTTGCACCTCACCGTCACATTCCTGTCTATTCTTCGGACGAACTCAAAATAATGGGCAGACCTCCACCCCTCGAAAGTTATCGCTGACTCAGCCATGTTTATGCAGCACTGCACGTGGAGATGTGGACGCGCAAGTCGCGCAGATTACGTACATATAAACCTACAAAGTACTTATATAGTAAATTAAAAAATAATTATTTATTTATTCATAACGTATGGTTGTCACAAAATCCCACGGCACACCGTTTGGGAACCACTGGCCTAGAGGGCCCTGACGGCTCGCCACTGCTTTTGATCAGACAACGACAAAGGTCTCTGTTGCTCTCCCTGAGGTTTCTCCCATGTTCCCTTTAAACTGTGGGGTTTCTCTGGAAGTTTTTCCTTGTACGATGTGAGGGTCTAAGGACAGAGGGTGTCGTATTGTCATAATGATATTCTGTACAAACTGTGAAGTCCACTGAGACAAATGTAACATTTGTGATATTGGGCTATATAAATAAATATTGATTGATTGAATGCCGTTTTGGCTACCTAGCGCCACGTGTTGTGATGTCTGTTTTTGTTTATAAAGTCGCGAGTTCTTATCATGGAGTGATAATATATATACCCATCGATTCTGTGTAAAAACAAGTAAACATTCATTTTAAAGAGATGGGGTAAATTAAACGAACTGCACTCCACTTCTTGATGTTAAAGAGTCAAGCAGATAGACCTTTGGTTGTTACTTTAAAAAACAATGTATTTTCAAAGTAAATGTCAAATATAACAACCTTTGCGCAGAAGGTTCTAATGGCATCAGCCCAAATTTGCATGTGAATAATCAAGCCAAGTCTCCTGATTAAAAAGATGCCCAGAGTACATGCACACTGAAATTATCTGAAATTATCAAATCAGCAAAAGATCATCTGCAAGGCAAACAACTTTATGAATGTTATTTAGCACCACGTTGTATATGAAATGTTTTGATGCATCAAGATGGTGAAGACAGCTACAGGTTGTTACTGACTGCTCAATTACAACTCCCAGGAACGAGGTGTTAGTAATATCTGACTTACTGACACCGACTAAATACTGCGTGTGGCCTCCAGAAGGGCACAGTGTTAGCATAAGAGGTGTGTCTGCAGATCTGATATAAATTGTTGTTTCGCTGACAACGGTCCGAATTCTCTCACAACCATCATCAGTTTAGTATTTTCACAAATAACTGAGAATTGCATATTCATTAAATCTAGTAATACCTGTCCTTGAAGCTCTTTATTCAACCACACCCTTATTTAGTGGAGATGAATATGTACAAAAAAATGAATACATTACATTACATGTTACTTGTTAGACGCTTTTATCCAAAGCTCAATACTGTGGGCAATCCCCACAGGAGCAATTTTGGGGGAAATGTCTTGCCCAAGGACACAACGACATGCTGACTGCAGTGGGGTTTGAACAGGCATGTGCAAACTAAGGCCCGCGGGCCATATACGGCCCATTGGGCTTTTGAATCCGGCCCGCCGAATATTGGTACAAAATTGTCCAAATTATAGTAAAGACCGCATTAATTTAGCCTTTTTCCTGCAATACCCGGCATTTCAGTTGATCCCACTAGATGGCGCACTCTTGACACAATTTACCTTTGCTGGAGTCTGGTCTATTCTCGGGCCCCACTCGGCAACCCGGCAAGGTCCAAGAACTAAATATTTCACGCTTACATTGGAGGGGGTCGAGATTAACCTGAGCAATAACAGTTCATGGCGAGTACGGCGAATACAAGTTGTAACAAGCAGTAGCGCTGAGCAAAGTGACTAGAACGCGACCACACACTTATAAAAACACTTATATAAAGTCAGGAAACACTAACCAGGCTTAGTGTGAATCTGTTTATTTTACCTTACTTTAATAACCACTGTTATTACCACTGTTCACTGTTATTGACCATTGTGAAGAGGCAGACCTTTTCCTGTTTTGTATTATTGCAACTATCGGATGGAATAAATGCATGGGCTACATGTGGCCATCACAAGTAAAATCATAACGAAAACTACGCCGGCAAAATATGCGTGTAGAAAACGGCTTATGCCACAATATGATAGCAACAAGTAGTCAAGATAGTCTGATTAGCTTCGGTTGCTATGCTAACATCACCTGTAGAATGCCAGAGACACTTTCATAACAGCGTTGTGATGCCAAACAGCTTTCAGACTAAAACACATTCACTGATGGGGATGGGGGATATTTATCAGCTGCTTGTGTGACAGTCAGACAATGAAAACTTTACAGCGGTCGCTGCTGCGAGTTAACGGGAGAATAAACTCCGGTAGACGAGCAGCACTGCAGCGGGCAGTAATGCAGCTGAACCACATTAATATATAAAGCACCACGGCACTCTGGAGAAAGGTACAAGGTTGGAGAAGTAGTTCTTTAATTTAATCTGGCATCGTATGATTAAAAACTACCCGTACGCAGTCCTCTATTGATGTTGTTGTGAGCGGTGTTGCGGAGAAAATCAGCGACGTAAAACGTTGTGTGGGTCATAAGAAGGCACGTAAACGGTTACGTCATGACGCAAACGATGACGCAATGACGCAATAATTCATCTTTGAACCTAATTCACCTTTGAACCTGCATCTGTAACAATGAGTGGACCAAGGAAAAGAAAAGTCAACATTGAGTGCCGAGTGTATAATGAGGAGTGGACAGCTAAATATTTTTTCACCGATCCGCTACTGGCCCGGCCCGTCAGTCAAATTTAAAACTCATAGTGGCCCCCGAGCCAAAAAGTTTGCCCACACCTGGGATAGAACCTATGCTCCCCTGATCCGATCACCAACGCAGTAGTTCACTGCACCATACACCTCCCTCTCAAATTGAGATTAAGAAGTGCTCAGCTGCTGACTAGTTGACACACCGTCTTACAAAACTGTTGATCTCTTGCTTTTTCGTACACAGTATCCACATCAAAAAGTTTAATCCTGTGAGATTTAGGCAAAGGAGCGAAGGACATAGAACGATGTTCAAACTGTCAATTGTAATCTGCAATACAATACACCAGGGCAGGATGAGCCAGAGAGAGAGAAGAGAGAAACACATCCACGTCATCCCCCCCACCCTGTAATTTATCATTGTTCAGCTGTGTGGTATCATCTTTCCTGGCAATTAGCCTGCAGCACTCCTCTGTAGTGACAGGAGGGAGCCGTGTCATTGTAGAGGGGCGCTTTGAATTGAAGCGTAGAAGTAAAATGCAGAACATCTGGGTCAGAGGTGATAGATGGGAGAGAGAAAGATGAGCCAGTGTTAATTAAAAACATTTAAGGGGCTATGATAAGTTTTGGGGTACTTAAGTACTCTCACAGATGTATTGTTCCTCTTGCATTATCCCTTTCAACACTGTAATACCATGATACTCCGACAAGGATATATTCTGACATGGTTATACTAACTTGAAAATCAGTTGTGACCAAAGGTGGTGCATGTGTTTTTCTTACAAACTTCTGATCCTGGTAGAGTATCTTGATAGTGGAGACAATGTTGGAAATATCTTCACTTCAGTAAGACACTTGCAGCAGACAGGGTTAGGGTTAGATCTCTGTAACCCTCGGCTCATCAGGATCACTGCCACAGCATTTACTGTCCAACTTTGGTAGGGCTGTTGCAGCCTGCGGAGGAAGAAGAGCCGCTGTCCAGCTGTTTTGGTGATGGTGTTTGTGTGATGAGTCCATGTCAGGTCCTCAGTGATGTGGACACCGAGGAACCTGAAGCTGCTGACTCTCTCCATCGTAGTCCCATTGATGTCGATGGGGCCGTGTCCCTCTCTCTGCTGCTTCATGTAATCCACAGTCAGCTCCTTTGTTTTGCTGACGTTGAGATGGAGGTTGTTATTCTGGCACCAAGATGTCAGGTTTTCGACCTCCTCTCTGTACGCCATCTCATTGCCGTCGGTGATCAGGCCGATGGCGGTCGTGTCGTAAGCAAACTTCACGATGGTGTTGGAGCTGTGTAGGGCTACGCAGTCGTGTGTGAACAGGGAGTAGAGGAGAGGGCTGAGCACGCAGCCTTGAGGGGCTCCGGTGTTGAGGATCAGGGTGGAGGATGTGATGTTTCCCACCCGCACTGCCTGGGGTCTGCCCGTCAGGGGGTTCAGGATCCAGTCACAGAGATGCTAGGTCCCTGAGCTTAGTGACAAACTTGGAGGGCACATTGGTGTTCAATGATGAACTGCAGTCAATGAACAGCATTCTCAAATAAGTGTTTCTCTGGTCCAGGTTGGAGAGAACAGTGTGGAGTGTGAGGCCGTAGAATCAGTAGGTGCTTCAAGTTTGGAGTCCGTAGAAAATGTCTCAATATCTGCGCAACACTTGTTTACCATAAAGCAGACATCAGTTAAGAACTGCCATTCCTTGGATCATTCCTCTATTTCAGACCATTCTCTGTAAAGCAATTGGGTTAGTTGTGCTTGAAAATCCAATGATATCAGCAGTTTCTGATTTACTTATACCAGCCCGTCTGCCAACAACAACCTTGCCTGTTGAAACTCACTTAAATAATAATAATAATAATAATCCTTATATTTATTATAGTGCTTTATCAAAGACTCTCAAAGCGCTTTACAAATACACATTACACATACAGATCATACATATAATGGTCATCTACTGTGGACAATACCCACAGGAGCAAATTCGTGTGAAGTGTCTTGCCCAAGGACACAACGGCCTGACGCAGTGGGGCGGGAGCGGGTTTCGAACTGGAGTTCCCCAATGCCCCCTTGATCTGATGATCAAAAGCACAGACCACTGCGCCACCCAGCATGGTAGGTCCACTTAAAGTGGACCTACCATGCTATATTTGAAATATATATTGTAGGGCCATACCTATACAAATCTGTGAAGTTTTTTTTCAAAATACCAAACAGTTCACCCATTGTAGCCATCCCTCATACTGCTCAAACCCCTCTCTTGAAGCCCTGTTAGAGAAACGCAGATCTTGGGTCCTTAGCTTGAAAAAAAAGAAGAGGAGGAACTAAGAAAGTGGCAGGTGATCATATAATAAGGTTATATAATACTGTTCATTCTACATACTCTGCACATAATACTGCACTTGACTGATTTTTCACTTCTGGTTGGATGCTAAACTGCTCCTGACTGCTGCCAAGCTAAATATAATCTTATATAATATATCAGTATGCATCAACATATAGACAGTTATGAGGAAAATGTTTAGAAAATGGTATTTAAAAGAATGCAGTAAAACAGATCAGAGCATTACGCACTACTCCCCCTTCACCACCTCTTGAAGCGGAGCGACAGATGAGCTGGCTTTGGATTGGTGCTGAGGATGTTGTTTCCACGTGGAAAGCGCATGTCCCTCCTCCCATCCTCTTCCTAAGCTCTCTACATTTGTCTCTCCCCCTCCCTGGCTTGTGTGGCTGACAGAGACCTGACTTTGCTGTGTACATGCCCCCCCTCCCTCAGCATCATTTGTCTTTTCTCCCTCCCTCTTTTTTTTGCTCTCGCTCTGCGCTACAGTCTGCTGATAAGGAGCTCTCAGTCCAGATGGGCAGCAGCTAGAGCCGTTGAGGCTGTGACTGCAGACCAGAGGACGTTATTTTTTCACCTGGCACTATGTTTGCTTCTATTTGGTATGCCAAGAAGCTAGGGAGGCGACTTGTTCAGAATAGCCGGAAAGCTAAAATGCTGAATGACAAGGTAGGTTCACTGCTGTGCGGTTTACTTTGGGTTACCAAAAGAGGTGCAACATTTGAAGGCAGATCTGCTGAGCTCAGTTTAAAAACACATCCTTTGATAAAGTCATTTTAAAGACAGGTGTTGTTTTTTATAGTCCAGATGTATGATTTAGGTACTGCTGCAGCAGGGAGTGCTACTTCCGTTCACCTGTTGATTAATAGTCTTGTTGACGTCTGTGTTAGTCATTTGACTTTTGTGGTGAATTAGGTAACTTTGCTCAATTCTATCCTTCCTAACTTATTTGAAGGTAAATATAAGAAATACAGAGCAGACCCTGCTGCCCTTAGAAACAGCACATTTGAATCTCGCTCACTCTGTCCCTTAGCACCGGCATCTTTTAAGTCGTCTGCCTTGAACACAGCCAAGTGTATACTGCAGGAACTTCTCCTGCTACAGTCCTCTGATAGATTAACCTGACTGAAAAGTTACCTCACTGACCGGAGAATAAGCTTTTTTGTTTTCCATGGATACTTAATTTTTTCACAATAATTCTCCTCAAAAGTTTGTGATGTGTATCGCTGCAAATACTGATGTGTTTAAAAGTAGGAATCCAAATGAAAACAGAGTCAGACTTGAGGCGCTAGGAGCAGGCAGTGAGTCAGTCCAGAGTACGACTGACTCATCTACAGCTCTGGCAACACTTACAGTCTCTGTGGGTTTTTACACCGGTACCCTGACATCATATCAGACACACACGTGCAACATTACACACAAGTCGTCCTGGAGTTTGACCCCCAACAATACCACTATAATACACACATCCAATGGCATTCAGGTAGTGAGTGTTCACCATGCATCTACTCATATTTCTTCACACACCCTGATAGCTTTAGTGGTTTATGGTCGCATCCTGCCCAAGTACACTGCAACATGAAGGATGGTACCACTAGTCCAGTTTTTCTCAAAGTGGGGGGTGCAGAGGGGGGGGGCATGGGGGGCACAGAGGCATGACAGGGGGGGCCAGGAAAAATTGTTATGACAAAAAAAAGAATGCATGATTTGAAAAATGATTGATTCGAAAATAATATGCTACACAGTACAGTATAAGTAATTCTGCGTCTCTGTGTTTCATTCAAGCTCGGCTCTGTGTGTGTGTGGAACGAGCCATTTTGTGTGCGTGCGCGAGTGAGAGAGCGCACCGGTAGGGGAGATCGTTGTTGTTAGCTTCTGGTGCTAGCGAGCTACGCTAACGGGTATAAGGAGCTTTTTCAACAACAAGGTGGAGGAGAGTCCTAACTTTAGTCTAAGTTATCTCAGTGGGTCTCAAACGGTTTGGTCACGATTAATGTAAACAATTATTTGCGAGGCACACGTTTATATGATCATATACAAAAATAAGAGAATAAATGAAAAACAGGTATGAAATACTATGACAGTAAAACAAGAATAAAGTTTAAAAGGGGAGTGATTAGTAAAATATCCTTAAAGAAAATCTGTTTACAGTTCTGTTTCATCTGGGTGCTGAGAGAGGTATCCATAGATCTCTTCATTTTGCTCTCAAAGTGCACCAGATTGATGCTTTTAATCTTCCCGGGGTACCATGCCCCCGGACCCCCCTAGAGGAGGTTAGGTCCACACACCACCTATAAAAATAGCTGCAGTAGAAAATTAAACTGTAGCGCCCGGTACAGGGGCGGACTGGGAGGAAAAAATGGCCCGGGGATTAATTGACAGACAGGCCCACTTAATGTGCGGCATGTATCGGCCCGGCCGGCGATGAAAGTATGTAACTTAACAAAAAACCCTATGCATTTAATGTTATTTTGGACCATTATTCATATAGTAATCACATTACCTGAGCCCTTGAGTTGCCTAGAGCAAAATAGTTACAGCATATATTTAGTGATTTTAATGTTAACAGATCATTGATGCAATAACATTTTGACCCAATTTGCCTGACTTGACACATGGAATAAAACATGGGTGCAGGAAGCATCTTTAATGTGGGTGGGACAATTTAACAGGGGGTGTGGGCAGGCGGTGGACCTCACCTCCTCTAGGGGGGTCCGGGGGCATGCTAATGCAAATGCTAATGCAAGTGGAGGCAAAAGTGACTGCACCCAAAACAATAAACCTGCTAGCTAACTAGCCTAAACTCAGTAACAGAATGTGGGCAACACGTTCTTCTCCACAGCCGCGCAACCTCTGAGTCAGACGTCACTTCTCCCTTTTCTATCCTACGGGTAGGTACAGCCCGGGTATGGCTAGAAAGGATCTTGTGTAAATATGACGTCACGTTCTCGTTGTAACTCTCATTGTAATCGGAACGGCTCGGAAACACATCTGCACCAGTAACATGATGCAACATACACATTAATGCAGCAGCAATATTAATAGAGAAACATCAGACATAATAGTAAAACACTGAAAGTGAACATTGTATTGCACCAGGAGCTATCTTGGGACTTTTACTGCGACAACGTTGACTTGCCTGTGAATAAAAAATAAACCATAGTGTTGGTGATCTACACTGAGTGTTGTCATTCTTCTTTGAACAGCAAGACCACTAACACCCTATTTCAACAATCACACTCCTTGTAATTGACATCATTCATAGATAGTTTAGCTTCTCACCATCATTTGCTGTGGCCCACTGATGTTAACGATCGTAACTGAAAGGCTGCCTGCCAAACGTAAACATTCAGCCACGTGACTTGCAAATTCTCGCGAGAGTTTTACACAAGACGGATCCTTTCTAGCCATAACCATACAGCCCATGGTACAGCCACTCCCCGTTTCCCTGAGTGGCCGGAACACTTACAAATGTGGGCCGGTAGGATTTAGGCAAAAAAACAAGAAATTATTATTATTTTATTTTTTTTGTCCATCTGGCCCACGCACAGCACCGGCCCACCGGGAAAACTCCCGGTATTCCCAATGGCCAGTCCGCCCCTAGCCCGGTACATTAATGGGAAACCCTACATGTTTGAGCACCCTCTATGAAACATCAGGCAACACCACAGCACCCCAAAAGAAAATCTCTGGCGCCGCCACTGAGCCTGCAACCCCGTTTTGAAGAAATGTGCAGTGCCAAACAGGCTCATTGCAGCCACTAATGCTGTAATAAGACACACTTTTTTGCCAAATATCAGCATTTTCTTTCTTTTCATTTTTTTGCACAGATTGCAAAGTATTATAATTTATTGTTCTAGCAAAGGGATTGCACAATTGTATTATGCATTTATTTTTTGAGCGCACATATTTATGGAGCATTGTTTTATTATCACTGTTCTAGCAAAGTGATTATTTTATTTTTTTGAAAGGAATGCTTCATATTCATATTCATATTCACGTTCATATTGATGTATTTTAATAAATGTTAACTTGGCCCATTACGTGAATATTTGTGTTGGGGGGGGGGGCAATTATTGTTGTGCAGTGTAGCTGGTGAAGGCGTTGAGGGTGGCAACATCCAGCACATTGTGCCAGAGCACCATGGGCCACCTCCGTGTTCTCCGCTTGCAGGTGTACGTGCGAACCATTTGATCCATTGTATCCACTCCTGATTTTGTGTGGTTGTAATATTGGATCACTTCTGGCTTCCTCTTAACACTCTGGTCATCCACTGCTGTGTCATCATGCATTGTGCTTAGCAGCACAACAGCCTTCCCCTTTTTCGGGACATAGCTCACCATTGTCATGTTGCCACAGAATCCACATTTGGAGCTGTACTTCTCTCTCAGTTTGTTTGGCTTCATGACAGGTGGTATGTCTGGCTTGTTCTGGCGAAGAGTCCCCACAAGCGTAAGGTTCTTCTCTAGGAGCTTCTCAGCCAAAGGAATGCTGGTAAAGAAGTTATCCATGGTTATGTTGGGACCTATGAACAGAACAAAAAAAATGAATGGTCAATTTAGTCAACATGTAATTCTCTAAATTCTAACATTAAAATAAACCTGATGGAATATTGATTATTATTATTATGGAGTACTGCATTGTATTTTATTCCATTCTATGCTTATAAATTAATCAATTTCTCACAATGGTAATACAAAATGAAATAGACACTATGAGAGAGTGGAAAAGTGATCTAGGTATTGTGCTAGAACTTCAAGAGTATATTCACTGTATGTACTCTGTATTCTATATTCACCTGTGTGTCTTATTCCGCTGGACAACTGTTGGACAATATTCTCGCCAAGGTTCCTCTGAACATCCTCTCCTGGCTGTCGCCCTGTATAGATCATGCCATTGAATGCATAATGGACCCTTGCATCGCACATCCAAAAGATTTTGATCCCATATTTTGCTGGCTTGCTTGGCATGTATTGTAAGAACTTGCACCTTCCACGGAATGGCACAAGCTGCTCATCTATAGTGACACAATCACTGGGGACGAACACTTTCTTGCAATTGGCCAGGAAACAGTCCCACACATATCTGAATGCAGCCATGTGGTCTGTTTCCAGTCTAACAGCCCTAGTCCTCTTATCATCAAACCGTATGAGGCGGCGGATATCCTCATATCTGTGGAACCCCATGGTGGCCTTATACATCAGATTTGGCAGGGGATCCAGAAAGAGCTCCCGCAAGGCCACATCCCAGCTCTTGTCCCCCCCTGCAAGGAGGGTCAAACCAATAAATGCCGTGAATTCCACTTTGTCGAGGCATCTCCACTCTTTTCCTTTTGCTGCTGCGGCTCTGCGTCCCTCTAAGTTAGTGCATCTTAAAACCTCCTCTATGATGTTATCACTAATGAACAACTCCCAGGCATCTTTTGGTGAAATGATTGTTGAACCAGATACGGGTCCTGGACACCTCCTCAGGATGTTATGGGTTCTTGCTCTGCCTTGAGTGGGGGGTTGCTCATTCCAGTAAGACCCCTTTTTACTTAGCCTATTGGCCTGGGTCTGAGTTTCCTCTTCAGAGGACTCATCAGACGAGTCTTCTAGCTCATCCAAGGAGTCTTCTTCATCACCAGCAACTTCAGCTTGACCCTGTGGCACATAGTCTACGTCATCATCAGAGAGGTCAGACTCAGAGTCAGCATCAAGGATTGCTCCATCTTCCTTATCCTGTTCTTGATGTAACATCTCGATGATCATTTCAGCCGTGAAACGTGAATGAGTGTGACGAGCCATACTCTGGATGAAGAAAATCTAAATAATATTTACAACATCAGTTGATAAATTATACAGTACGCCTTTCTAATTCAAGTTTTATTTTGTTGCCCTAGCTGACATTAGCTTATACCTTTATATGACTGTATTTAAATGTATTTATTTATTATTATGTATGTATTTCCAGATTGACAAATGGGTTGAAAATAGTATAGCGTATTTATTGTGTAAGACATGATTACATTTCATAGATGATCTGGCAAGAGAGTTGGCATGTATGCATTAGCTAATATTAGCGACCGCGATCTAGAATTGACCTAGCTAACACAAGCTAACATTAGCTAGCTAGAATAGAATATGCTAATGTAATTCTAGCTAGAATAGAATATGCTAATGTCATATTTCTCTTTCCCAACAGGTAAGGATAATGTTCAAATGTTATGTGCAGTTATCTTAGGTAAAACAATTGTAAAACAAGACTTACATGAATCAGATCTGAAGACGCAGCCTGTTTCCTTCTGACAAGAGTGGAATGTGAAATGTTGTCCAGTTGTTTAGTTCTGACCAGCGTCATATTCTGACAAGTGAAAAGTTGTCCACAGTAAAAATGTTTCTAACTGCACACATTTTATAAATCAAAGGTTCCTATCAAATTCACACTTGCACGGGTCATTTCTGACCCATGTGTGGAAACTTGATGTAGTGATACAAAACCTATTTTAGTTCCAAAATATAGACAGAGAAAATGAAAATAAAATGATTTATGGTCATCAAAAACAAGATATTTAATGAATACTTTGCAATATTAAATGATGAAATGAATAGATTTTAAAAGATATAGCAACGAAACACAGCCATGCATGAAATAACATAGGAAATGAATGCGGGTCATTTTCGACCCATGTGTGTACATTTGATGTAGTAATATAAAAACTATGTTAGTTCCAAAATGTAGACAGAGAAAATTAAAATAATGATTTATGATAATCAAAAACAAGATATGTAAGAAATACTTTGTAATATTAAATGGTTAAATACATAGATTTTAAAAGATAGAGCAAAGAAACACAGCCATGCATGAAATAACATAGGAAATGAATGCGGGTCATTTTTGACCCATGTTGTGTTTTAGAGGGGTAGTCGTACAAAAATGATTTTTATTAAAAAAGTAAAAAAGTAAAAATGAAAATAAGAATGTATGATGATCAAAAACAATTTACTTGAGGAATTCCTGGAATTCTGAATGGTGAAATGAATTAATTGCAAAGATATTTACAATTAAAACCCTGTCGGGTCACTTTTGACCCATGTTGTGTATCAAAGGGTTAATGGTGGAGGTACACACATATTGATAGATGTCTTGTAATGCGCTGTCTTGAAAGGGATGTGCAAAATAGCCATTATACAGTTTTTAATTAACTATTAGTAGAGAATAACGAGTAATGAATATACTTTATAGAGATCTGCAGATAAATGTTTAGTCTTCTTAAGCACCAACTATCAAATATCTCTCCTGATTGTTGGCACTTGACAATCACCTTACCTGAATTTTACTCAGGTGTAACTAAAGTCTGCTTTAAGGGTTGTTTATATTTCACATCATTAATCAGAATCTGCAGAGTTACTAAAGTAAATGTAGTGGAGTAAAAATACCAGGTTAACCTCTGAATTGTAGTGGAGTAGAATTACAAAGTAACAATGAGCTGTCATGTGGGTATATATTAATGCTGCCCATTATGGACACAAGCGATTTTCACCCATTTAGTAATTACATGTTTTAAATGTGTACACACCAATGTGTTTCCTATCGCCTAAACCTCCAGGGCTGTACACAGTTTAATACTGGCAACTTCTAATTTTGGGAAAAACGTCTTTTAAAACTGCAATTCCCATAGAGAACATTTTGCGAAACACAATAGCCAGCATGTGTATTTCTCGGGGGGGCGTTCGAGTCCAGTTTTGAATAGTCTGCCGTGGTTTCGTTCCATTTCAAAGAGCTTGACACTCGGCATAACCTTGGCGCACTGCCACTCCAACATCACAGGGTTTGTCAACGGGACTGTAGTCCCAAACGATAGCTGGGGATTATGGGTAGTGTAGTGTCTTCGGCCATCCTAAATCTCAAAATGTCCCGTCTGTTTCTGGTGACTTTATTTACGGCTAAAAAGCATGCTAAAAAGCATGCTAAAAAGCCCAAGATTATAGAATTAAACGAATAAATAAAAACAAGGATAATTGTGTGTTATTGTTGAGTAAATAACAGTGTGTTATTTAGAAAAGAATAACAAATTAGAAGGAAAATATTTTTGAAAATACAGATTTCAGTATTTTGAGGCTCTAAACCCCATTTATTTTCCTCACAGACCACAAATAAAGTCTGACATTATACGATTTAAAATAAAAACAAATAAATAAAAAGATAAAACACTGGCATGTAATTTACGTTAGAATAAATAGAATGGTTTTGAATAATAGATGATAGTAAAATCTACGTCACTTTACAGCCCCGCCCAGTTTTGGGGAAACCAACGCTGTCATTTGAACGGTGATCAAGCCTGAAGCCACAGAGCTCTTCTGTTATTGTTCTTTCTTCTTAGAGGATGTACAGAAACACGTAACTCTGGATTTGTTTTAATGTTTGAGGTGCAATAAACGACACAGCAGCCCGATTGTCGATTTCAAAGGTGTGCTCTAAAATGATATTTATAAATGACTATTATCATTATTATAAGCAAGACAATAAATGACAAAGATATGTAGAAAATAAACTTATTTTAGATATGTTCATAACAAACGTAACGTGGGAGTAAATACGTTTCTAGCTAAACGTAATTCAGAATGCAGTTTAGTTCTGTGGGAACGTAATTTTTAGGAGACAGGGTTGATTTTATTATGTGAAGCATTAAATGGTCTTAGAAAAATCTGGACTTTGTTTGTAGATATCTACTAAACCAGTGGTTCTCAAATGGGGGTACGCGGACCCCTAGGGGTACGTTGGAGTACTGCAGGGGGTAGCCTAAGTGAGATTTATTTTATGTTAATGAAAAAAACAACATAAGTAGGCTAATGTATTTAAACAAACTACTAATAGTTGATTAACTACTTTATTCAACGTTTTACAGTAATTCTGGATAATAAAATGGGGGAAAAAAACGGGGTGCTCACTTTTACTCTCCCTCTCCTGACAGCCCGTCAGTCTCGAGTCGTGCAGCTCGCTGAACCTGTAACAAGTGACCCGACAGTAAAGAATACACATATGTATTACTATCTGCACAAATGGTTGACATTAAACATTAAACAGATCAGGCAGTTCAGAGAGAATCAAAGGAAGACAGGCAGGCAGCTTTGCATGACATTCTTCTGGACATGGTGATAGTGAGGATAGTCAATCACTTTTTTGACAAGACAGTAGTGACGGCCATCTTGGTGACGTGTGTTGTTGTGAGAGTCTGCAAGACCAGAGTTGTAGTTCATTAGGCGTTTCACACAAACAAAGTGTTACTTCACAGTTTTACGACACATTTTTATTTTTTTGACTTGCAAAATTATCTTTTAAATTGACAAACATCATATGTGTAATTCGTGGCACAATTCAAACGGGATCGAAAGATACGTTTTCTCTCTCCATTGACTTCAATACATCATTTTTCCGAAATAAGGTCCCAAGGAACTCCCCCAGAAAGGGAGGGACTTGGCCACTCTATGTGGGTTTTCTTGACCTTTGTGTTGATCCCCACCATAGATCCATTGGCCCTTCAGCATTGAAGTCTTGGATTGGCCAGACTAATACATTGAAAACCATTCACAGTTAAGAATTAGATATTAGTTATTAATGCTGTAAATTACCTTTAATGTGTCTAACTATATTTAAAATGTGTTACCTTTTTATAGAAGAGATTATATTTGTATGCCAATATTTTCCTATGGTAAAGTTTCGTTTTGCCCTTTTATTTTGGTAGTAATAAGATCGGGACTCTTATTTTGAAGGAACTTTTACCGGAAGTGAATGCACAACGGAGCAGAATGTACATCGCCTCCCAAGACTTTACCCATTTCCTCTTTGCTTTTCGTTCGGGTTCATCTTGCGCTTTATCAGTTGAATCACTTTGAACATTCGTTTGAGATGTTGACGGGTTGGCCGAACTTTTTACCCCACAGTCAAACAACTTCATTTGCTCCTCCATTTTTTGTAAAACAAACACACGGTGCACCGCGCACGCGAGTAAACATGCATCGCTTTCTGGCTCCGTAATCAATGCACGTGCAATTGAAGGCACACCAACCCGATTTTGGGAGTCAGATTTGACATTCCTGCCCTCCCCCAATAAACACTTTTCTTATTATTTATAACATTTGAAAAATATATATTTTTAAAAACATTTTATTATAAATAAACTGTGAACTTTTATGCTACGATGTATGTGATGTCAGATAGTAAAAAAAAACATTTAGACCAATCACAGCGTCACACTTTATTCTGGATTTGTTTATTGTGCATTCTGTAGACTCCCATTTCTGTTTGAATTACAAAATGGACATCAGAAATTGGCTTAAAAGGTCTAAGGATTTATTAAAACGAAATAGCGATGATAGAACTGCAGCCGATGGTGCTGCTGGCGACCCTGCACCTGCCGTTGCAGCAGCACGCCTTAATGTCACAAGCTTGACCTCGGCAAACCCCGGGGCTGAGTTAGCGAGCCCAAGCCTTGACTCATCAAGGCGGCTGCCACCAACGCTGTCCTCCGAGGCACAGCTCCTTGCCCCTGCCATCACCACATGCGTTGCCACACCCTGTACCACACCCGCCAGCATCCTCCTCCTCCTCCGTGCCGGTGCCTCCACTACAGACGCTACCTCGCAGCACATCAACAGGTACTATTGGGCCAGCAACCGCTCAAAGACCAACAGCCCCAGATGATCTTGGGGTTATCAAACCCAAGCAGGTGAAACTGGATCGTTATCCAGGGAGATTGTTTTCAGGAAAGAAGCGCACTTTTGCCGCTGCATGGTACAACAACAGACCATGGCTTGAAGATTTGTTAAAAGCAGACGCAGCCTTTTGTTTCCCGTGTAGACAGTTTAAAGTAAATACGTCTTCATCTGATGCAGCTTTTACTGTTAAAGGTTTTGCGACTGGAAACACGCATTACAGACTGATAAAGGACTGCTAGGCATGCCGCATCAAAAGAACACATTTCATGTGAGAGTTTGTGGAGAGAGAGAGAGATACGCGAGGAAACAAATAAGGAAATTAGTACTTTGGTGCAGATCAGCTGCACGGAACCGTTATTACGTGTCAGCTGTTGTTGATATTATAGCTTTTTTAGCTGTCAACCAACTCCCTCTCAGAGGTGACCACGGTTCACTCCACAGCATGTCCGAGTCAGGCAGTGGGCTCTTCCTATCGCTGTTTGAGTATACGCTGCAGTACAAAGATGCAGAGTTGGCCAAAATAATGTTCTAAGTTAGCTCGGCTGAGCGAAAGGATGCACCTGCAGTGCATAGGAAAATAAACCATGCCCAAGGCGGGCTAAACAGTTCATCGTCTCCATCTCTACTATTTCTCTCCGAGTGCAACGATGAGGAAGCTGCCATCCTTAACCAGTGTGCCTTGCTCGTGATTTACCAGTGTCTGTGCTGCCACGCACACAATGCTTCAAAGTGGTTTCTATGTTGCCCTTTATTTGTGTATGTATTCGCGATAAGTGTGCGTCTTTATGCAATGCTGTTGGCCTTGCTGTTTGATATATATTGTGCAGCACGTGACGGTTTTGTGTGCCCTCCCATGAAAATCATATGCCTTCCCTTTAGATTTGTTCTGGCGCCGGGTCTGCAGAGGCCGTCAGAGGCAGTCGGGCATTTGCGGAGCCCTACTCAGGTTGGTGTGTCCCTCACCGTCGTCTCTTTACGGCACATTTTCACACCTCCCGCGGCCGATTCAACATGTTCAACAGTCAGCCAAAGACAGTCGGCCAAAGAAATCACTCTGATTGGCTGTTCAGCTTAGTGAATCAGTGCATGAGAAGCAAAGCGGAAGTGAGGGACCAAAACAAACGATTAAGAAGGCACACACAGACGGCTAATCTTTTTCATTTTCATCTCACCCGGACGCAAGAGTTTCTTTTTTATGTTTACATGTTTACGATCGACGAAAGAGAGTGAAAATGGAACCCAGACGCTATTTGTTGTTTGTTTATATTACGCAGCCTGTTCTTCTTCTCTCGGTGTATAGTCTGTCTTCCGGTTGTTGCCTCTTTTGAATGACGAATACACACTACCGCTGCCTGCTGGTAAGGACAGTTATTGCCACTCGTCAACTGAAGTCTTTGCGGTGTGTTCGTAGGCGGGAGGCGTAGCCGACGCAGGCGACGTAGCTGACGTAAAAGTCGGGACGCCTTCGGGGCGCCTTCGGGACGCCTTCGGGACGCCTTCGGGACGCCTTCGGTACGCGTTCTTTGGTCTCAGGTTGGTGTGTAGCGGCCTTTAAGTATCAGGTTCTGACTGGTCACAACAATAATTAAATATCACTGTTATTACAACAAATAATTAACATTTATCTATTTTGGGGTGCACATTTTGCTGTGTGCTGTCCTTTATTCTGAATGGTTGCCAATGGCAACCTGGCAACCGTTACTGTCGAGCCCTGGATACATGAAATGATCGTGAGGATGATGATTAAAAATCGTTTGTATGAGCCGGTCTGCATTTCCTGGTGAAAAAACACCATGTTATTAATCCTGGTGGATTAAACAACATTATTTTGTTAAATAAAAACATGGGGATGTTTAGTAAATGATTACATGTCTCTTATTTAGCACAGAATATGATCCTATCCGTGACATATGGATCTTAACAAATATCCGCTATATCAGATACCTGTAGATCAGCTGTTTATTTCACATGAGTTCCAGTGTGGCAGCTTTTTAATCACTGCTCCCCCTGGTGGATCCATGATCCATTGCAGCTGGTTTCATTATAATTAAATATATTTATCAAGGCAAGGCAAGGCAATTTTATTTATATAGCACTTTTCAGCACGTGGCGATTCAAAGTGCTTTACAGATTAAAAGCAAACGACATTTAAGAACAAATACAGCACAAATACATTATTAAAAAGGCATTAAAAACAGGTATAATAAGCAAAGGTAATGAAATAAATTAAATAAACACAGCAGGTACAGAATACATGACTAAAAGGCATACTGTAGTGTGAGTATGGGCAGCTCAATTAAAAGCAGCGGCAAATAGGTGCGTTTTTATTCGGGATTTAAAAATAGGAAGTGTTTTGGCGGACGTGCACGATTTGGGCAGTTTGTTCCAGATTGTCGGGGCATAATAACTAAAAGCTGCTTTTCCATGTTTAGTGGTTATTCTCGGAACAGAGAGCAGACCCGACCCAGAAGACCTGAGACTTGTTGGAGTAGGAGCAAGCCACAGGAGTCACACTCTGGCGGGGGCTGCTCCCCCCCCCCCCCCCCTCTGCCTCCGCGCGTCCTTTTGTGAATGGGTCAGATTAACAGAGGAAGAATTCAAAGCAACCAGGGTAAGGTTATAACAAATATGCTGATTTAATGGCAAAAGATGCAATAACACAACATCACGAAGTAATCCGGATTACCCCGGCTCTGGTTCCTCCCGCTGGGAAATCTAACCTACTTGTCTTGTCAGCAGGAGGAAGAGAGAACGAACCAAAGACAGAACAGGCTTACATACAAAACAAAACAGGAGGAGCTGGGTCAGATGCTCCTCCTTTCAGGTCATCTCATTGCGAGATGCAAAACGATGGTGTGTCGTAGCGAATCAGCGCGAGCCAACCGAGGACCCGGAAACAAGAGTCTCTTAGGTTGTAGCAAAACAAACACATCTGGTGTCAGTTGTCACACATTCTTGCATAGACTTTCACACACACCCTTCCTGCCGCATTCCAGAGACTTGAGCTGTGTCTAAAGAATATTCCCTCGCTCACAAAGATTATAAATACATCCAAATACAAAGGTTTAATTTCTCATATTTCCAGTCTCTGGTTACACAGCCTGCTATTATTAATACAAAGTAATTAAACACACACATATATTATTCAAGATATGTAGACTTCCCTGATACTTGACATGCTGGAGATCTTAAGAAGAATGTCTCCTCCCCCACCTAGCCTCCTGTCCTGCATAACTGCTCCTTCTTCATACAGAGCAATACAACATGTTTAAGCTAACTACTCCACAATGTTTGTAGCAATTCAGTCCTCACATCATGAAAGAATAAAACAGAGAAATCAATAGAACACAAACACAGATATAGTTTGAGCAGTAATCCCATCTAGCTGCTGCAATAGACACACACTTTTCCCCCAAACATCTTTAACGCACACACATCTTTATCATTAACAGAAGTTAATTGTTCTTGTAGTTTAAGGGCTTCTGTGAACTTCCTTTCACATCGGAGTCCGCTTTACTGGACTGAATACATTTATTGATAATTCAGACCTTAACTGTGTGACTCAATTCTCAAGGCCTCTTTATGGGTCTGCAGGATATGCATCATTAACCAACAAGAATGTAACAGCATTATATCTGGGGAAAATGTCCCTTGGAGTTCCCCTGTTAATTTGCAAAGACCATTGATGATTAACAAAGAAACTTATGGGCCTCTCCTGACATCTGGAAACTGCAACAAGACTTTCTGAAAAATACTTCTCAACGGGTAATCTTTTCACTCAAAACAGAAATCACAAGTTATACTGCACCTTACCTACTCACAAATAGCCAAAAAACCACCCTTTTGATTATACATAAAAGTGTAAGAAAAAGACTATTGCGCTAATCTACTTTTACATTGTTTCAGGAATATATAAAAACCTCTCTATAATTAAGAGGAAACAATTTACTTTGTCCCTTCAAATTGAACACACAGGAATATATAAAACCACACTTCAGGTGACATGCAAATGAATATACCAAAAAATACGCTGTATTAAACTTTTTGCTGTATCATGTTACTTCAATTTTCTTCAGACTCCTGGATGCTTCATAGTGATGGAGTAGGTCGTCTATATATACCTCGGTCCTAAGCCATTTAGTGATTTAAAAACTAGCAGTAGTCTTTTAAAATCAATTATTTGGCAGACTGGAAGCCAGTGTAAAGACTTCAGAACAGGAGTAATGTGATCCACTTTTATAGTGTCAGTGAGTACTCGAGCAGCGGCGTTCTGAATCAGCTGCAGCTTTCTGATAGATTTTTTAGTGAGCCCTTGTTTCACTGCAATAGTAGACTCGACTACTATTGCAGTAGTCGAGTCTACTAAAGATAAAAGCATGGACAAGTTTTTCTAAATCCTGTTGCGACATTAGTTTTTTAATCCTTGATATATTCTTCAGGTGGTAGTATGCAGACCTAATAACTGTTGTATTGTGACTGTTAAAATTCAGGTCTGAGTCCATCACTACACCCAGATTTCTGGCTTTGTGAGTTACTTTGTAGTCTGCCGACTGAAGCTCTGTGATTACTTTTAATCGGTCCTTCTTTGCTCCAAAAACAATGATCTCAGTTTTTTGTTTGTTCAGTTGGAGAAAGTTCTGAGTCATCCAGTCAGTGATGTGCTCAATGCACTTGCTCAGTGTTCTAATCGGAGAGTAGTCTCCCGGTGTGATTTTAAAATAAATCTGGGTGTCGTCTGCATAGATGTGATAGCTTAGATCGCTCTTTTTAATAATTTCAGCCAGAGGTAGCATATACATATTAAAAAGCAAAGGTCCTAAGATGGAGCCTTGAGGAACCCCGCATGACATATTTATCAGGGTTGATTTGTAATTGCCTATTGAGACAAAGTTTGTTCTGTCCTTCAAGTAGGAGCTAAACCAGTTTAGAGCTGTTGCTGAAACTCCCACCCAGATTTCAAGACGGTCTAACAATATGTTGGGGTCAACAGTATCAAAGGCAGCGCTGAGATCTAATAATACTAACACTGATATTCTGCCACTGTCTGTGTTCAAATGGATGTCATTTAAGACCTTAACAAGTGAAGTCTCAGTGCTGTGGTTAGGTCGAAAGCCCGACTGAAACACATCAAAACCGTCAGTTAAAAACATGAAATTACTCAACTGTTGAAAAACTGCTTTTTCAATCAATTTGCTTAAAAAGGGAAGGTTTGATATTGGCCTATAATTGTTCATTATGGTTTTGTCTAGGTTATGCTTTTTTAGGAGCGGTTTAGGAGCCTGTGGAAATACACCTGATTGAAGAGACTTGTTTACTATGTGATTTTTAAAATCTGAGGCCATGCAGGGAAAAACAGTTTTGAAAAATCCTGTCGGGATGATGTCGAGGCTACAGGAGAAGGATTTCAGATGTTGGATAATGTCTTCCAGGTCTTTAGCATTTATCAGACGGATTTGTGACATGGTGTCTGAATTGGCTTTAGGTGAACACAGGGACAAAACATTGGCTGTACCTGATGCAGAGGCACTGACTACCTGTCCAATTTGCATGATTTTGTCAGTGAAGAAGGCAAAGTCATTGCAGGCCCTGGTGGATAGAAATTCTGAGGCTATCGACACTGGGGGGTTTGTTAGTCTGTTGACGGTAGCAAACAAGGCACGCGAGTTGTTTTTATTTTTGGTAATGATGTCAGAGAAGAAAGACTGTCGTGCCTTTTTTATTTCCTGATTATAGAAACCGAGTTTCTCTTTATATATTTCCAAGTGAACCTGGAGATTTGTTTTTCTCGACCTGCGTTCAGCTTTTCTGCACTCAGTTTTTGCTGTTCTCACAGTCATGGCTTTTCTCCATGGAGATATTTTCTTGCCAGATACTTCCTTTATTTTAATGGGAGCGATGGTATCCATGACATTTGTTATTTTAGAATTAAAATGATCAAGTAGCTCATTTACTGAGAAGTTAGCATGGGCAATTGAGGGAGTAAAAATCTGGGCAAACATTTCCTCTGCATTTTCAGTTAAGTGACGTCTAGTGGTTACCTCTTTCTTAACAGTTGTATGGACGGTAATAGAGCTCTCAAAGAAAACACAGGAATGGTCGGAGAGTGCAACATCAGTCACCACAAGCTTAGAGATGTTCAGACCCTTTGATACAATTAAGTCCACTAGCATGCGGCTACCAAGCCTGCTGGGGTGGATTCCATCAGTGCCGAAGATGGCGGGTCGGTCCCAAAATAGATTGAAATTGTCAATAAAACCAAAATTGGCAGCTCTGCAGGCGGATTGGAGCCAGGTGTGGAGGCTGAGGATTCTAGTGAAACGCCCTGCTCCACGGCCGAGCGTTGGGATCGGACCTGAGATAAAAACCGACTTTTCACAGCTCCGTAAAAGAATAAAAAGTTTCTTTAAATCCTTTTTTGTCAGCTCCGACTGCTGGCGGGCTTTATCGTTAGACCCCACATGGACGATTAGACGATTGACAGAGGACGGGAGTGAGTGCAACAGCCCCGGGAGTTTCTCCAGGATAACCGGGACGGTGGCTCCAGGGAGGCAGCGCGTGGCCACGTTGAAAAATCGGATGTTTCTGATTATGGAATCCCCGATTATTGATGTGGTTGGGGCAAACAGGCGACGAGGGGGTGCCGGTGATTGAGGATGTGGTGACCGAGCAGAAACAGCTGGGCTCGGAGAGGATTTTCTTGCCGGCTCATGGCCCGAAAAACTTCCCGAGTGTCTCAGCACGGCCTCTTTTGCCCCTTTCACACCAACGCGTTTTCAGCTCCGGCTCGGAGCTGGACCCTGAAAAGTACAGTTTTTTCCTGTTCACACCACAAAGGCGCCGCCTCTTAGCTCCAGAATCCGGTTCACTTCCAGCTCCAAAAAATTGTCGGTCTAGAGCAGTGTTGGGACTAACGCGTTACAAGTAACGCGTTACTGTAACGCCGTTATTTTTGGCAGTAACTAGTACTCTAACGCATTACTTTTTAAATTCAGTAACTCAGTTACCGTTACTACATGGTGCGTTACTCCGTTACTGCGTTAGTTTTTTTATATAGTCAACAGCCAGGCGAACAGAGATGAGAACTGTACTTAAGTACAGTACTTGAGTAAATGTACTTTGATACTTCCTGTGTCACATGCGGAGACACGCTGTGGGCGTGTTTGTGTTGTTTACTAACAAGACTATCATGGCGGCGGCGGAGCTCAAGTCTAGTTTCTCCACCTGGAGATATTCTCACTATTTCACTTTTGTCGAGCACAAAGAAAATAACGTTTTAGTTAAATGTAAGTTGTGCCTTGGCGGGTCAAAGATCCTATCTACTGCCCAAACCAGTAATTCAAATATCTTAAAACATCTGCAAAAACAACATGCTGGGACGAAGCTAGTAGCTAAGACCACAGAGACTCAGCCGATGCCACTCCACCTCCACCTAAGCAACAGCGGCTGGATTTTAACCAAAGGACTGTTATCCAGGGAAAAGTCAATAAAGCCATTGCACGGTATGTTGTAGAACACATGCAGGCTATTGCTACAGTGGAGTCACCCGCTTTCAGGGAGCTAGTTAGCATGATAGCATGTCCGGGCGGCACACGGCATATGGGACGGAAAACTTTTTTCCAACTACCTGGAGAAAGAATATACAAAACTGGAAAGCCAGCTAATATCGATGCAATCCAGATTGCATATAATGCATGCCAAGTTGATCAACAGATTGTATTATTCTCCAATGCAACAACAGTACTGAAATGAAGGCTATAAGGGCATTAATGGGGGCCCTTTTTTCAAGTAACGAAAACGTTACTTTTCACAGTAACGCATTACTTTTGGGTGTAAGTAACTAGTAAAGTAACTGAGTTACTTTTGACATGAAGTAACTAGTAATGGTAACTAGTTACTGGTTTTCAGTAACTAGCACAACACTGGTCTAGAGGCAAGAGCTTCGGAGCTAAGAGGCGGCGTCGCTTACGTCTCGCTTACGTCAAGGCGGGGGCAGGGGCAGATTCGTCGTTGAAGTAGATGCTGTAGACCACAAATAAGTCTTGCATTTCGCATGTGATGTTTGTAAAGTTCCAAGTAAAGTCGTCCCTTGTAAAGTCGTCCGATGCCTTCCATTTTGTTTCGTAAGAGGATAACCAAAGCGAACAGTGCTTCAATACAATCGGCCATTGTTGTTGTTGTTGTCGATGTGAGGGATTTCCGCGCGGTTTGCATTGTATGAAGCAGGCACGTAAACGGTGATGTCATGACGCAGCAGCGGCAGCTCTGGGCGGTGTGAACAGAGCGGGAGCAGAAAAGGGAAACCGGAGCTGAACCAGAAAAGCTCCCGCTTCCGGGAGACGCCGAGTTGACTCACCAGTGGCCTGGGAAGCAGCACAAATGCTGTCGGCTGCCGGTGCAGTAGTTGCAGAGGCGGCAGTTTGCAGATCTGGCCGGGTCGGTGCCGCGGGAGCATCAGCTGGACGGGCCGGATCATCTGGACGGGTCGGTGCCGCGGGAGCATCAGCTGGACGGGCCGGATCATCTGGACGGGCCAGCGCCGCGGGAGCACCAGCTGGACGGGCCGGATCATCTGGGCGGGTCAGTGCTGCGGGGGCATCAACTGGATGGACCGGATTGTCGGACAGGGCCGCGAAGCGGTTCCGAAGGCCCAGGCGTGGCGGTGAAGCTACCCCATTAAAAAAGCTCTTGCGCACCACTTCAGACCACGACTGCTGGTGGCCAGGTGTCGAGGAGTCGGAAGGCCGCGGACAGGTGGAAGGATCCCACAGAACTGTGTCATGGATAGTTGCATTGAACGAGGCAAGCTGTTTACCGATGCTACCTCCATGAGACCGGACATGAGAGACTCATTTTCTTTCAGCTTGTCAGAAAGCCGTCGGATATCCTCCTTAAGATCTGTTATCTGTTTATTTGCTCTTTGAAGTAGAACATCATACTCAGGGTGTTTTGATGGCATTCTTGAGTGTGAAAGGTTTAGGGCAATCACGGAGCGTCCACACTACAGCTTAAAAAAAAGCAACCAATCACATGAATCTCCCGCCCCCGACATACAAAGCAAAAAGCCCCGGGGATTTTATGCGAGCAATATATATATATATATAAACTCCCCAAACAGGCGAAAACCTACCAGTTTCACCCACTGTCTCTGCCACCTCCCTCCATGCCTGGTTCCTCCGGTTTGTATCCTGGTAGGTGAAGAGGGTCTGGTCATACAAAACCGGGTGATTTGCTACGGCGATAATTAGTTTCTCCTCCATCTTTTTTTAAAATATAGAAATGAACGGCGGGATATCTCTCCCAGCTTAGACGCGGTTTGATTGGCTGTCAGATTTTCAGAAACGGGATTTGATTGGCTAGCGCTGGCTACTCCGGTGTCTCCGGCGTCAGAAGTTGAACATTGTTCAACTTCTGACGCCGGAGACGCCGGAGACTGAACGCTATGCTACCCACAATTCAGTTCGGTGAAAAGTGAGGCAATGTGACGTCACCCCATTCAAAGTGAATGGGCAGACGCGTTGGAAACCGTTTTTGAAGCTGTCGAAGCTGTAGTGTGGACGGCCCGTTACTGTCCCATGCACCAATGCCAAACTGCGTCAAGATGTTGTATAAGCAGGGATGGCTAAATGTTTGTAAGCAGGAGAGCTAGATGCTAACAGATGCCATATGCTAACAGGTAGTGGGAGCCTGTAAAAATTGCGACTGCCTCTGTGCGCTGCCTTCACCCAATCAGTATCAAGGGGGCGTATCAAGTCCTGCGGGGGGGGGGGGGGGGTTCCTTTCAGCAGATCACAGATCCACATGGGTAGGGGCGTCCGAAATGAGGTGCTACATCTGTACGATAGAGAACGTTAGCGGATTCAACTGATATTGTCTCCGTGTGGACGGGGCCTTAAACTACCATTGATACGCTACAGTTTCCCACTCACAGCTCTCCTATCAGCTAGGTGCTGGATGGTTCTCGTCACTAGCCTATTGTTTGAACTGCGATTGGGGAACTTTTGTTGCTTCGATAGGCACTTTCACACCGCAGTACGTTTCCCACTTTAGTTCCGATATAGTTCCGAAATGTTGCGTTCACACCAAAAAAATCCGGAACTAAAATGAGTTAATGAGAACCTTTTTACCCCCTTTTCGTGGGAGAAAAAGGTTCCTATGTCTGATTGGCTGGGCGGATTGCAAACCTCGCCCCGTAAAACTCAAGCCGCCATTTTATTATCCTCGCATTAGCATTATTAGCATTAGCCCAGCGCAGAAACGCAGAGAGACTAATTTATGGCAAAACAAAAGAAAACATGGGAGCGGTGGAGATGAGGAGGTGTCGGCGTTCTGGCGATTTACTCGGAAGGCTTCTGTAGAAGCTGCTGCCAGTCCCAGAGTTTCAGTAAACCCAAAGCATAAGAAGAAGTAGTAACGTCAGCGGCTTCATTTGCCTAATCCTCCCTCAGGGATTTATTCCGGTGTGAACGCGATAAAGAGTTCTCATGAACTAAGTTTTGATGAACCTTTGTGGGAAAAGTACTGCGGTGTGAAAGCGCCTCTTGTGTCTTTTGTCACCATTTGATGCACTCAACACTTTGTTATCTTTGCACAGTGTTATCTCACAACTTCTACTGTGGACTGGCTCTTAATTACTGCATTAATCCTCCTGATTACACTCCTGCTACTACATAATCTGTAACCCCTGCAGTGTGTGAGCCATGGCCACAATCACATGAACAAAATGCAGAGTGCTGCTTAGCAACGTGTGTGTGTGTGTGTGTGTGTGTGTGTGTGTGTGTGTGTGCGTGTGTGTGTGTGTGTGTGTGTGTGTGTGTGTGTGTGCGTGTGTGTGTGTGTGTGTGTGTGTGTGTGTGTGTGTGTGTGTATCTGTGTGTGCGCGCGCGCGCTTGGGTTTTACGTGGAGGCCAAGGCTAGGAGGCGGCAATTAATGGAAATAATAGATTGAGAAGATGATACATTACCAACAACACATGATTGGAATGATGATGATGAGAAATATGTATACCGAAAGCAGGGGTGGGGAACCTTTTTCCTCTCAAGGGCCATTTCAATTTTTTCAACATCCTCCGAGGGCCGTACAAATGATTGACCTCTGCTTAAATATACTAAAGTCACAGCCCATTCATTTGGCCTTTCTTTCATGCTGTGCAAAGAAAAAGCAACCTCTGAATCCAGATATCTCACCATGACTCGTGCATAGACACACAAGATGTGTGCAAATGTATTTAGTTTCCTATCCATGTGAACATGATTTAAGTGGTGGGGGGGACCTAACCTTTTTTTTTTTTTTTTATGTTGAAGTTAAAAGTATCAACCTGGTGCACTTTGAGAGCAACATGAAGAGATCTATGGATACATCTCTCAGCACCCATATGAAACAGAACTGTAAACAGATTTATTTTTCTTTATGGATATTTTACAAATCACTCTCCTTTTAAACTTTATTCTTGCTTATTAACAACTTTTTTTTACTGTCATATAGTATTCTATACCTGTTTGCTTTATTCTCTTATTTTTTTACAACTGATGATCATATAAAGATGTGCCTTTACCTCACTGGTTGTAGAAAAAGCTTCTTATATTCGTTAGCATAGCTAGCTAACCAGATGCTAATAATAACAAAGTTATTGACTGTATGATCAGTATGACAGATGAACAGATCGCCACTGGGCTTTCAACTAAAGACACAGCCACGCAAAAACTGCGGCATGTGTACGGCTCCTTCTGGGTACTGCAGTTTCTGAAGTGCCGGAGCGGCGTTCTGGTGCTCCCTGTCAGAACTGCACCCCTGTCAGACGGGACATATACCACGTGATGACACGTTTGTGTTGTGTTCAAGGACCCTGACATTGGCCAGGAAAAACAGGCACTCTCTTGTTTAATTATTTTGCGGCCTAGATTTTTTACAATTTTTTCTTTTGTGCGTGTGTTTATAAATTACCTCGAGGGCCGTACCAAATGGTCTCGCGGGCCGTAGAGGGCCCGGGGGCCGGAGGTTCCCCACCCCTGACCTAAAGAGTAGAGCTCTATGCATCTAATGCCTCCAACATTTTCCGACAGCTCCATAATATGCCCCGGTCGGACATCCCGACAGGACAATACAGCTTGTTTTGGGAAGCAGATCGATTGTCATCTTCATGTGATGTTAATATAAACAATACTAAAAATTAAGGTTTATATGTACAAGTACATATATATATATATATATATAGGTTTATTGAATGAGTGAGGACTATACTGTGGGAAGTGAAAAGGTGCAGAGCGTCTCCTGTGTGTCTGCATGGCAGTCTTAAGTCATTGACCTGCTGATTGGTCTGTGGCTAGCTGATGCAGCGGCTGGGTATTGTGCATGTGTCCATAGTCCTGCTTGAGACAGGGACGGAGACATGTGAGATAAGACTTCCCACAGCACAGCAGCACAGCTGGGGAGCAACTAATTGGAGCTGTGTAGGGTGTGGGATATTATAAGCCCACATAATCAGGTTTTCAATGGCATGCTCCAGGATTTCACATGGAACTTGTCTTTTGCATTAACCATACATGCATTGCACCAACATAATTCAGTTTGACTTGTCTTAGTTTGTGAACAATGTGTTGCCTTTGAGAACAATGTGTTGCCTTTGAAACGCCTTTCCAAAAACTGTTATAGTAAGTCTTCCTCTCTTTGAAGCAGTAACCTCAGAGAAGGACCCCTCAGGCATGATAATTAGACAACAACACAAATGCAAAATATTCGTCTTCAAATGTTGTATGTCTAGGGCTTAGGAATAAAGTAAAAAAGCCCCATTGTTGCTTGAACTCTTTTCAATAATTGTATGTGCACTATCCACGCTGAATCTAATGGTGCGTTCACACCGGATGCGATGCGATTCGCTCCGGCGGTGCACATTTTTTCAACTCAAGCATCAAATTTGCGCAACGCATTCTCATGTTACCCAATCAGCAGTGAGGATCTCAGTCTGCCGTCACTGACGTTGAATCAGAAAAAACAAAACATCAGCCGTTAGTTGTTAGCACACAGACCTCACAGCTCCTCATATCTGTTCAGAAACTGGAGGACAGTTATACTGTAGTGCAGGCATCCTCAAAGTCCGGACTCAGGTCCGGATCCGGACCGAACCGAACCACAACTGTCTCTGGACTCTGAGCAAATTATACTTTTCATATGTATTATCTGCGAGACATCGCCACAATGCAACGAGTCAAAATGATCTGCTATGTCCATAGACTGCAAACAGCGCTCGGCATGTCCATGTCGATATGATGAATTAAAGTAAATGGGGGACCCTGATGTAAACAAGACGAAAAGTCTTTCTCTGGTCTGCATCCCCTTAACATATGTTTTGAGCTGTACTGTACTGTACCCAATATACAAGCTGTTAATAAACTTTTCAATCAATCAATCAATCTGTTCCACTGTCTGTGTGTATCTGTCAAGGCATTGGTCCAATCACATTCAGCATCCCGTCAGCGTTTTTTCCCCCAAAACAATCTGCGAATCAGAGGCACAGTAGGGCGGGTCTAAATGTGTGTCTCGTCTCTTTCCACCTGTCTGAGTCAGAGCGAGAGTTTAAAAAAAAAAAAAGATTCAGAGCGAGAGTTAACAGCTCATCTAGTTCCATCTGTACTGTAGCTAGTAGCCTCGTTTTACCTACCTAAAAATAGGCCTTAGCTTAGAGGCTTCTCAATTCTTAAATTTCCCCTCCTCGACTCCCCTCCTCGAGACTTTAGTCCCGCCCACAGGAGATGCGAGCGGAGGACCGAGGAGAGAGGAGGGGAAGCAGCAGACGTTTAAAGAAATGAGAACTCCTCTCCTCTGAGCGGTCATTTTAAAGCGACGTCCGTTCATTATTACATGGCAACAGCTGCATCAGCTGTCGAGCGTTTTGTCATAGCGCTGTATTTTATAATCTCTGTTAGATCAGCTGGACATTGTTCCCCCACATATTGACTTTGAATTCATTGAGAGTGCGGTATAATGAGACAATAACAGGCTACAGATGCGGACACACACACACAAATATATTTATATAAATATATACAATTTAAAGTATGAGAGCACTCTCATAATAACGTAACACAATCAGAGACTGGATATATCCCCCCCTCTCTCTGGTCGCTGAAATGGGGAATTGAAATTACGGGCCGAAAGTTGTATTTACAAGTATTACAAGTAAGCAGAGGACACCATGATAACTGAGACCCGTCTGTCCTCTGCATCTACGCACTGTACAACACACACCTACGCACTGTACCACACACACACACACCTACACACTGTACAACACACACCTACACACTGTACCACACACACACTGTACCACGCACACACACCTACACACTGTACCACACACACACTTACACACTGTACCACACACACCTACACACTGTACCACACACACCTACACACTGTACCACACACACACCTACACACTGTACCACACACACACCTACTGCTCCTAAAGCATAATCAGGCTACAGCCGTTGTGTATTTTATTATGTGAAGCACTAAATGGTTTTAGAAAAATATGGACTCTTTGTTTGTAGATATCTACTAAACTAAAGCAAATAAAGAGAGTAGGCCTGTTATACTGAGTGATATATATTATACACACTGCTCTGCTTTCTGCACGGACCTTACAGCTGTTCTCTCTGGAAACATCGCAACGCGATGAAAGCAGTTTCTAAAATAATATCCAGGGGATGCATGCAGAGCTGTCATTGGCTGAGATAAGTCCGGCCGTGCGTCACGCCTCCACCGTTCCCGGAAATGCATCAGCGGAGGAGCCGTGGAGGAACCATCAGTGTATCCTCGGTTATAGCTCCTCCAGAGAGCCTCCTCGACGCTCGATCCTCGGTCCTCGGTGTGCGTTTAGATAAATGAGATGTCCTTCAAAATGGCGCGCTGAAATTAATTTCCGGGTCACTACCGGAGGACCGAGGAGTCGAGGAGGGGAAATTTGAGTATTGACAAGCCTCTCTTGCCACCCCAGTTGGCAGCTTTGTTTTGAAAGAAATGTTGTGGATCATCGGACATTTATGAGAGAAAGTCTCTAATGTCCGAGTGTTAGTGAATGCAGCACAAGATGCACGTCGTGCATCATGCGTCATGCAGGACCCTCCCCCGTTCCTGGCGCGAGCGTGGAAATATGATTGGCGGCGATTTCATTTGAAGAGGACGGCGCAAAACGAGAAGCATTCGGACTCAAGCACTGAAGGAATGAGGTATTTGCGGTCTACAATGACAGAGAAGAGACTGTCAGTTTGGCTGTACTCAGCATTGAATCAAAACGCACTAAAGCTGTTGATCTTAATATGTTTGTGAGGCGTTTTGCTGAACAAAATGGTAATCACCGCATTCAGCTGTAATAGACATGTCAACTTGATGCTCTGCTCACGATGAGCATACAAAACTATTAAGATAATGCCCCCAAAAAACTGTTTTAAGTCCTGAGAAAGTCAAATAAGACGGTGTGTAAAACTTCACTGCCCAGCCAAAAAAAAAGTAACCACTTTGATTTAACTAGGCCAGTAGGTAAGGACTTTCCGCTGGATAATAACTGAAGTATAAAAGAATGCATGACTGAAGTGATGGAGACCATGTTGAAGGCAAACACAAAGAGGAAATAACAGGTCAAGCAAATCCCCTCTCAGATTCCACAGCAACCAGAAGAACATAAATACTGGCTGGTGATTTGATTCATCAGCTTTGTGATGGAATAAAAAATGCACAGTGCATTTCCTTAGCTGTGGGTGAGTCCACTGACACCACTGACAATGCTCAGTTGCTGGTGTTTGTGAGTTTTTATGATGAGGCAAAGGGGGAGTTTGTTGAAGATGTGTTGGGCCTGACAGACCTCAGTGGACGCACAAGGGGGAATACATTTATAAAGCAATAATGGGAATGCTGAATGAAAGAGGGTGCAGCTACCTTTATTCATAACTGTGCAGCTCTTACACTGCGACTCTGAGGGGTCAAGCACAGACACAATAACAATGAAAACTGCTGCATACAGATTATTTTAGTTTTTGCAACCTCGTGTTAAGAATCTTGTTGCAATTGTTTAAAAGTTTGAATGACCGTAATAAACGGACCTTTGTCTTATTGAAACATTTATTTTGGACCTTAAGATTTGTATTTGAGTACCCCTGCTGTAGTGTATACAAAACACCAACTGTCTGTGTCATGGCGAATACAGTCGCTGGTTTATTGATGTCTGTAGGCCGTTGTTGTGAGTGTGGAGGAGCATATACAATGTTAGCTTAGCCCAGTGGTTCTCAAACTTTTTCTGTCATTCCCCACTTTGAACAGGTGGGCCTTTTCAAGCCCCACCTGTTCCTCATCGCTCCAATAAAATGGTAGGCCAAGCTTAAAATGGTCAAATGTATCATTCTATAACAGGGGTCTCCAACCTTTTTTAGGATGAGAGCTACTTTCAAAAAATAAAACAAGTCGTGAGCTACTTTTACTCCTCTTTTTTGTTTTTTTGCAGTGTATATATTTAGCACATTTTAACATTATTATATGCTTACCTTTAACCTTTGTGTGCTGTTTGGGTCTGTGGGACCCGTTTTCAGTGTTTACTAAAATAAAATGTATGCAATTTAATTATTTTAACCTGATTTATTTGGTGGTGGACGTCACATCCTCTAGGGTCCGGGGGCATGCACCCCCAGGAAGATTTTTTTTAAATGTTGAAGTTAAACGCATCAATCTGGTGCACTTTGAGCTAGGGCTGCTCAATTAATCGTATTTTAATTGCAATTACGATTTTGGCTTGCAACGATTATGAAAACAACATAATCGAAATAAAACGATTTTATTTATTTTTTAAATAGGATTTTCAGTTGAATTATACTTAAAGTTCAGGGTAATCAACTGTTAAAAACATACTTTTCAAATTATTTTCTTCAATAAATTGATGTTTTTCAAAGTAAATGGTTAATCGTTTTTAATAATCGTGATATCAATTATTGACCCAAATAATCGAGATTATGATTTTTGCCATAATCGAGCAGCCCTACTTTGAGCCCAACATGAATGTATGGATACAGCTCTCAACACTCAGATGAAAAGGAGCTGTATACTTTTCAATAATCCAAACATCTTTAGAATATGATCACAACCAATCATTTAAACTTGTTTATTCTTATCTTATGTTACCTAGTTAGCATTCTTTCTTTTTATTTATGCATATTTGACTAATCACTCCCCTTTTAAACTTTTTACTGTCCTATAGTACACATTGGAATGATTTCTTACTTTATTGTTTACAACTTTATTAAATAGATAAAGGTGTGCTCTCTCTCTTGCTCTCTCGCTCTCTCTCTCTCTCTCGCTCCACATTGCTTTTCTTCCCGACTGCAACGCTGTTGTGTGTGTCTGTGAGAGAATTTCACATGTGTGTATGAGAGATGTTTACCAGTGTCTCTGAGGGCCTAAGATATTCTACAAAATAATATTTAAAAACATTAAAACAAATTATATTTTTCTTCATATATTTTTTTTAAATATGTTTTTAGTAATATTTGTCATTAGTTTTACCAAAAATAACTTGATTAAATTGTATTTAAAATAACATTTCCAAAGAAATAAATCCTTTGAATCTGCCTATTCAGTTTCTGTTTGAATGTGAAGGGTGTAATGAAAGAAGCTCCTCTCTGCGAGGTGAAGACAGGAGCTGATTGGACGTCCAGCTATGAATTCACAGAGGGCCAGCTATAGTAACTGAACGAGAGAGTAATGTCAAATGACAGTACAATTGACCAATCATATCTTCCCTCTAAATGGGTGGGCTTTATTATCGCGGACTTTATGACAAGTTCCGCCAGCTGTGAAACGTTTCTTGTTTCCATAGCAACAACAACTGTCAACAGCGTAAACTCGCCTTCAAAATAAAAACATGCCAAATTACACTTAAGACATACAACTGCAACGAAAGTAACAAACACAATGCAATATTATTTTCAATTTCAAAGAACACAAATTGGGTTATCTACAGGTGTTGTTTTGTGTGGTAGAAGGTCGCTTTCATTGATGCGTTTTGCCGTTGTTTTGATATTCCACCAGTGTAAAAAAAAAGAAATATATATATATTTTTTTCAAATATTTTTTAATTTCGCGACCCACCTATCACATCTCTGCGCCCCACCAGTGGGGCGCCGCCCCACACTTTGAGAAACGCTGGCTTAGCCTGATCGATCTGATATCCATTCAGAAAACACACAAGTGTTTTGCCTGCAGACTTGTCAAAGCATTAATTCATGGTTTTTACTAACCGTTATCAGTATATTGTTACTTCGGCATCATTTTGTATTACAATTGAATCATATACTACAACAAAATAGTACAAACATTTTTGTGTAGTTTTCTACCATAGTATCTACATGGAGATAAGCCCCACCCCATCTCAAGAGCGTCTAGTTTGAATGACGCGAGTACAACTGACAGCCGTGGTGAAACTCAAGTGATGAGAGCGATGCAAATATTGACATGTGCGTCCGGTGTGACGCACCATAAGTTCCCTTGTGTCGGCTCCTTACAGAAAAGTTTAATTTCCTCTTTTAAAGAGGACTATCTCAACTGCAAATTACAACTGTTGAATTTGAGGTCCTACATTAAAGGGCAGCCACAAAGAGTGAATCATTTACAGTTTGTCTTTATAATGTGGTTCATTATAAGTATCAAGCATAATGCAGGCCTACTGTGTGATTTACTGGATATTATCCTTGTACTGTACTGTTGTTAGAGATTTGGAGGGATAAACTGGTCCGCTTTCAAATCTCCGCGCGTTCCTATGAAGCTGGTTATAATACAGGAAGGAATCCATATCTACAAAGTAACCGTTAACAATAATCTACTTTAATGCAATATACAATGCAATACAATCATTACAATACAACATGATACACGAACTATTAAGCAGTTATATTGTAATGCTTAAGGAGTAATGCCGCTTAAACTCTGCCCCTGGTCCGGCATTACTGCAGAGCTACTTTCATCATCAACCCGAGGGGCCACATGTGAAGAAGAGGCCGAACGCCAGGGATCCACCGGATATATACCAGAGTAAGAAGGAGGGGTTTGGTGTTAGGTCAGCTGGTCATCTTTTCAGGTCATCTCATTGGGAGACGCAACGCTGGCCAGCAGGAAACCAAACAGGCTCACTTTCCAACAAAAGGTCTCAAGGCCTGCATACCTACACCTCCCCCACAGAGCAATAAACCCTGTTTACCTCCAACCAGCCCAGAATGTTTATAGCCATTTGTAGTCCTTACATTTATGAAAGGATAAAACAGAGAAATCAATATAAAACACAAACACAGGTATTGTTTGAACAGTATTCACTTAACTGCTACTATTGATAAGCACCAGAGAAACCCAAGGGACCTCTCTTAATATCACAAACCACTGTAGCTCGTTCTAAGTTGAATGCAAATCAGGACATGCTCTCACCTTCCCCCATCTTCCTTTGTCCTCAAAAACACATGTCAACAGGCCCCAAATCCAGCTCACAGTTTTACCCAAATATTCCCATTTTAAGCTTATCCATAGTTTGCTAACATGAATAAATACAAATATAACTCTACAAATCCCCCTTTTTATCTCCTTCTCCAGAGATAAACTTAGACAAGGCATTTTGAAATATAC